>NW_024582091.1:1533006-1890880 GCF_017639235.1 Corvus kubaryi
TTTTACTTACTGTTTTTACTTACTGTTTTTACTTACTGTTTTTACTTCCTCAAAGAGGAAACAAACTGTACTATATAGTAGCAATTCAAGATTGCTCTCAGCAATTCAAGATTGTTTTGGGTCATTGGTTCATTTTTCTCAAAGCTAAGAATTTCAAGAGTTTAAATATTGGTTTGAAGCTCTTAGCTACATTTTAATTACAGTACCTTTTCCACCTATTATCTCTTCACAGTGAAGGCATTTCCCATATCCATAACACTTTCCAGCTTCCTGATTGTGTCCTGCAGTGTTCCTGGGGTAATTGAATTGTAGGGCTTGGAGTTGGAGTAGGCTGGGACATAGGTTAGGTAATTGTAGAGCTGTCAGACCAGAAACGTCTTCTAAAATTTTTTCTGCTGATGAGTAAAGAGCATATCATTTTGGCATTTGTACTTCTTTAGTAACTTTGCAAGTTATCAGCATGTTTTGTTATTTGTCAACATATTTTGAGAAATACATGAATTCTGTTTAATTCATCCATAGAGAAATTCCTAAATGATTTGCCATCATTCACAATTTCATTTTTAATAGAGTTTAGAAATCTATTAAGAGCATTCTGTTTTCAAGTATTGTCTTGGAATGTGATGCAAAGTTCAAGGACCCATTTTAGTGGAGCACAGGGAGTACAGAAAGATAATGTCTACTGTGAAAAATTCATAATTTGAATTTAAGTCAGTGAAATAAACAGTGCAGGAAGCAAGGAGTAACAGATAGAATAATGAGGAATGGCCTCAAGCTGTGCCAGGGGAACTGCAAGTTGGTCATTAGGAAATATTTTTTCACTGAAAGAGTTGCCAGGCATAGGAATGGGCTGTCTAGGGAAGTGTTGGATTCACCATTCCCAGAGGTGTTCAAGAAAAGTCTGGATGTGGCATTTTTTGTGGTGGGTTATCTGGCATGGTGGTGTTGGACTCAATGATCTTGTGTGAGTGTCCAGAAGGGTTGCTGGCTCAATACATTTCAGGTGCAAGTGTGGAGCAAGGGGTAGGTGTCTTGCTCTGATGAGGTGCTGAACTGCCCCTTACACCCCACCCCTCCCCCAGCTTGTATCCCAGCCCTGCAGTGGCTGCCAATCCCTGGCACACAGAGGCAATGCTCCACGCCTGCCCCTGGAACCCCTAACCCAGCTCCTAAGTGGCCAAATGACTGCAAGCCCCACCTGGGGAAGGGGCCAGGAAGGCCAAGGGGTATTTAAAGCAGAACAGGAAGAAGTACATGTCTTGACCCTACCTTGTCTTGGAATTTCTATCAGTTGAACACTGCTGGAAACAGAAGTGGTAGCTATGTTTAGGTTTTTTTCCATGTCTTTTCTGTCTTTCTTCTTCTAATTCCCTCTTCTTAGAATTTTTAAGAATTTAAAATTGAATGGGCTTAGAATTTGATAAGTTGAATGGGCCAAGTTAATGTTTTGTGAAGTATTTCATGTTGACTGAATGCTGCTCTAAACTTTTTGCTAAAGTTCTCTGATTTTCTGAGGTTTCCAGTAAAGTCTTTTTTGTTGTTTTGACCTCTTGAGAATATCTTGTTAGTATTTCTCCTGTGAGTCTAACTCAGAGTACATGAACAAGTGTAAGCACTATTAAAAGCCTTTTTGAATGAGTTTTTTGGAGCCTTACATCTTGGAGGTCTTTTCCAACCTTAATGATTCTATGTTCAACAGTGTTGTAAACCAATGAGTAATTCATGCCTGTGGAGTAGGCCGGGCCTGACTGGATGAGAGGGACCCACCAAAGCCCTTTGGTTACTCTCCTGCTCAACTGGCAGGGTAGAGAAAATATAACAGAAGGTTTGTGGGTTGAGGTAAGGACAGGGAGATCGCTCAGCATTTATAGTCGTGGAGAAAATGGACTTGACCCAGGGGAAAGTAAATGAATTTACAGTCTAAATCAGAGGATAATGAGAAATTAAACCTAACCTTAAAACACCTTCAACTCAACCATCCCTCCTTCCCTATTTCCATTTCTCTACCTTCTCCTCTTCCACCAGTTCAGTGGGATGGGGAATGGGTGTCACATACTGTTTCTGCCACTGCTTCCTCCTCAGAGGAAGGAATTCTTCCTGTGCTCTAATGTGGCATCCCTCCCATGGGAGGTAGTACTCCACAAACTTCTCCAAGATGAGCCCTTTCCAAGGGGTGCAGGCCTTCAGAAACAGGTTGCTCCAATGTGAGTCCCTTGTGGGGTCACCAGTCCTTCCAGTGAACCTGCTCCAGCATGGATTCCTCTCTCCACAGGGCCACAGATCCTGACAGGAACCTACTTCCCACAGAGTCATAGCCTTCTATTGGGCATCTACCTGCTCTAACATGGGGTCTTCCAGGGTCTGTAGGTGGGTGTCTGCTCCACCATGGACCTCCATGGGCTGCAGGGGCACAGCTGCCTCACCATGGTCTTCACCATGGGCTGCTGGGCTCTGCCTGGCACCTCCTCCCCCTCCTACTTCACTGACTGTAGTGTTCTTCTCACATATACTCACTTCTCTCTTCTCTTGCTGCATTTTCCTTCTGCTCAGTAACTTCTTCCCCTTCTTCAATATGTTATCCCTGAACCACTACCACTGTCACTGATGGGCTCAGCTTTGGCCAGTGAGACGTCTTTCTTGGAGCCATCTGGCATTGGCTCAATTGGATATAGGGGAAGCTCCTGGCAGTTTCTCTCAGAAACCACTGCTGAAATGCTCCCCCTATCCCCCACCCTGCTGCTTCTGAAATTTTGCCGCACACCCAATATGCCTGGAGGAAAAGCAAGACAAATAGTGTCAAGATATGTTTCTGTCATGTAAATGTGTACACACGCAAGTAAGAATGGTTTGAATCCAAGATTTGCACTGTATACATTCTCATCTTGACTTTCTAACAAAATTGTTTTCTCGTGTTTTGGCCACAAAGGAGCACTTTGAAAAGAGAAGACAGTAAACCGCTTCATTTATAATTCTGGACTCTAACAGAAGTGTCAATTGAAGGCGATGAGAACATATTACACTCTCATAGTACAAGCCACAAGAAGCATTTTGTAGCAAACCATCAGTCAGATAGAGAAGGCAGTGGAGATATTTTAGTTTTCCTTCACTTACTGTCATCATCCTAACACACATAGCATGCCTTCATAGAACATAATTATGCACGTTAATAAGCATTATTATATGTTAATTTTATGTGTCCACCCAGGATTCCAGCACTGCTTCTGGAGCTGTGGCAGTGTGGACCTTCAAGGCTAGAGAAAGGCAATGATATTAACAGTTCTAAAAATTCCCCCAAAACAGACTGGTTTCTTGAGGGTGGGCTGTTGCTGACATATTAATTTAGCAGGAACAAGTAGAAAATATGCCTGACTCTATCACTGATATTCATCCCAGCAACTGAGAGCTACTAAAATATGACTGTTGGTGCCTGTAGGAAGGAGAGGCATTTTCAAAAAGAGGTTAATCCCTTTTTAAGATAGTTTATTAATCTCTGGAATGAATCATCCTTAAAAAAGGTTAAAAATAAGAGAAAGAAATTATTCAATTAAGACCATGTGCATTACCTAGTGAAAAACACAGTAGGATTTTGACACTATATGTGAAAAAAGCAGAAGTAACAGATTGCTTATGTTTATAAAGATTTTAAATATTTGTGAGTTAATATCCTAACATTTCCTCTTCCAAATCTTATTTTTCTTTTCATTTAGGCTAATTTCTTGTACTTCACTGTAATGGGAAAATAAAAAGAACAACCAAACATTCATCACTAGAGTATAAATTAAACATGCTGACTTTATGTTCAATGGGGCCCAGTGCATCAGTGTGCTGTATACTTGAAGTGCTTGTTCACACAACAGTCCTCAGACATCAGTGGGACCACTTCTGTCACTAAATGTTGATGGATTTGGCTTGAATTTCTTTGAAATATGTTTAGTTCATTTATCACCACTTGTTCAGACCTCTATAAAATTATCTAAGGAAAACCAAAATAAAGGAGTAATTTACTTACAAGGTTTCAATAGTAAATCCCTTGTCTTAGTAGAACTCATTTCAGCATTTTTCTCATCTGTCCAAAATATTTTACTGCAAAAATATTTCCCAAAATCCACTAGAACTTTGTCTTGTCAAACATTGTTGTCAAAGTGGAAGAAGTATTCACTTTGAAGTTCGTGATGCAGCAAAAAAGAGCTGCTGATTCATCTCTCTTCTTGAAAACTATTATTGGCAGCTGTTTTAGAAAGGCCATCTCCATCTTGTTGTACTACCAATATAGTTTTCATTCCTGACCAAACTGAGACAGTAGTATCTTTTTTTTTTTAACCCAGGGTGAATCCTGCATTTGGCCTATCAGCTTCACTGCATGCTTGCGAAAAATCATTCACTTTTTTCATCCAACTTTTTAATTTTAATTAAATTCTTTTCCACCTGGCTTATCTGGCTCTTTTGTTCCATTTCAAGTAATGTGTTCATTTTGTGTGTCGCAAAAATAATCTTTCTTATTTTAATAACTAATCTCTCTAGTTTTTCTTTATTTGTGCTATTTGAATAAACATTTCCAGTCTGGAGAGGATGATAAATGTTGCTATAAAGCAAATTGCATCTCCATCCACCAAATAATAGTGCTAATCACCTCAGCAGCCATTCACATGATTTAAAGATGCAAAAAGCCAATAGAAGCATTTCTTTACATCTAGAAGGTGCTAAATCAAGAGTTACCCTTAGAATTTATCATGAAAGAAACCACATGGGAGGAACTGATTGCAACACTTGGCATAAAAATTCAGTTTCTTGATGCATATACAGCTAGTGAACGTTCTGGAGGATTGCAGAGACCACTCTATAACATAACTACGTTATGAAATAGTTACAATGGTGAGGCAAGATACACACAATGACCAGGGATAATGGCAGAAGCTGAGCAAGCAAAGCTGAATTTTGCCTCTGTTGTCTCAGTGCTGTCTTCTTTGTAGCCAATGTACAGACTCAAGCTGTTTCATTTAGATCTGACCATGTGCTGTGGCTCCCTGAGCTCTTATTCAGAAGAATATATGTACTAGATCACCTGTAAAAGGAAGATAGAATGCATATGGTCACCAGGGAAGAAAAGATCATTTGTCCCCTCAGAGGAGTCCAGGGTTTCAGAACATTTGAAATCTTTAACTTATGTTTCATCATGATGTTGCCTAGAATTGAAAGACAAACTTTCCAAATGGTATTAAAGTGATAACATAAAGAGTGGTTCTTTAATGAAAGTTTTCAGGTACACAAAATATAGCTATGCCCGCATCTGGCACTGGATTTTCACAAATTTTATAAGTTTAGTTAGTTAGCATATCTAGCAAGTACATCCAATAGGAGAATGGTTGCCCTGGTAACCCACCCTTGGGCCTGCCCCTTAGAGTCTCTCCTAGAGTTCCTTGCACTGTATTTTGTTATGTCTCCTGGGTGCTGGTACAAAAGAGGGTGTCCTTGTTAGAAATTATTTTATTGAAAATAAGACTAAACAAAATTATAAGAAGGTGGCATAATGTATGAGGAAGGGTAATCTATTATTATAAAGTGTAAGAAAATGCTAGAAACTATACAAGTATTTATTAAAAATTTACAAAGCTACAAATATATAAAATATATATATAAAAAGCTAAAAATCTTTAGGCATCATTACAGGTAAATAAATGTCACATTTAGGAAGGTGGATGGTGAAAGAAGAAACTGTTTAATTTTATGTCACAAAAATAGACCACTTCATAGCCTGTCCAGATAAATTGTGTCTTCGGTTGTGATTTAAACAACCAAACTAAAGCAAACTTTCACGATTATGAAAATAGGAATGAATCTCAGTGATTTGCCTACCTTGGAACTCTGTAAAATAAAACCAACTTATGTTTTGATCAGCAACAATTCTGTAACCTTTATGAACAGTAAATATAGGATATTCTGAGATACTATAATTTCACTCATGCAGGATCCTATTTAAATTAGTTTCCACAAACCACCTAATTTTAATGTCCTTTTCACCCTCTTGGGTTGAAACAAATTCAAGGATGTCTCATTTTCCATTAATATATCAAGTATCTGTCCTACAAATTACCACCAATTCTTTTCTACGAATCTTCCCTTCTGTTTTAAAAATGTGTAACTTTGAAACTTGTTAATACTAAATGTTGTTAATGGTCTATCTTAATTAAAATATTCAGTTTAAAATCATGCTCAGATAAAAAAGTTGGCTAAAGCCAAAGAAATAATCTGAATGGTATAGATTGCATTTTATAAATTAATCAGAAATATAAATTGCACTTTATACCATGAATAATCTTTTTTTAATATAACATTTTAAAAATTACTTTTGCATACTCCTTGAAGAATTTATCTTTATACCAAGGAGTCTATGATAATGTGTTGTTGCAAAGACAGTAACGCCTACAGAAATACTTTTTGGAATGAAATTGAGCAAAATTAGAATTCTAATGCCATCTTGTTTGAATCCTCATGTTTTCCAAAGGATGGCACACACCCAATTTTATATTCAAGCAATAAGATTAAAAAAGGAAAAAAAAAATAAATAAAAGAAAAAAAGTAAAAAAGAAAAAACATGTTTTGATGGGGAAGAACATAACTTTATTTCACCACATTGTGATGACAGCGTGTGGGGTCTCTATTAATATTCCTAAAAGCAAAGTTTTTGATATATATGCACATGAAATACAATGAAATGAAAGACACTGAGGGTACCAACAGCCACACTGACAACACTGTGGGATCTTGTTAAACGGATTTTTACTGTCTTCAAAGCCTTTACAGTGAGCAGAAGGAAGTTGTGCATATATACAAAACTATGTCTTTTCTTGCATATGAGAACTGATGAAGCCTTCCTACATTTTGCTAGTGAGTAATACAAAAGCTATGGTGTAAACAGTCTACTTTATAAATACCTATCAATTAAAATAGTGGGATAGATGACTGCACAGGACCTCTTATTTAAAGAAAGCAATGCTCTGGTTTGGTGAAACTTTAAAGCATCTTGTTAGAAAGTGAACCAGACATTTATAACAACCAATATTTTGACCTCTAAGAGTCTATTACTTTTTCTCAGCTGGTAGATTTATTTGGAAGTGATTGATGAACTATTTTATTTCAGGGTCATACATGAAGGAAATAGCTCATATTAGTACCTTTCCATTAGGAGGACAGTTCTAGTAATCTGAATTGAAAACACTATGCATGTTTTATGTGCACTTTATACTGTTGAATTTTATGAACCAAAATGTATATAAGCAGTAATGAAAAGTACATGCCATACAGTGAGATGAATGTAAAGGCCATTCTAATTTTTTTTTTCCTGTATACACTCTTTCCTGCTCCCTGCTGAGTAGCTCATTTTGCCTATCAGCCTGGAATAGTTCATGGATTGCAGTATATTTCTAACGGTGCCTAAATTAAACCTTTGAATTTTTCAGTGCTTTTCTCCTTGAACACAATATGTAAGGACAGAGTTTTCAACAATCCTATTACTTGGTACAGAAATAGGCTAAGGCTACTGGAGTGTCTGATGCTTTCAGCTTCCAATTAGTGACTGCAGTTCCTGCATATAAATTTGCAGAGTAATTTAGCTGCAGTTACATTTATCAAACAAGAAGTAGAAATATTGCACACCTTCCAATAAATGAGATTTTAAAGCTATTATCACCTATAAATGACATTATTTTCTAAAATCTGCTTCTCATCACAAGTTGTGAATATAGAATACCTTGTTCTGCTTTAAGATTATTTTCAAAGGAAAAAAATGAGAATACCTCAGATGAAGCATAAACTGTCATTTATCATTTTATTTGGATTTACATGGCTGCATATACAAATTAGATTTTGCTAATATTTTTTATTCCAATGGTATTTAAGTGGCATTTTTTTTTTAAGTTACAGAGTCTAATTTATACCTTGAATTTGACAAGTATCAAGCACTTTAAAACTCTCTCATCCTATCTGTCAGATACTCACAGACCTAATTGCTTAGCAAGGAGATGTAAAGTAAGAGATCTCAATTATAGGTAGGCGTATGTATGAGTTGGGGAATGACAAAACTGAATCTAATCCTCCTATTTATAGAGTTAAGCATCCAAGAATGGAACAACCTGTGCATTTGGAAGTGATGCTGCTAACTTGGGAGGAAGCATTGTAACTTGGTAAAACCTTCTGGGGGGATTTATTTGATCCATTTATTAAGATAAAAACCGCGACGATTATTTCTATTAGGTTAAAGCATAGAGGGGAAAAAAGAAAGCTTCACACATAATGAACACCTTGCTGAAGAACTGTTTAGAATTTGTGCCTATATATGGGTTTTGCTAAAGCAGTATTCAAAGTGTACTTCATTGGGCTCTTAGACTGTACTCCATAGAGCTTGTGACCAACAACTGGTCTGTTCCCAAGGGAGTGGGCTGAGTGGGGCACAAGATGCACAGATCTGGCAGAGGGGAAAATGGAGAGCAGGTTGGTAAGTGTGGGGGGACCCTGCGTCCCTGAGATAGATAAGAGGCAAGAACATTCATTTCAGAATGTACCAAAAGTTCAGAATGTCTTGAGAAACAAGAAAAAACTCTTCAGGGAGTGTTTTAATTAGTATGACTTGTTCCCACCTCTGTCAAAAAAGGGAGTCAGAGCCAAATAAGCTTTGTATTGACCTACAGGATACAGTTCTGTGCCAATGCCCTGCACAGGTTTGTGTGCATATGGTAACATCTTTTGAAGTGTGTCTGGACTATGTGTTGAAAAATAACCCGAGTGTCTGCCATTTGTGGCAGACTAGCCTTGGTCAGCAGCCAAAACACCACCCATGTGCTCTCTCATACACCCTCAGTGGGACAAAAGGGAGAAAGCAGAAAGATGGGAATGAGAAAGGTCCATGTGGAGAGAAAGACAGGAAGATCTTCTATGACTAACACCACTGGCAAAACAGATTCTTCTTGGATAAAAATAACTTAATCTATTACAAATAAAAATAAATGTTTAATTAGTGATTTGAGTAGAGTGAAACAAAAAGACAAGCATGAAAGCAACATCTTTCGTTTTCCCTTTCCCAGACTCAAACTCCTCTGCCTGCTGCTGGGTGGTCCTCACACTTTTCTTCTGCTTCACTGCAAGTATCTGCTTGGCCATGGAGCTCTCTCTCTTCCTCCTCCTCCTCTGACCCTGGTGTTCACAGAGCTGTTTCTCTAACTTTTTTCCTCACTCCTTTCTTACATGAATTTTCCCTGAAGTACCCCCACCTCGGCCATGGGCTCAGCTGTGCCCTGCAGTGGGTGGGTTGGCTCCAACTGCATCCAGCATGGAGAAGTCCTGACCTCTCCTCACAGACACCCCCTTCAGCCCCCACTTCCAACATCTGGGCACCTGCACCCCGTACAACACTGACTCAGCTGTGTGAAACAAGGGCAGCTTCAGTCTTTCCTAGCCGTGATGCAATCACAGGCACTTCATGGACTTTTGAATGCTCATATTCAAAAAATCTAGCTAGAAAGACTAGCCGAAATCCGTAACAAATGTTGCAGATATCTCAGCAGATACGTGTGTCTGAAGAACATTTTTTTCTCACATTCACTTACAGAGTAACAGGACACATTTATTCCTGTGCAGTGTTTCAGCCTGGGTAAAAATTACTGGTCTTCTTACAATGCTGAGGAGTCAGACAAAGTAGGGCCCTGGTGCAGTTGCTAGTGATTTTCTTCAGCTCTGCAAGCTATGGCACTATTAAGTCCCTCTTTGACTTCCTTCCAGGGGAGTACAGGATTGTTCACATCCCCTTTAACAGGATCATGATGACTGTTGTTCTCTCCTGATTACAGCATTTCAAACTTGTATTAGTCTCTGAATTTCTTTGAGTTCTGCAGAATTTGGGAAATATTGGATTGGAACCTCTGCCTAGAGAGATAACAGGGAGGGAGTAGGTAATAGACCTGTACTACTACTTTCCTTGCTTCTAGCACAGGAAATACGGGGGTATTCCATTGCTTTTGACACAGAAAATATTGGAGTCTCTCATCAAAGCTTTTCAACTGTCAGATATGGATAAACAGAAGTTTCATCCATCTGTCCAGAACCCCTGAAAATGTCCCCACTCCTCACTGTTTCTCTACTACTCACAAACTACTTTTAAACTCAATCTGAGCTGCAAGAAACAGAAATTATTTTAATAAATATGTCTCCTGCGCCCTACAACCTCTATCATTTAATCAGTATGAGGAGTTTTTAAGTGAGATTCTGTTGTACTTTGAATTAATTGCCTAGTCTCAGTTTAGCTTCAGGCAGGAATGCAAAAGATCCCTTTCTATGGACAGAGAGATGCTTTTGATGCAGGATAATCATCCAGTAAATGGGTGCTGGCCACTCTTCAATCCTTTTTTTCAAAACATAGTTCTGAAAGCTTAAAACCTTTTACAAGTCAGGTAGATAAATCTCTTAGCTTCAAACAGCGTTGATTAATGTAACAGGTTTGGATGGTCTTTGGGATAAAAAGCAAAGTATCTGCTTGTCTTATTAAAATTGGGAACCTAGACACAAAGAAATTCTTTATTATTCAAAAAAGTGTCTCATAGACTGATTGCCTGTTGATTGTCAGCCTATAAAAGTACCACCCTAACTAGCAGAATGAAACAAAATCTTTCTAATAAGACTGATCTTCATATGCTATTGGAAAGTGACGTTAGCATCAGAATGAACAAATCCTTGGGGAAAAAGTCTCAAGGGACAAGTTATCCTGCAGCTAAACAATAATGAGAATTTTCATCAGTGAATAACCAGCAAATTACCTGATTTGAAAATATTGTGTTTAACATCAATCAGGGGAAACTATCTGAGGATTTTATTGCAAGCAACAGATCACCCACTAGGACTTGCATGGACATATCAATGCATATTTTCAAATTTTCAAATATTTTGGGGGAATGGAGGACATCTCTGTGTGTTTTACATGAAAAAAACCCCAAACATTTAATGATTTTGAAGAGCTAAATTTCTCAAACTTAACTGGAGCCACATGAAGAATGTTAAAGAATGGGATCATCCATTGAAACTCTGAATATGATGTAGCTGAAGCTGCAATAATCAAATGGATTCCTGCTTCAACATTGACATCTTTTACCATTTCCCTGACTGCCTCTGGTAAAATAGGCATGTTATGCAACCAGTGGGCACATGTGCATGTAGAAACTCTGAACAGGGAGCAAGAAGCCCAAAACCGGGACACATAATTTCCTGCTCAGGCTCCCAGAGGATATTCTAAGCTAGATCAACCTATGGGTCATTTATTTAAACTCTGGCTGTAATAAGTAACAATAGTACACACAAAAAAAGGAGCTCTGACATATAAGCCACTACCCCAGACTGCCTTTATATGGAGTACTAGAATGAATTTATTCCCCATTGATGTCTGTTTAGCTGGATTCATTGCTGTCACAGCCCTTCAGTCATTTTTAATCACAGTCCTCAGAGTGGTGCCACCTGTAGGGAGTCTTCAGTCTCCATGATTTCAATGTGCTAGTTCTCTTGTGTGGAAGGAACTGAAGTACACACACACACACACAGACTCCAAAACTGCCTGGGGTCTGAACAGAAAATTTGCAATTAGTTGGGAAGCATATAGGCATGGTAAATCATTGAAAATGCACAGCATATTAACTTCAGTCTATTGAGCTCCTGAGCAAGTAGGTGAGTTAATTAATACTTTTTCAAGAGAGTAGAAGCAGCATAAGTATGACTTAGGGAAGTTGTTCTATCCTGCACCTTTTGTATCTAGTTCAATGAAGTCTGAGTCACGTCACTAAGGTCCATAAGTTATCGTTATTCAGTTACGTAAATTAATCTTATGTTCTAATTTTCATTCCTGGTGGACAGGGTTGCAGAAGTTTATAATAACTATTGCTGATGAAACAGTTCAGTCTTTTGAGGATGTCAGTTCCCATTTTGTTCCTGGAGGGCACCTTTCTCAAAAATTAATGTGAGTTAAAAATTAGGGCAAAAATAAGGTTTTTCTAGAGACTTTCTGGACAGAAGATATAAAAAGCATATTAAAAGGTTATGTGAGGGAGAATTCTGACAGATTTATCCTGTATACCCAGAGTTATCTGATAGGAATAAAAAACTCATTTGTAAAACCATCAAAATAGTGTCAGAGTGTCTAGTGATGATTAGAAGTATTAGGTTCCCAGGCGTCTAAAAGCTGGTAACAGTGACCAGCTATCACTTGAAAAGACTAACCTTGCCTCAGAAAGGTAAATACAGTTCTTCCTTTAAGTTTTGCTCTTTGTTATGAGTCTGACAGCGTATGTTACACCATGCTAATATATTTAACCAAAGCTAAAGGTAAGATAGCAGAAATAGGGTTTGCAGATAGAAAATCATCTGAACATGTATAGTCAAAGATGCCAGCAACCCCTGGAAAAGTTTAACTGTTCAGTATCACAAAAATGGCTGCCAAAATCTTTACACAGAAGATATAACTGGCAAATCCTGGTTATCCAAAAGCATTTATGGTGAGTATAGCTCAGATAGGGAAGATGGTATCTGGTGGTCTATTGACCTGAACTAGAAAAAGTAGCATTGGATCTCTGGATTAGAGGGACAAAGGGTAGTGATGCTAATTATCCTTAAGAATAATGAAATTATCAAAAAGATGGGATAAGAGGGAGGTAATGAACAGACACCTGGAAAATATCAGCTAGTAAAAGATCAGGCAGATATTGGAGTCTGAGTAACTATCACACACAGGATTACTATCACCCCTAGTGTTTGGTAATGAAAATGAAGCAGATGGCATGAAGCAGATGACAATTAGGAGAAACACTTGCAAAATCAGAGGGTTATCTCTAAGAGCCCTGGATCATCCTGACAGTAATTGCTGGATAACATTTTATTTTAAAATCTGAAACCTGAAACAAAGGCATATCGTTAACCAAATAAAGACAGAACATGGCTGAAATGAGATGAAAAAAATTAGGTTGTGAGTAGTGCTAAGCAAAATAATACGGTGTGGAAAAATTGCAGTCACATCAAATAAGTGATGGAACAAGATCCCCAGATCATTCAGAGAGGTGTTGTCTCAGTTTGTATCCATAAGGATGAGGTGCAAAGTGCCTATTGCGAGTGGAACTTGCACAGTGTCTTGGTTTGAAAGACAGGTGTCTGCTAAGGAAGGCAGAAGCCTCCCTTGGAATGGCAGATGTAACCCCTTTCCCTCCGAGTTATTATAATTTTGAAATCAAGGGCTTTTAGGCAAAGATGTGGGAAAATAGGAATAACAGTTCTTTACTATTATATATATAACCAGTCAAACAAAACAACAACAACTCTGGCAGTAACAGCAAACAATCACAAACCCAGTGCCAGCCTTCTCGGCTGTCGGGCCCTTTCCC
Source organism: Corvus kubaryi (assembly GCF_017639235.1). Classification (NCBI taxonomy): domain Eukaryota; kingdom Metazoa; phylum Chordata; class Aves; order Passeriformes; family Corvidae; genus Corvus; species Corvus kubaryi. The sequence continues at coordinate 1,546,410 of NW_024582091.1, forward strand.
CTCGGGTGCAGTTCCGCTCGCAGCCGGCAGGGGCGCTGGCGGCTCCCGGTGAGCAGGGCAGGTGCGATGGTTCCCCCGCGGCTGCAGGGGGCGCTCCGGAGCGAGCTCGGGGAGCACGCGGCACCGGTGGCCTGGGATCCCGGGGAAGGATGGAACAAAGGCTTCACAAACCCCAGACGGCTGGCCTCGGTGTCCGGCCGGACCCTCGGGAACAGCAGGCTGGAGCGGCAGGGACGAGCACAAATCCTGGAGGACAGACGAGATGTATCCAAATGGGGAACCCCCCGGAGGTCAGGGGTGCAGGTCGAGCACGGCTACAGCGTAGCGAAAGCTCGAAGCAGCAGCGGGGCAGGGCAGCCACAGCCCGGCCACAGCCCGGCCTCCAGCCGGGCAGGGAAAGCGGCTTTGGGATCCCGGTGTTGTTTCCAGCAGAAAAGAAAAACGGCCGAAAAAAAAGAACCAGCAGCTCCTTTCTCTGCAGCTTCTCTCTCCGAACACGGGGAGCGAACTGACCCCACACCCAGGTGAAACAAAAGGGTGGCCAAGTCTTTTGTTTGCTCTCAAGCACCCAGCGATTTATCGTCTTAGTAACAGAATGGGGGAAAATTCCTTTAACAGGGAAAAAAAATCCAAAAAAAACCTAGACCTCTTAAAACCCCAACAGACAGTCTTGTAACTAAATACATTCTGCAAAGACATCACTGATTTTTCAATCCATTGAAATCCATCTGTGCCAGAGATCTTAGCTCCAGAATACTTGTGACTGTACAGTTTACTTAGCAGGCATTTCTCACCTAGATTGATAAATGAATGATTCTATGATTCTGGGGGAAGCTGGTGGCTGTAAAGTTCAGCTGCTATGTCATCAAGCTTAATGATCCATGTATTTAAGGAGCCATTAATGGGCTCGAATTGCTAAAGCAGAGTTGTGGAGGACAGTGGCTATTTAAGAACAGTATAGCAATGCCTTTAACTTCAGAACAAATAAAGCCTAGTGCAGCAGAGCATTGTCAGTCACCATGGTGTGTCACACAGGAATGCAGGTGCTACAAGGGGTGGTCTGCTTGCTGAACAGCAGTATCTCAGTTTTGTCACCACAGGATGTAGACACTTACACACTAAGTACTTCACTGCATTGAGATGATGTTGTGTCTTTCCCAGAGGGAGGAAATTGTGTGATAAAATGTATGACTGTGAAGGATCCTTCTGTGACAAAGGAAGCTGTTGCTTTTCAGCTCAGGTTTAGCCTAACTTAGGCATGACTTAAACCCTAAAAAATTTTACCCCCTAATACAGGGAAAATTTCCCAGTGGTATTACTCTTCCAAAACCAGCAATATTCACTGTTGAGATGTTACTGCTTACCTCCAGATTCCTCTATGAGATGCATTCCAATACTACAGCCTTTTAAATGTGAACTTTCTTTCACTAGAAATATTCAGCCAAGGGCTCTAATTAGGCCCATGTGCCTCTGTGAAGGAAAAATCTTTGAAACAGAGAAAAATCTTAGCCTCTGACACTAATGTAGGAGAAGACCAAAAATATTTTGAAGATTGTTATAAAAGTTATTTCTTTTTTAAGCAGCACAGTAAGAATTGAAATGGAAAGCGATTTTCCATGAAAGGGTTAGAGCAAGAAAGACATTTCTATCAAAGAAAAGGTTACTGAGAACATATTTCTAAGCAGCACCAAGAAATTTTAAAGAGAGAAGTTAAATCCCAACAAAATTGGCAACCAATTTAGCCCTTGCTGAGTGTTTTGACTAGAGGATAGACAAAAACTTATTTTTTTTCAGGCAGACTCCACTGGGCTCTATATAAGTAAGAAAACAGAATTCCCTGTGTGATGCTTTAGTCACACCCCTGATCAAGAGCCTCTGGCAAACAAGCTGCTTCACAGACTCAAACTTGACACAAAGAACAGGGAATAAAAGAACAGCACCCTGCGGAGAAGGCCATGGGAGAACTCCTTTTGGGTGCTTTTAAGGCTCATCACTAAGCATTCAGCACCCATTAGGCCCAACCAATCTTGTTCTGAAATCTTCTACAATCACTTCTTGAAACTATCAGAAAATCTTTGTGTTAGGAAAATGTCTGTTCCAGAAATAAGAATGGTGTGAACTAGCTCATTTCTCGTCAAGAAGAGGTCCACCTATACCTTTTTGCTTCTGCAATTTTTACAGAAGTCTCATTGTTGTGCCATACTGTGTGGGAGGGACCGTCTTCCAGTTTTTTTCAAGGATGTAATCAGTCCAGTGTTTTCTCAGTAATAGTAGCTGCACTGTGATCAAAAGAAAAGAGGGACATAGGTGTATGTAGTGCTTCTGTTAGATGAACAGCGTGAAGGCTGCCCTAATGTGATTCAACATACTTGCCTTTCCTGCAAGACAGACAAACAGCCAAAACCTGCCTGCTAAAATTGGCAACGGAGCAGAAAAACAAAGATTTCTCTTCCTTTGATACCTGAGTATCTGCCTCCAGCACGCAGAAGCAATTGCGTTTCCAGAACTAAGTTCTGTGTACAGTCAAGACATAGCTGTGTGTACAACCAGTTACTGGAGTGAGGTGAATTCTCAGGTCTCCAAGTGTAAGCATACCCAGAACATATTACTGTCTTAATGTGTTCTTTTTCTCTTTTCTATTTTCAAGGCCTTTTATTTGCTAGAACCCTTGGGGTCAGCTGTCCTAGCTGTGATCCCTCCCAGCTTCTTGTGCACCTCCAGGCTCCTCACTGGTTGGGTGGTGTGAGGAGCAGAAAAGGTCAGAAAAGGCTCTGTGTAATGCTCAGCAATAACAAAACCATCTCTGCTGGTTTTGGCACAAATCCAAAACATAGCCCCCTCCCTAATAGATACTGTGAAGAAAATTAACTCTATCTCAGCCAAAACTAACATGGGGGGAAGTGGGGGAGAAATAATATAGCACCACCAAAATATGTTTTTCTGGAAATAATGAAGAGGAGCAATAGGAGATCCTACACACACTAACAGAGAGAATACATATGCTTTTTCATTATTGGCAGGTAGCAATACGTGAATATCCTCAGATATGTGCAATAGTTTGAACTTTTGATCTGAATGTTTGGATTTAGTTTCATCGAGAAGACAGTGATCTTTTTAGCAAAAGATATGCCAAAGTGAAGAAGGGTTTTTTAACATATTTGAACTATCAGCTGTTTACACATTCCAGGATGGGCATCCTCATCTATGAATGCTATGTAATTTTGAACTTTTATTTGCTGAGAGGACAACATAAGCTCACCTGTGTTCCAAGGTAACTTACCCATGTAAGTTTTAGATGATATGTTGCCACTTACGGGTTGTAAAGTATTTCATTGTACCATTGCAAACCTGTAACCCTGATAATCCATCTAGAAATGGGGGCCATGCAGTGTGCTGTATATACCAAATACATGTCTGATTTTCAGTAGAATTCAGAGTATGTGGTAAAACGTGAACACACGAATATTGCCTGGATTTTATCATATAGAGGAGTAAAGACATAATGAACTCTTGAACCTGAGAAACCAGGAGTATTTCTAGATCTAGTCATGTAGATGTTGCCATGTATTTTTAGTCTCATTCCAGCTGGCCTATACCTCTTAAATGGCATCTTGGTACTTTATGTCTACAGCTGACTTCAGAAATCCTTCCACATAATGGCGATCTTCATGTGAGATGGTAATTTTAGTCCAACCACTGCTGACTTTTATTTTTGAGAACTGTGATAAGAAGAAAGAAACTCTCAACCTGTGTAAAGCTTTTTAGTAAGGATGATGCAAAGCAGTCTGTTCATCATCAAGTGTGGATATATGAGAGCTGAATGGGAGAAAACGAATCAGTGGTCATTGGATAATCAGGAAGATTACATAACCAGTATTTATACAGAGAAGAAATGCATTATACAAGGACAACCTCAATGGAAAGAAGTAGAAGACTCAAACAAGGGGGTGCATGCAGTGTTGACTAGAATGAGATTCTGAGAGTGAATGGAATTAAACATTATAAACATTATAAAGTGGAAACAAATCCCAACAAAAGAAGTGTCTCAGGCAGAGACATCTTGAACTGGGGAAGAGAGGTATCACAGAGAATTACAGCTGTAATCCCTGGACAATCTACAGTTTGGCTTTAACGTGCTTTAGGATTGTGTTATTCTTTCTATGTGGCTGAAATAAGAAAGATGTTCATGAAGAATCACCCCTTTGGCTGTTTTTAACTTTTCTAATGGTTTCATTTGGTTTCCTGTGTTCTTACTCTAAAAGGAGAAAATCACACAGTATTCACAGTATTCACTCTTTCCATTATATTTGTGATTGTACAGACCTGTACTCATCTTCTTTTTCAGACTTGAAGACTCAGTGTAGTCACAATATTTTAAATAACAGTCATCCTAATACACATATCAGATGCCTGTGTCTCTAGGTAAATATGATAGTACTAAACAGATGGTGTTGTATAAGCCAGTACTTATTTTAAATCAAAAATACTTTTCTTTGCTGGATTCTCAACAACAACAACAACAGGACTGCATTGCACCTTAGTATTGGCTGCTTTTTACATTCATCTTGGAATTAAAATCCAAGTCTTTATTTTCACACTTTAATGCCGAAGAGTTTTATGTTTGCTTCTGGTCAGCCTTTATTGGATTGCAGTTGTTATGCAGTACCTTAATCTGCCAGTAGTTTCAGCAAGGTTAGTAATAAATTAAATAAAGTGGTAGAATATAGATACAAGGAAGAGTTCTAAATCTAAACTGTTCTAAATCTAAACCAGTTCTAAATCTTTCCAAATGTGAAAGAGAAGCTGCTGAATAATGAGAAGGGAACTTAATTAATCTAATACTGTGATCTTTACTACATAGACAAAATATTTTTCTGCCTTTGCAAGAGGTCCTGGTTCAGTACCATTGATTCCAGCAACAAGATACACAGCCTGTCTTTTCTGCCTATCAACAAATTCATGGCAAGGCTACTTGAGCTTTATGGATTTTCTGCAGTAACACTGAATTGAATTTTCAATTAATATCAGAAGAAAATTTTATTTGTATTTTTATCTCTCAGGCTGATACACAATTTCTAGTCATAAGTCATTGAAACTGACTGCATCTTTTTTCACTGGTTTATTTTATTCCTTTACAGATTGTTGGATCAGTGCTGCTTCATTCAAATGTACTTTTATTGCTGTCTTTTCTTTGAATTTCTAGAGTTTACTCTTGCAAGATTAGTGCAATATGCCTGCAAGGAAAACAGCATTGCTATTACATTTTCCCAATAGACATTTAATATCCTACTGAATTTGCAAGACTCATTTCTTCGTATTCCAAACTTCCATGAAAACAGTTCACCAATCTCTACAAAGACACAAAAGCCCAGATTTCTTCCTCCCAAGTTAAGTCATTTAAGTGAAATAAATACATTTAAGGACTTAGTCACCCAAAATTCTTGTAGACAATAGAAGTTGTAAGTGTCCCCTCTCTCCAAAAGATGTTGTAGCTCTTCCAAGATCTGCATTTAATTCCAGAAGTGACATGAGATGAGCCTGGGCTGGAGTTATCTTGTCTGTGTTTTTCTCTTCTGTGCAAGAAAATGAACAGCCACTGCACTGAGATTGGGGTCTGAATACAGAATCCTGTATACAAAAAAACCCAGTGTTATGATGAAGAAATCCACTCTTGAAATTTGAAATAAACCAGCACATTATTTGGATTATTTTGGCTCATTATTTTCCTGAACTTCTACAGGCATGGTAGGTAGACTTAATCCACCTACAAAATATACTTATCTACAACTGGGCCTGTCACCTTATGCTTTCTTTATATTTAATAGGAAGAAATTGTAATTTTTTGTATGTGACACCTCATGAAGATGAGCTTTTATGATGTATAATTAGATAGATTTATGCCATTTTTTTTATCTCGTGTGTTCCTTCTGAATCAGAGGAGACTGGGCACAGCTGGGGATCTGACACTAGTCAAAAAGGACTATTGCCCTCAGCTGTTGCAGGAGTTCTTTGTTTAAAAAAAACTATATGTTGCTTACTTATTAAAGATTATGGATTTGTCCAAACTTAGGGATAGAAAACAGTTCCTGCCAGACCAGAATGGCTTGCTTCTTATAATTTTCCCTCTTAAGCAGCATGGAGAAAACCAAATCTGTAGCTATTGTCTTATTTATCTTGCAGAGGAGTCAGTTTATGAGCCTTGGAACCAGATACTGGAACACTGATCTCTTGAAATTGGGGTATTGGTATCCTCCAGTCTCTACTCATGATACAATAATTAGGTTGTATGCTGAATTAAACATTCAACTAATAAAAGCATTTATTTGGAAAAATAACTATCATCATCCTGTGATACAACAGTATATGAATCTCAATTTTGATAGATTAGTGAAAGAAAATTCTTAGTTTTTACAAGACAAAGTTTTAAATATTTTAGAAAGTTTTAAAGAGATAGGCGGAAAAGTAGTGAAATTAATTTGCATTAATATATGCTTTCTGTAATTCCAGTTACAAAATATAAGACATGATTTAGACACATGACAACTTTCCTCTCCATCTCTATATTTATCACAATCATTTACGTTCACTAAGATGACCATCTCTTTCCAAGAACACTTTATAAAAGGAAGACTTATATGATGGGTTTTTCCATTTTCCTTGGAACAGAGAACGTTCTAGAGTTAAATACTCAGTAGGTCCTTAACACAGAACTGAAAAGAGTGGCCATTCTCAGGCATTTCTTTATGCCTATCCCTGAACTAAAATCATGTTATAAAATGTCAGTATGTTGGGCTTTAGATTTCTTCTGCAGTCTTATATTATACAATGCAGTAATCCGCAACATATATATATGTGAACTACTTAAAATAAACAGAATCTCCCTATGATAGAATTATACTTATTTGCTGTTAAATACAACAAAACCTTCTCAGTCATGCTGCAAAAATATCTACCCTCTTTGAGTGGTTGACCATAAAAATGAAGAGTGGTAAAATTAGAGCAGAGATGCAATTAGAAGCAGTTGTTTGCGTATGAAACATTTCCAGTTTCTATTGAGTTACTGTTTGATTTTATACTGGTGTCCTTGAAAAAATGTTGTCACAACACTGAAAATCAAAATTAAATCTAGTCTTAATTATCCATTGCTCAATAGGGGAACTTTTTTGGGATCCCATATTTTGAGGCAAAGACTCAGAAAGTATTTTTGTTTAAGAAGATTATGTATTTCCACATTTGATGCCCAGGGAATATGATCACTGGTCAATGAGGGGGAGAATCACTTCCGTGGCACCGCTTCATGTTAATAGTAGTACCTAATATAAAATTCCTTTGCCTTAGTGGCTTAAAAGACTAATTAATGCTCCCATCATAATTAACTTAATTTTTACCACCCACATATTTCACAGCCACTGACTCAACTGAATTCTCCATAGGGGCTGGCTATTTGTTTTCACCTTACTTGGATCATGTCAAGCAAGTAGATGATTTATCCCTAGTGGACTTAAGAAAGCACCTAAAATATATGTTGCTAAAATGATCTGAGAAAACAAAACTAGTGAAATTTCAATTTTAAAACAGCATTCTGTGCAAGTTCATTACCTAATGCTTAAACAGACCAAGGATGTAATCTCTTGGGTTGATTGCTTTCTTGTCAGTGTAGCTTGCCTGACTTCAACAGTGTGGACCCTTTTATACATCACTACAAATCAGAGTAGAAACATGTTGATAGCTTTTTCCATTTTTAATTTTATCTTCTGCTTGGCCATGTTGCAGGTGCCGTAAAATGTTAATTTCCAGCTTCTCTCAAAGGTAACTACCAATTTCAAGTCATTATCTACTGATGCAGGAAAACTGAAAAGCAGACTAGAAAAGACACATGATAGAAATCTATTTTTATGTTGTAAACAACATGATTACTCTTCCCTTTTCCATGACAGATTCAATAAATGTTGATTGAATTATCTAGTATTAGCTGAAGTGGACGTGAACAAAATAAGCAATAAGAACCCACAGTAAGAATCAATGGAAATGATTTATTTCCTGGAGATCAAATCAAATAACAGGGAGGATCAAATTAGCTAGTGATCACATTAAGTGGAAATCTTTGTACTAGTATGCTCTTTCCTCTGAGCTGCTGTCAATAGTCACATAAATACACAGTGGCAAAAAATCTTTTTCCTTTGTTTATTTCCACTGAATCTGAAGCACTGCATACCCCTGCAGACAGTCACACACACAACAACTGAACCAGAATGACCAAATATGGATGACTTCTGAACTACTTATACAAGCCCCCCAACAATTCTTTTAGGAATAGAAACCCTCTTATTCCCTACTTCACGTTTACAAATCCACTATTTTCCAGGTCCAGAGAGGAAATAATAAGCATTTTAGAATACTCTGAAATCTAACACATCTGAGACTCTGAGATCTCTTCAGGAGTGCCCAAATCTGAAATTCAAGAACAAAATTATTAAAAAACTGTAACTATATCACTGTAACAAACTGATTTTATATTCCCTCAGAACAAACAGTAGATATCCATTTGGATCCCTGTAGTGTTACCCAGCCAAGTCTCAGTTATCCATGCGAAGCCAGAGTTCTGATTGTAATTCAGAATCAGCTTGTGGTTAATTCTAGCTTTGAAAGATATTCAGTTATACAAAGAGAAGAGCCAGGCTGCGAAAGCTTGTGATATTTGATATTCATAAGGCTTAACTAATGAAATAAACCATAAAATGTTAATATTGCTGTAGGTCTGATACTTCCTTGTCCTCCATCTTTAGTCTTGACATCATAAAGTTTGAGTAAATCCTGAATTACTTTTAATTTGTCTTGACATCTAACACCTGGTTAGTTTAGAATTATGCAAAGAAGTGAGATAAGCCTCACAGTTTGCTCTGATAAATTTCTAGAGTAGAATGCAGATACAGACAAGCATCCAGGCACGCATTTTAACTCTACACAGACCAAACAGCACTGATAGTCTTCCCTTAAGGAGGTTTCACAAAACATTCATATAACCAAACCTGTAGTCTTCTCTCCAGTCCTTCAAAAATAGCAGAGTTGGGTGTGGATGTAGCAAGACTGGGCTGAATGCAGAAGAAGTAATTTGAAGCAGGCTGTTTGGGAAGAGACATGCAGAGAGATGCTGGATCTGGAGGGAACAAACATAGGAAAAGAGAGAGAGGAGAATAAAAGGGGCAGACACATGTAAGCAGCTAGCTTGTACATTCAGTAGACATTTTGCTGTGGGAATGTGATCTCTGCTCTCGTGTGTATTTCTGTACAAGAAGCTTGAAGGCTTCAAGACAGATGAACTGGCAAGTAGTTCAAGCAGTCTGGGAGATATGGAGGAGAACACAGCCCTGTGGGCCAGCTACTGTAGAGATTGATGTGTTTCTATGAGACAGCAGCACACGTCAAGCTAGACCAGCCAGTAGGTATGACATGAGATCTGGGGACTAGCTACAGGGAAGCCTAGGCCTGCTACAGAGTGCCCTGTGTAAGGGTACAAGAATGGAGGACATGAGATCTGCTAGCAATCTTTGAGTCTGGTTAGGTAGAAAATAAGAACAAAATGGGACCATTTGATCCTCTTTCATTTAGTTCCAATCCTGATTAGGCTAGGTTAAATTTATGTGATTGCTCTTTATGGTGTCAGCTCTAAATGCATTATTTTCATTTCGGGATTGATCTGCTGCTTTCCTCCAGCGTATGCATATATAGCACACAGAGAGTATGTGTGCTCAGTCTCACTGTAGGCTGGACCTGGGCACCAGGAACTGCAGCACCTCCATGCCTAGCACACCAGGGATGAGCACTCTCTGTCTTAAGTCTGGTAAATTTGTTTCAATGGACTGAGAGGAGAAATCATGCTGGTCTCATTATGCACATCCTGCTGGTACACTAGGTTTGACTACTATTTGGCATCCTACACAATTTAGTTATGAAGAAAATTCCTTTGGGGAAGGAGTTAGTAAGGAGAATGCTGATGAAAATGTCACTCATTTTCCTGTAGATATACCACTGTTAAAAAAAAAAAAAAAAAAGTTACTCTCCAGGTCATATACTCATCATTTATGAGGAGGGTGATGAAAGCTTTAGAAACAGCCTTAAAGCATTTTGATGTAGTAGGAAAATTTGTGTCCTATTATTGAGATAAGGGACTGGGATTTAATTTTCAGACAGGAAAAGTGTTGTGGAAAAAGAACTAACCTAGTATTTTAAGAAACTCATTCATAAAAACTGATGCAAAATAACTGATTTCCTGAACTACAGTCTAACCACTTAGGTATAAAATCTGTTTTTCCTCTGCCATTCTTTGCTACCGTTAACAAAGCGAAATCAAATACCGTTGTGGTAAATATGCTATTGCAACATTTCCTTCTCTTTAAACATTCAGAGTCAAACATACCACTGTGTACATCATCAAAAGCTGATTTACACAGCTGAGTTTCTAGCTCCTAAGGAGAAAAGCAGTAGGAAGAATATTCTAATTAGCATTCAAGAGTTGATCAAAATAGCAAATACGTATCTGGAACAGCTGATTTAAATAACTGGTAATTGAAGATACCAATTTCCAGAGCCTGAGGGGTTGCAATAAAAGTGAGAACAAATTAAAGAAAAAGAAAACAAAGCAAGCCTTACTCAGGCAACTAACTATTCAGGTCCAGAATATCAGTAAATTGTTCTCTCTTCTGCACTGTCATTTATTGTTAACTTCCTGGAAAAGTCATTTTTTAGAAAGGATTTTTTTACAGCCATTGTCTATAGCATGAAGGTGATAAGGTAAGTGCTTACATTTTGCCCTTACACTGGTCTGATATGCAAGATTTCCTTCTGTTCTCTCATCACTCCTTTCCATTTGATGCTGCGGCCATTTGCTGAGTATTTAACAGTCTTTAATCACAGGTCCTGAGGCCACGTTTTTCCAAGCAAGACTCATTGCATAGAGAGCAAGAAAACCTTGAAGCAAATAAAACTGTCTCACAGTATTCTTTTGCTTTTACTGTTTAATTCCTTCAATACACTCTAAGTATGATGAAATAGTCACCTCACTTTCCTGAGCAAGCAAATCATATGAAGATTCACCTGGGTAGGTTAGGTTCACATGTTCCAAATTCTAACTATTTCAGCTGTTAAAGTGGATTTTCTACATACACATTGTAACAGGAAATTGGAATTTTCCATTATTCTGGGTGGAGGCAGAACAAGAAATGACCTGAATCTTCATTCTAGACTTGAAGATGGTGTAGAGTGAGCAACACAAAAGGATTATTGTGAATCTTTGTTCAAGTGAACCTGTTTTACTATGTGTGCCTCCTTTCCATGATCTTTCAAATGAACATTTCGGGGAAGGATGGTTTTCTAGCACGAATATACAAAGAGAGGCAATCTGAGATTTATTCACAAAGAGCGGAGGGAAAATATCTCTCTCACCAATGAGCAGCAAGTAAGAAATATGGGAGATTATGATGCAAAGGGCAGGGTCCACTTTTCCCTTGTAATGTGCTTGATACAGAGGAAATTAAATGAGCCAGAGAAAGATCTAGCATATAAGATGGAACTTCCTGTGCAAATGTATGAACTACAAGTAAACTGATGCAGTTCTCTGAAGTAATTTGCAAGGGCTTACACTAAGGTCTTCAATTTCTACTCTGCAGCTGGCTGTTAAATACCATGGTAGCAAATTTATGTTAGGGATGATAACTTAAACGGTATTTATTGGACACAGAACCAATATTTTAAACACATTTAAAATACTGCCTTTCTGCTAACTCTCCCAGATATAGTCAAACCCCAGCTCTTTTCTTAAACTATACTTTTAAGAACGGTTACACTGAGAAAATAAATAATGTATACTTGTAATGCAAATAATACCATAGTACAAAAGTGCATAATACAAAAGGAGGCTTGATTAATCACACAATGCATTTGCTATGAATTATTAATTTAGATACCATTTAAATTAAGATTTTATGGGTGAGAAAAATTAGGCAGTTTCTTTTTGTTTTCTTCCTTTAATTTTCCTTCCAGAAGAGCTCTATTGCCTCAGAAGGATGCAGGAAGTCTTTGTACAATAAACCTAGAAGGAGTAGCAATAATCCAGAAGTTTGAGGAAAGTTTCATTTTTGCTTGTTATGAAATGTTGTGGTGAGTTGTAATTCAGGTAGCTTCAGAAATACGTGCTTCAAAGAGGCATCCATATGTTATGGTGCAGATGAGAAAAGAAATAATCCATTTTGCTTGCTGGTGACCATTCACTGTGGTCACACATTTCTTAAACATTGACCATACCGCACATATTTTGCTGTAACCTCTTTTATATCCTACCATTGCCACTGAAGACTTTACAAAGAAAACTCTGAAACTGGAATCATGCCCAGGCATTGCTTGGAAAACTGACAGTTTTCTGTCCCAGACCAGTGCGAGAAAATCTTCTGGAAATCTACCCCAATAAATAATAGTTCCTTGTCTGGGAAGGTTTCCTAGAACTCTCAAATCTACCAACAGAGATACATCTAAGGGAGACTGTAGAAAAGGCTGCTGCCTTCCTTGAGAAGAAGGGCAAAGAAAGAACTGAGCTGTGATAGACTCAAACATACATCAGCAAATTAACTATGTGAAGGAGGGGGCAACAGACAAGTCAGGCTCCTCTGACCTGAAATGTTAGGCAGCAGCCATTATATTTTAATCCTAATCAGTCTGAGGTCCTTCTGGTGACCTGAGCAGAATCAATGCTCTCTTGCTGCTAAAATCTATATATTCAAATAAATCAATACATGTTTTACCTTGAATACTTCATCACCTAAACAGGCAGAGCTGAATAAAAGGGAGTAGAAAGAAATTACTTTCTCCGTTTTACAGGTGGAGAACTTAAGTCACAAAGAAGTTCTCTTTAGACCCACTCTAAACAGAAGTCAGAAACCTAAGCACAAAATTCTCAATTCTACACAGGGAACTTAATTAGATGACCAAATTTTCCTTGAAAAAGAAGAGGAAACTCTTGCTACATCCATTGAGTAAATTCATTGCTATAAAATGAATTACAGCTATAACACAGTAATAAAGCCACAAATCTTTTAACAGAACATGTATACATCCCTGCACTGTCCCCTCCACATGCCTGCATGATGTAAACCATAGAAACCTCAATGTGTCACCCATTATGTTAGAATTTGTTGGAAGCTGTCCTCCTGACCAAGTCTACCAAAAACGTTCAAGACCATTTCACAAAGTAAGACTTAGATTAGACTGCATTTTCGGTAAAATGAAAAACAGTACTTCTCAGGAACCTGCATGCATCCTCAACAAAGTGGCCAGCATATTAAGACTCTTATCTAGCAGCTTATGCTGGTTTTGGCTGGAATAGGGGTAAGTTTTTTTCACAGGAGCTGGTGTGGGGCCGTGCGTTGGATTTGTTCTGAATACAGTGCTGAAAGTACAGGGATGTTTTTGTTATTGCTGGGCAGTGCTTGCCCAGAGCCAAGGCCTTTTCTACATCTCACCCCAACCCACCAGCAAGGAGGCTGGGGGTGCACGGAGTTGGGAGGGAATACAGTTGGCACAACTGATCCCAAATAACCCAAGACATATCCCACAACATATGGTGTCATGCTCAGTATATAAAGCTGGGGGAAAAAGGGGGGACTGTAGGAGCCTTGCTCTTGTGGAGATGTCTGAACACCTGCCTTCCCATGAGAAGTGGTGAATAAATTCCTTGTTTCACTTTGCTTGCAAGTGTGACTTTTGTTTTACATACTAAATTGTGTTTATCTCAACCCAGGAGTTTTCTCTCTTTTGCCCTCCCAATTCTCTCCCTCTGCAGGGGCAGTAGGTGAGTGGCTGTGTGGTTCTTGGTCACTGTCTGGAGTTACACCATGACCCAGCACATCATGCTTTCTATGTAAAGCAAATCTTTCTTGTTTGTATTATGGGAAAGCTCATAGTATTTCTCAAGCCTGACTCCCAAGGATAAGCTCATGAAAAGCAGAGTACATTTTATCTGTCTAGATTTAATCCAGGTATTTTCTTAGGTCTTGTCACTATAATGTAGCATGGCATGTAAATAAATATAACCAATATTAGATACGGATTTTCACCACTACTGAAAAGTAAAGTGAAGGACTGCAGCAGATTTGCTTTCTCTGTTCAGCTTGAGGTCAGTGACCGTGACAATGTTTAAATTCCATTGCACTATTTTCTCTAGAGGTTTGTAATTAGACCTTTGAAAGAAGCAGTGCCTTTTTATTACTAGTGGTCCAGAAATAGATTCAGAAGCAGAAAAAATATGCAGTAGAATATCATTACATCTTCATATAAATTAACATTAAAATGTTCTGATTCATATCTATGCAGGCTTTTGTCAATCAACCATATTCATGTATTTTTGAGGAGAGCACAGGGTAGGATATTTCAGGGAGCAATGAAAGCATTACTGCTTATTTAAGACACATGGTTTTGGAAAACCAGTCTTTTCCTCTCTGCTTGTTTATGGATAACCCTTTTTATAAGATTTTACATTTGTTATTTTCAGGTAAATATTAAGAAAGAGACATGACATTGCTATTTTTAAATTAAACTGAGTATTACAAAGCATTTATGTCAGGAATAGCTTCAAAACATAACAGATGAAAATTTATTTTAATTTTGCCTGGGAATTTTCTTTCAATACATTCGTCTACATACAAGGGCTAGTTCCATTTGAAGTTTCTCCACAAATTCATCTTTCAGCCTTTTTCAAAGCTCTGATAATAGTGGAAGATCCCTCTTCAGTTAAAGTTCAGAAATATTTTCCTCTCTTTTTAATATGTCTTCTAAGAATTCTCCAAAGAAAATTGATAGCTAATGAAAGCAAATATGGGGGAGTCAGTTTATAAAAAAATGACCACTTAATCAAAAAGAAGTTAAATCAAAGAAGTATATACCCTTGCTTCTGCACATCAGCTTTCTGCAGCTGTCAGACTTGAGGACTATAAATGGAGCAAAGTTAAGGGCATCTCTCCTTTACCCGGTATTTATAGATTATCTCATGAGATTACAAGCTGAGTCAGGGACAACATGAGGGTGAAGAACACTGATTTTAGAAGACTGAAAAGTAAAATCAACTATAAGACTGAGAAAACATGTACGCTTCTGTGTATATATGTGACTGTACATTGCAAATGAAGAGGAACAAGAAACGTCCCTGATGGAAAGACTATGGAACCACTAGGTGTCATTCTTGTTCCATGTTTCCTGTTGGACATATTTCAAACAGCTAGTCAATAGGGAGTTTCTAAAAAATTTAAGTTTTTATACCCCTAAAATTTTATGTCTGGTAGTTTTATTATGTGCACTACTGTCCACTAGGGATTATACTGCAATACATATTTTCTTTCAGCCCACAGGTTATTATTGTTCTGGTCAAAAGTCATCACCGTACTTAGCATTGATGCTTTCATGAGTTCTCTAAAACAAAAAATGCTGTAATAAACAGTGGTCATGCTTGGCCTGACTGTGAGTGTCATTATTTGTGTATGAAAAGTTAAGTGCCTGTGGGTTTAACACTTATTTAAAAAAAAAATCATAATATACTTCCAAATAATGTTTGGGCAATTTGATAAAAAAAATCTGTAATGCAAGATGCTTAGTCACAATTTGTACATGTTATTTCCTAAGTAAAGGGTTAAAGACTTTTTAGAGGCCTTATCATATTATACCATAATATTTAAACCTTTATCCAGTAATTTTAAACCCAAGGGTTTCCCCCTTCATTTTCTTTAATATTAGGGTTTTCTGCTCTTCCATTCAGCCTATTTTAAGACAGTCTCTAGGCATCTGTTTTTCCATTAGTTTCAATTGCCCTTGTTGGTTTTCATCTAAGGTTCATCAACATTCAGTGTTTAAGCAGGACAGAATGGCTGCTGTGGAATTAGGCAAATATGAGAGGGCATTAAAATGACATTGCAAGGATAACAAACATATCCTGGTATTATACAAAAGCTGAATACTGTTTAGGGTGGCTTCTCTCCCTATGTATACAAGCACAGCTGATAAAAAGACTTAAGATACCTTTTAGACCTTTAGAAGTTTCTGTGAGTTTAAAAATGCATTTCTGACACATCAATGATTTATTTTCTAAGGGAAATCATATCAGTATTTTACCCAGATGAAACAATCTGCTTACATATGTTCTGTTTACAGACTGTCATGACATCCTTCAAGGTTTAAATTATCTACTTGATATTCTTAAAGTAATGGCATAAACATACATTTGATAACATCCAGCAAATTGAAGAACATGCACTTTAGTTCAATAGTTCCCCTATCATTTTTGTACCTTTAGATGCGTGAATGGTAATTTTCTATATATATTCACATTGCAAAATGTTTTTGTATATATCCTGAGCTCTTTGCTACTGCACAAAAGGAGAGCTGCTAGCACTGGAATAGGAGAGGGTTTAGCAGGGAGCAGAGAAATGTAGAGTGTAAGCAAAATTCAAAACCTGCTCCTTCAAAGTTAATTTATTTTGATTTACTGTCTCTCTTTCAAAACTGTAGTGATATAGAGGTAGTTGGAAAACAAAATGCTGAATAACACCAGGTGAAGGTATTAGGTATCTTGGATTGCAATTATGTCGGTTTACTGGAAACAACTACCACAGAGAGGAATTAAATTTTAGTTGTTGTTATTAGGAAAATGAAGATTGTTATTAGAATAAGCACAAGAAGAACAAGTTATACACTAAGACTGACCATTGCTATCAGGATTAAAGCACTTCATTACAACACTGAAGGGAATTCAAATTGTGGTCACTTAGTCTCATCTATTCTCTGTCATAATTATATCTTTATTAGTTTATTTTAATTGAAATCTAAACAACTCCACAAGAAATCAAGCCCATTCATATTCTAAGTGAACTATGACATGCATTTTAAGGTATTGTTTTTAAACATGTTAAAAAAAGGAGTCCAGAATAGACCTTAGGTCCCTCTTTGTGAACAGCTCCCTGGTCATGAGACTCCTTCATGAACAAAACTTCTCCTTTTAGAGACCTGTTTATGGGTTTCCTATTTTGTGAGTGTACATTTAAATACACGGTGTACTTCAGACTTAAAAGACACAATTTGCATAATTTGCTATCTTTTCTTAATGACAGAGACGCTATTTCAAAACAAGGAACTGAAAACTAAAACACAGGCGCTATTTAATTGTGCCACACATGTATGAAAGCTTGACACAGACCATACATCTGTGATGGTGTCTTATTTGTACCTCTTCTTACCTAGATCATCTTTGTAATTTGCCTTCAGGGCACCTATATCAAGTAAAGGCTTTTTGTGGAACGTGTATACATCATAAGTGTGGGTGGGCTACTGTTTGATGCAAATGTTTCTGTAGCTGCTATTCCATGTCTGTCATACATTCTGACACAAGATACACTAAACTTTCTGTTTACCCCACTAAGATTGGAAAAGATTTTATTCAGTCGTGTTGATGCAATGTGCTTCCAAGAAAACAGTGCATGGCAAAGGGAGAGCCATATTTCTGTCTGTTTCTCTTGCCATACAGCTGCAGTATTTTAAGTTGGAGTGTGAGGTGCCCCATTAATTAATCTGCCTCCTTTTTGTACATATGAAGTGTCCTGATTCTATAGACCTCCATGTTCTCTTAGTGTGGGTGAGCAACCTTCAATACAGACCTCTAAGAAAGGGGTAAAGCCTGAGTGTATTACATGCTCATTAACTAATAAAACTGGGTCATTTTGAGATAATTTCCTACACAATTAGTCAAAGGAAGCATAAATTCAGATATCATCTTATGTCTGACCTGGTGGAGAAAAGTTACATCAACTACAGAACTGCCTGTATCATTCTGAGATTTTTATGTGATGGCTAGGGTAGAGTTTTTGGTTTGTGGTATAGTGTTCGAAGGTATACTGTCAGCTCACATTTGCTCTTTAAAGACACATATATCCAGAAGCTTTTTCCGATGGGTACTTATCTGTATAAGCCACATTCATCTCTGTGATACTTGACATTTTCTCAGCATTAAATAATTAAAATTTTGTGCCACATTTAGTCTAGCTAAGCAGAGCATAGCATGGACAGCTGTTTGGCTGAAATGTTTGCTTCATAGTGTCCAAGACAGTTACCTACAACTTGCAAACAAGTGGAAGGTTATGAACTTTCTATTTCTGTAATAAATTTACTTTTGAGTTTCAAAGGCGTTGAAGTTAAATTTTAGTAAGATACAAATCTACAGTCTTAAATAAATTGTACAGACTGCATGTAAACCTGCTTTTGGAAGGTGTGTAAGATTAGCAAAAAAATAATTATGGGGACTTTTTTTGAAGCTTTTTTGATAAACCAGAATCTTTTGAGTATTTGAGATCGGATTTCCTGGGGGCACATGTAGAAAAGGCAACAGAAGGTTACAGAAGTGTTGGTGATGTGTCATGGATGAAGACAGAAGGCAATTGCCTGTCAGGAAGAGACTCAAGCATGCGTAATTATGTCTTCACACCACTCCTAAAAGTTGAAACATTGCTGGAAACCAGATGACTCTGGATACGTATCCTTATACTGACTGTATTTCATGTTTGGTAATAAGGGACTACTTTATATACTTAGAACTTTATGGACTCTGAACAGGCTGTGTTGTCATCTGTAGGTCAATATATAAAGTTAGAAATGGAAGAATAGAGTCACCTGATGAATATCAGGTGCTTATGTCCTTTTAGTAAAATAGGGTAAAAGTTTAATAGCATTTAATAGCATTTAGTAATATGTCTAGAAAATAGATTTCATGTTTGAAGATACAAAAATAAGAACGCTTAGTTTCTGACATTTAGAAACATGTTAACAATACATATGTGCTCTCCTAAATTTTGTCATTTTTTATGTCCCTCTTGCAGCTTTTGTTTAACTTCAAGTTCCATCTCTTCAAATTCCTTTGCTGACTTCCTGCCTTTGCTGTGTCTAGAATTTAATTGCTGTGGTCTGGTCTCCATTTCTCATTGAGAGTGAGATGATAGTTGAGAAAGACCAGCTACAAGCTATTCCTGCCAGAGATTTTCTGCTTCTGCCTCCAGTTATTCTTGCTGTATGGCTTTGCATTAGGCTGTGGATAGTGGTTCAGCAACTGTCATATCAGTGCAATCGTGTTCAGATTTCTGGATCTGCAGCAAAGTAGAAAGAACTGTGGGAAAATATAGACTGCTTATATGATGTTTTCCTAAATTAAATGCATTTTGTAAGATGTAATTCTTGCATGAAGATAGAAGTGGAAAAGAGGAAAAATATTATTCAGTTCACTTCTGTTTTGAATGGAAAAAAGTAGTAGTTCATTGGGGCTGTATGAGAAAATATAAACAAAACAAAAGCAAAACATAGAGCATACAATGTCTATTAATACTGAAGAGATCTACATTATAGTAGCCTATAGCCTTTAATTAGAAAACACTGTACTGAAATATTAAATAATCAATTAAACATTAAAACATTTAGTTTTTGAGCTACTTGCAGCCAATTTTCCACCGTTAGCCGAATCTATAGCACAGTCTCAAAAGAAGTCTTTACCTTTGATCTCCATTGAAATTAGAATGACAAATTTTGGTGTGCTGAACCATGTATTAAGTAAGGCAATTAAGCCCAAATTACAGAACTAACTGCTGCTAATTGCTATCAAGACTGGTGGTGTGATCATTGATATGATAGATTCACACACCGCCTTCCATAATCACAGCTGTAGCTGAACAAATAGGCCTTTAGTCCAGGGGCAGCTTTAGTCCAGACTTGGATCTGCTGTATCTCTTCTATGAGGAAAAGTTGAGACACCTGTGATTGTTCAGCCTGGGGAAGAGAAGTCTCAGAGGGATCTTATCAACATACATAGCTCCTTGAAGGGAGTATGTTGAGAAAAATTAAGCTAGGCTGTTTCCAGCGGTGCCCAGTGACAGACCTAGAGGCAATGGCCACAAACTGAACACAGGAGGTTCCAACTGAGCATCAGGACACACTTTTTCACTGTGAGGGTAACTGAGCAGGGCCACAGATTTCCCCAGAGAAATTGTGTGCTCTCCCTCCTTGGAGATACTCAAAAGTCATCTGGACAGGGTCTTGGGCAATGGGCTCTAGGTGGCCCTGCTTGAACAGTGGGGTTGATCCAGATGATCTCCAGAGGTCCCATCCAATCATTGCATGATTCTGTAGCTCACCTATCAATTTAATTCTCATCAATAATTTCTGTTAGTGATGGAACAAAGGGAAGGTTAAGGTGAAAGCTTAGAAAACCTATCCTCACTGATCAAGATACAACTTTAGTGATATTCATATTGGCATGTAAGAGTTCATTGATTCTAGTTTGAGTTTTGATCAATGAGTCAGTAGCCAAAGGTCTTTTTATTTGAAAGCTCTGTCTTACTTTATGCAAAATATAAGTGATAGTTAGTTACAAATTGATCAGCCCAGACCTGTATCTGATCTGCTCCTATACATTCTAAACTACACAGATGGTTAGAGAAAATATTGCTGTCAAGGTCAACAGATGTACTAAAAGGGATGTGGTCATGGAAACAACTTAGTTTCTTTTATATTTGGGGCAGGAGTATGGTGGAGGTATAGACAGAATTCTGACTGTGCTCTCTCTAATTTGTGAGTAGATGGACCATGGAGGTCAACCTACCTTCTGTGTGCATTAAATTATATACAAATAAGTACTTGCCAATCAAAACCTACCAGACATCTTATCTCCCACCTGTCACATTACAGAAAGTGCATCTCCAGAAAGCATTGTTTCTTGCAATTTAAAAAACATGCTAAGTTTGTGGTTATTATGTTCATAATTAAAGGGTAGAGATTAAGACAGAAATACTGCTTTATTTCAGCCTCCTGATGGAAACTACTGTACTGGCTCATTCCTAGATACATAAGTTAGTTAAGATGAACCACTGGGTATGCATTAGCTAACAATTCTAAGAACAAAATCCGTTAGGAAGAAGCATCCTCCAACATGACTGATAAATGTCTCCTGTAGCATCTCCATTAACTAGGCTGTGTGTTTATTGCCTGTTTTAATCCCATAACAAGTCATATTTGTTTGATTCAGGGAAAGTTAGAAGAAAAATTAAGTTCTTCCTGTATATTTCTATTTTATTCAGCTTTTTAATTCCCTTGGAAATATTCTTTATTATTATATAAGCACTGAAGGCTAATAATGAAAAATTTAGTTTTACCATCATTTAACTGCTGCAGAAAGTTCTGGTTCACTGTACTCTATGATGGCAACATAGAGTAATTCATTGCTCATTTTAGATCAGTAAAAGTTATTTTGGAAATTTAGCGAATTAACATCTCTAAACAATTCAGCTTACTTAATCTAATAATTACTGTATTTAGTGGAATGCTCATGAAAAAATTACTTTTTAATATTTTCTTTCCCTCTTTAAAGAAACATCGATATAGAGATGGCACATAATTTTCAGAATTTTTATCATGTACATCCTGCAGTAATGCATAAGCAAAACTTCTAAAAAATTATTAATAAGATAGTTTTTTACAGGCTTTATAATGCATTAGAGGCTCACTTTTGTTGTCAACCAGGCCAAACATAGTATTTTCTTTTACAAAACTTCAATCATATTTTGAGAAACCTGAGAAATAAAAGCTGCTCAGGTATGATTTTATATTAACATAATCTCTTATACAGTGCATCCATAGGCCACAATTAGCAGATAAGAAAACCTGAAGAGAAAATAAAGAATAAAATAAATATTTTAAATACCCAAAGATTTTGGGATAAAGTGAGAAACACAGAGACTTTTCATCTGAACTCACTACTCTTCATGTATCCTAAAAAAGTGCAATTACACAGACCCTAAAACGTTCAACTGTAGGCACTGAATAGGTTAAGCATTTAACATTACTAAGTTACAGGTTGCTTAATTTCTCAGACTACAGAATTACAGAATGCTTGAGGTTGGAAGTGACCTCTGGAGATTGTCTAGTCCGATGCACCTGCTCAAAACAGGGTTACACAGTGCAGGTTACTCACGGTTTTAATACTTCTGATACAGAAGATTCCAATACCTCTTTGGGTAACCTGTGTCTGTGTTCAACCACTCACTCTCACATTAAAAAACATATTTTCTTATGTTCAAATGGCATCTCCTGTGTGTTGTGTGTTTGTATTGATAAGATCCTTCTGTCCTTTGGTTCTCCAGGCTGGACAGTCCCACCTCTTTCAGCCTCTCCTTGCATATCAGATGCTTCAAAATCCCGCTGGTCCTTTGCTGGACTTGCTCCAGTTTGCCATGACTTTTACACTGGGGAACTCTGAGATAGGCCAGCACTCCAAAATGTAAAGCACAAATCAGAAATTTCGTTAACATCCTCTATTGTTACACTGTGACTGCATTAGGCCTTTTAAATCAACTTTCTTATTGTCTTGGGGTGACTTTATGATGCGTATCCCCTGTCGATGCTCTATGCCCAGAAATCAATCCTGCACCTTTCTGTGCCTTTAAACTGAGCCCAAGAGGAGGGAGAGAAAAAAACTGAGGGACTTTTCAAAACAGTTGTTCAAGAACAAGATACAGGTACACAGTCCTCTGCATTCTGCTGCTACGGGGAGAAGAGCAGAGGAAACACCCTTCTTGCTTTTCAGGCAGCTTTCGGCTCCTTTTCTCGGGAGAGAGATGGAGAGTTAAACTCCTTTGTTCCCCTGGGACTTTGGCTTCTTCTTCTTCTCTTCTGGAACTGTTTAGAACACCAGAACATCAGAACCTCACCGGGAGACCTTGCACCTGCCCGGAAGGGGGGGCCCCCCACAACAAACTCCAGCTCCGAAGAGGGAAGAGAGAGAGACCACACCTACAGAAGGACTCTGAAATCTTCCCAGGTTTCTCTCCACAACGAGAGGTTTTGTTATTCAGCATTATTATTCTTTTCCTGTGTGTTTGTTAAATAAATAATTTTTTTATCTCTTTCACTTTCCTCTGAGGAAAATTTTTTTTCCTGAACCTGGTGGGGGAGGAGTGGTTGTATGCGACCTACCAGAGGATATTTTCCAGCAAATTTGTCCAAACTGGCACACTTATGAATAGCCTTTTGTTTCTGTTTGGAACGTTTGGAAATGGGAGAGCTGAAGAACTCTTGTTGGTCCAAAGTATCCTGATGGGTTCTTTTTTGTTGTTTGTTTCCTTGGTTTGATTTTTTACTTTTTTTTTTTTGTTTTTTTTTAATGTCAGAGGAAGCAAATGTATGACCCAATCGAAACTATTTAACATGGGATTTCCCAGAACATCAGGACTCACATATATGGCATAAAAATAAAGCAAGGAGACACTTACTGGTAACCAGTTTCTTAGCAAAAACTCAGCTAGGAACAATTTATCATCCTACATGAGGCTACACCTACATGACCAACAGAGTTAACACACAAGTATGGATGAGCAGAGCAAAATAAGGGGTGGTCTTGGCACATTATCAGGGGTTTTGTACATTGAACTAATTCTAGGCTCACCCTCCTTAACTGAAGGATGATTTGCTTCAGAACAGCATTAAGGTTGTGACTGAAGTGAATTTCAAGTTTAGTTTAGTCCTAAAAGAATCCATTTCATGTGTCCCAAGACATTTGCAACCAAAAGTAAAGCAGGTGGAGATGTCTGGGATGCTCACTTCAAACATGTAAACCACTCCCAAGGCCCAGACTTGATTCAGCTACAAAGGCCCAAGGACAAGAAGTCTAGGTCATTTGATGATCTTTTCTTTTTGAAATTTAGCTTGTAAGACAGTTTGAGAGGAAATTAACTTCTGAGGCATCATCCACTGTTTGTTGGACCAATAATAAGGTAAGATAGCTTAGTGGGAAATGAAGAACTTTTGTTTTGATGGGAATCATTCCTTCTGGCATAGTGTAGAATTATTGGTGTTTCAGACAGAAAGTTTATTTGAAATGGATGAACAACCACATCAACTTCCATTAGCAGTTAACTGACTAGAAATTCGCATGAAGGAAGTGCACATTCAGTGACTTTTCCAAGCCAATAATGCAACTTCTATTCTCTAAGTTTTTTTTTTCTTAAATCTGTGACCTTATTGAAAAGCCAGTTGAGTAATGGGTAACTCTAGTGACTTCAGTACAGTTTGCATCAGACCTTAGTTATGAGATTTGCTCTGCAGATACATTATATAGGAGCAGAAATACAGCAAATATCAGCAAGAATTTATAGATGCAAGGAATAAGCAAGGTTGCAGAAATCCATAAAAATCATCACAATAAGTAGACTTTTTGTTTATTTTTAAACTGGTAATAGTTTGGCATGCTAGGACACACAACTACATACTGAGAGCAGTAGAAAAGCCAGGACTGTACAAATCAGAACAGACATTTATTTACTGCCTTGCTCTTGATACCATGAGTCTCATTTCTAACAAAAATAGATATTTTAGTTAGCTTTTTAGTTAGAAGACTTCCAGTAAGTTGTACTTCTATAGTCAAGGTGTATCAACAATATCATAACAAATAATTAGCAGTTTTCAATTGTAAAGTCCCATATAAATCTGACATTTATATTTCCATTTAATCAGAGCACTCTGTGGGTTATGAGATGAGTCAGGATAAAAACAATTTAAAAAATGCAAATATTCAGGTATTTGTTTAAGCCTAACATAAATTCATAGTAAGTTTCTATCATTGAATATTACTTGAAACTAGATAACCTTTAACATCTAATATTTTGTAGTATCTGCATTTAGCATAATATCCAGCAATTTCCTCACAGAGCACAATCTGAAAAGAACGAGCTCCGTGTTAGAGGTGAAAATGAAGGGACATGGGAAAAGTAGGTCATTGTTCAGGTTGTTATGGTATTACTCAAGGTCCTACAATTATATAGCATTTCAATATCTCATAAAAACATACAATGCAAAAAACACAACCAAGAGAAAAGAAAAAAGATAACAACGACCTTGCCTGTGGTCAGGCAACATGAACTCTATGTGAATGTGAGGTTCAGAAGGTCATCTGTCTTTCCCACATTATTATTTTTAGGAATGGACCAGAACAGTATGACTGTGAATGAAAATACGAATGCAGATAAAATCTCCTCTACCTATAGAAACAGCTGAAATGGTTCAAATTTTCCAAGGAAGTTAAGTTTTTTCAAGACGATTTTGTAGATGTATGTGCATTAACTCACCTATACTATCTGGAGTCATCTTGCATTTTATTAGAATATCAACACATGCTCCATGAACATCAAAGTTTGAAATTCTTTTTCTTATCACTTCATGAAGCCAATTGAGGTGCTCTGCTTATCTGCCATCTGATTTTTCTCAAAGTTTCTTCTTCTCCAAAGTGTCATGACTCCTGGCATCAATATCAGATACTAATTTTGACTATATCACAGAATGTTTCCCTCCTTTCTTTTAAATCTGTTTTTGTTTTTTCTCACAGAAGCAGAATACTGTGGACACAGGCATCTAATAAGTGCAATGGGTGGCCACAGCATTCTGAGGCTAAGCAGCATCCCTATTGAATGTCTCATGGTTTCTAGTAGGTGGATGCTACTGAATCTGTAGCTTCCTGACCTGGTTGAAAACAACAGATCACTTTTTTTTTTCTGCATTCCTTCAAGCCTTTCATTTCCTATCTGACCCCTCTGACACTCCTTGCACAAAATTTTCAGTGAGAGTTAACTTACCCTTCAACTCATCAAAATTACTGTATCTGAAAAAGGTTCCTCGTATCACCAACCTGTTACATAATGATACTGTGAGAATTAGAGTATTATAAACATAAAAAATATAATTTTATTACCTTCCATTTCCATTTCCACTAGAATAGTGGTTTAATTATGTGAATATACCAGTTTTAAACCCACAAATTTGAAAAAAAACATACATACTTCTATCACAGCACTAAAATTTACTAGAATACCTACTTTTCAAATGCGCTTACCCATGAAGGCAGTTATTTTATATGTTTATACTTTCATTACAAGAACTTAATTGGAAGTTTGCTCATCAGGCTATGAAGAGTTTAATTAAACTCAATGAAGAAAACACTTCGAGGAGAAAAAAAGCAAGCTCAAATGTGCTATTTTTGTTCTATTTTTGCATGACATTTTTCTCCCTGATTATCCTATCTCATATTAATAAACAAAACAATAAAAAGACACCTCTGGATTCTGCTAATTTAAATGTTGGTAGCTTTCAGGCTTATTTTGTATTCTCTAGCATCTCCAGGAGAGCCTGGAGGGGCTTTTTTTCATTGGAATTCATATCTCAGGCACATGGAAAATATCATTTATTTGTTGCTGTTATTCTGTGACTGGGGAGAGGGACTACTTGCTCACTGCAACATTAATATGTCCTTCACCCAAGTTAATGTGAATATGATTGTGCATCAACAAAAACACAGGAGAATTTGCCCAAATTTTAAGGAGAAGAGAATTTGTAAGATGATGTTACACTTATTAATAGAATGCCCTCCTATAAATGGAATCTGGAAATGAAAGAAATAACCTAATAGTGCGAGACCTAGGCACTTACCTGGTGGCACTCTGTCCTATGGAATCCCACTCCTCTTGATGAGTGTTTCTTCACCTCAGTGTTAATCTTTGACTCAGAGTGAGCACATGTAGGGCTTAAATGATAAAATTTTAGTCAACACACTGAGAGAACTGTTTAACTGTTTCTAGTGTTAATAAAGTTTCTGTACCAGTGCTTTTCCACCAACAGTAACAACAGATTACTCACTCTGTCCATCTTTTAACTTAGGGTGCACTTAACCACTTCTGTGGCATCTTTAGACATCTCCTTTGCGACAACATTTAGATCAGTGTTGGGCATACAAAATATTTTCATTGTATGGATTAGATATAGCAGTTTTTCCTTTTGCAAGTAAAGAATTTCTCCTATTAGGCTTTTTTAATACCGAAAATTTTCTTTGTCAGTTGCATACTTAAATCTAGCCTAAAAACCTATATGACTGTAGAATATCCATACTAAGAAGAAATAAAGGAAAATATTTTGATCTCTGTTTAGGCCAATAATAGGGTTGGATGTACACTGTCATGAGACTAGAACTTGAGTAACCATTTACAAATAAAATAGAACACTATCTTAAAGTTTTTGTTAGCATATAATTCTCAGACAGCTACAGCCTGCAGCTTATAAGCTTTCTTCTCCACATGTCTTGTAGGAGCATGTAAGAGCCTGGAGAGAAGCTGCAGGTTCATTTAAAAGCCAGAACTGCAGGAGCAAGGGCAAGCAAGACGAGATAGACAGAAACAACAAATAGCTATGTCACATTGATTCTTTAAGACTGGTTGCCTAGAAGGCAAAGAACAAACCCTCCAGAGAAGTGGAGAAATCTAAAGGCAAAAAAATTACAAACTGGAATAGAAGTGGCTTCAGAACATAGGGTTACACTGGCAGAGAACAAAAAACAAGGAGATGGTTTTCCAGAAGAGCATATTTGCATTAATTTCAGCATTCACACTCTTAACGTTGAGCTACATTGAAGCAGCAGAAAACATGATGAAGAGTAGAGGTTCTCGACTTGAAATTTTTCTCTGTTTATACAGGTCTAAATTGATTTCAGAGAAAAATTAAAGAGTTTCGTGATGCTGCAATAAGTGAACTGTCAGTCATATTTTTCAAAAATATATCTCTCTAAAATTTTCAAAGAGGCAATTTTTATACAAGCAGAAAATACAAAAATGCTGCTGTCATACCCAGTATGAGATGCAGTGAAGACTCTTGTGTAGGGAAAAAATGACAACCTAAACCATTGCTAGAATTTGCAGTAAAGAGGTTCGTGATGGAGGAAAACAGTGAAACCTACAGCAAAATGACAAAGATTTTATACATTCACTTTAGCATGGAACTAGATCCGATTAGCTTTTAGTTTTTGAAACTGGAAAAAGGGGGTGAAAAGGGAAAAGGTCTCTGGAGAAGCCGTGTGAATGTATGAGAGAGGAACTGGGATGCCAAGGGTGCTCAATCTGGAAGCATGCTTTCCTCTGCTTATAAAAAGACACTGCAGATCTTTGTGCCGCACTGGGGATTGGAGACTGACTATATGTTTGCAAAAAAGGCCAAAAAGCTTTGAAAAGAATTTGCTTTACTTATTTTCAGTCTTTCTGGAGAATTCAAGACCAAGAAGAAATGAAAATGCGCTTTCCCAAATCAGCATATATTTCTGTTGCAAGAAAGAATAAGATTAATTTTGAAAGCTTTTTTGTATCCCAAGTTTTTCTTGAGCTTCCATGGTTTGATAATTCAAAATATCTAAGAAACACATGTATAGGAGAAAAGCAACTTAGCCTGGACTGTAAGCATCTTTTTTTTAAGCAGGCTTTCCTACAGTGTTTAAGTAGAGAAATGCTTATGTTAGTCCTGCTTTGGATACTCGTGTGTTGAGGCCCTGAGAAGAACATTTTTGCAATAGCGCTCAAATAAACTTAAAGTAGCTTTCTCATGATGGTATCATAATGCCACTACAGGATAATTTGTAATCTAAGTGAATCTCCCTGAGCATTTTCATTCTGGTGCACACTCCATAGAAGACCACAAGAGGTTTTAACCTCAAAAAGGCGTCTTTTAACAAAATGTAAATTAAAATAATTTGCTTTTCACTGAAAAAAAAAAAAAAAAAAAGGAGTGGATAAGATGATTTAAACAAAAGTCAATTTTTTTCTTCCATGTCTCTGCAAAGAAGGTGTTCTAGTACTTTCAATGACGTTCAGCAACCTCTGGTCTCCACTCTAAGAAATGATTCCTTCTGTCACCTTGAAGGCCTGGCCCTGTCTTCCCCCTGTTCCACTCACTAGACTTTCCCAGTTCCTCAAGGAACAAGGACTGCTGGAAAAGAACAGGAATCAGATAACAAAGCAGAAGAAGAGCATATCTGCCAACAGCCTTCCTAATTTAGCCAGTAGGACCTTAAACTTTTTTGGAGAGGGATTGGAGATCAAAGCAAAAGGGAGGAACAGGGGACTGTAGTTTGAATGGGAGTCAGTAATGCAGCCTTGTAGTATCCTGAGGTGCATTAGGGCACTGCCAGCAGGTTGAGAGAGGTGATCCTGGCCCTCTACTCAGCCCTGGTGAGGCCACATCTGGACTCCTGTGTGCAGTTTGGGCTCCTTCGGATAAGAGAGATATGGATCTCCTGGAGACGGTCCAGCGGAGTAATAAAAGGATGATAAAGGGACTGGAGCATCTCTCTTATGAGGAAAGACTGAAGGAGCTGGGCCTGTTCAGCCTCAAGAAGAAACGACTGAGAAGGGACCTCGACAACGTCTTACAGCATCTGAAGGGAGATGCCAGAGGATGGAGCCAGGCTCTGTTCAACGGTGCCAAGTAATAAGTCATGACACAATGAATAGGAACTGATGCACAGGAAGTTCCACTTGAACATGAGGAAGAACCTCTTTACTGTGAGTGTGACAGCACTGGGACAGATTGCCCAGAGATATTGTGGAATCATGTGGAATGTGCTGTAGGATGACCCTACTTGAGCAGGGAGGTTGGACCAAATGCCCCACTGTGTTTCCCTTCAACCTTACCAATTCTGTGATTCTGTGATACTGGGCCAAATCAACAAAGTGAAGCCAGTTCATCAAAGATTAATCCTGTCTACTTGGCTCTGCTGAGACAACTTGAGAAGAAATATGTCCAGTGTTGCATTTCTCTATACAAGGAAGTCAAGAATACCATGATTAAAGAGCATGTATGAGAAGAGGCCAAGGAAGTTGACTTTGTTCAACTTGAAGAGAAGGCTAAGGAATTATCTAATGCTGTCTTTAACTATGTAACAGGTGTTTAAGGAAAGGACAGAGACAGATTCTTCTTGAACATTATGAAAGAACAGAAGGCTGTGGACATTGCAGTAAGGTAAATTCCAGGGAACTAGAAGAAAAACTGTTCACCACAAGGGTGAGAAAACACTGGAAGAGGTTGCCGGGTGAAGCTGCCAAAGTAACCTTGGTAATACATGAAATTGGTGAAGATTCCATAAAACCTGATCTGAATTTAAAGTCATTCTTGTTTGAGTACAGATTTGACAGCCAGTGTTCATTCCAACATTTTGTTTTGTATTAACCATCATTGAACTGAAATCAGACAAGCTGAGGCTGTTGGGGGAAACAAGATAATTCCCTTCTTTATATTTATATTCATAGTTCCTTTTTGCAATTTTCCATTGCCTTGTACTCAAACTTGAAACAAAATATTTCAAAAAATGAACAATTTAATTCAATCTTAATTAAAAATTGTTGGAGGGGAGAACAGATCAGGGAAAAGATAGGAGTTGAAGTAGTATCCTGATGCTTTTATACTTTCACACTTGAACACAGATAAAACTGTCTTCAAAGTATCTTTCATTCATTATTGCATTCAGGATTAGTCTTTTGAAATAATCTACATCTATTTCCTTCTTAGCTGCAGCAATGAAGGAACTGATTTCATCGCTGCAAAGGCCACACCTCATAATAAGTAGAAATGGTATAATATTTTAAAGGTGCTTCTAACATTACATCACTTTGATTCTTCCTTTTATTATTTTCCATATTACTTTTCTCAGTCAGGGTTCATTCTAAGTTCTTCTAAGTTCTTGCTGGATACTTTATAACTTTGATAGTCTATTTTCCTGTTTAAATTATTTTTAGACTTTCATGTACATCCCTACTGACCTTTTTTATTCTTTCAGTATTTATTACTACATGACATGCATAACCTTTGGTTATACATTAATTTAGCCTTAAACACTCTTTATTCCCTTCCTTGCATTTTCATCATGTTATTATTCCTCTCAACTTGCCCTGAGAATTTCAGCTTTTTCGGGATGTGAATTTGGTTACACATTCTTGCAACTTCTTTAGTTTCAGTGTGATATATTTAACCTAATTCTATTCATTTCACTAATTCTTAATATATATATATATATTTACATAATCTTTCTTTTTTAAAAAAAACATTTTTCAAACTGTAGGCAAGGGTTGCTCCTTTAGTTTTTGTAGATGTTAAGCCACTGAAACATGAAACCGGATTTTACTCTATGAGGTACAAATGATAGTGTCCATATCTCGGCTGCAAGACCAAGATGTATTATAAGACAATTAATTATATCAATAATACTTGCTATATGGTTTGAGTTTTAATTATGTATCCCTGAAATAAAATGTTGTTGGTAACTGGTCATAATCTTTGTGCTGAGTTTACAGGGTTTCTGGACTGAGACAAGAGCCTCAGCTTTTCCTGACCTGCCTGCAGCTTTCTTTCCCTTGATTTAGCAGTGTTAACAATCTCTCTGAGAGGCCAGGTGGAGTTATCCTGATGGGAAGATCACTGCCCAGTGCCCACACAGCAGCTAACCCCAGTGGTGTGGGCATGTGCTATGCTATTAGTGTGCCCTTGCTGCTCCCCTTTCTGTGGCCAACAAATGTCAATGTTTACCTTTGCGACATTGTCCACAAGGACACAAAGAAACCTACAGCAGCTCTGATGAGAGGAGACACAGCAACATAGACTCACAAATGGTGAATGGGCTTACGTTCATATATTGTTTTCCCTGGTCCATGTGGCTGAGCAATACTTGGTGTGCAGCTTTGGCTCCAGTCCTCTTTGTTCTCATATACCCCTCAGATTATTTTTATATACTTAATGTTTGGTCCTCTGTGTCAAATTTTTGCTATCACTTAATTTCTTACTGATTCTCTGAAAAGAAGTTATCTCCCTTGCCTTCATTACCTTCTGGGTATATATAAAGTGCAAATACGGCATATGTGTGTTTGAATAGGTCTGTACATATAAGTATATTCTTACATGTAAGTATATTCTTACACAAAGTAAAAACAAGGAAGAGACCAGATATTCAAAAGTTATATGCTTATAAATAGATATGTATGTAGAATGTATATATGTATGTGTTTATATATACACATACATGTGTATATATACAATATATGCAAGTATATATATATATATACACATACATGTATATATATACACAATATAGCCAAGTGTCCATATACAAATAAATGTTTATGTATTAAAATACAGTCCTCCAGAATAACATTTTGTAATTTAACATGCAATGCAAAAATTAGGAAAAAATCTTATGTTTGTGGTCCTTATGAAGAGTCAGCACCTAAAACATAATTTCTCAGCCAGTTATTCTGTTTCCAAATATCTGTCTCTCACAGTCTCTTGTCTCTTTTTTATATGCTACCCATATATCTACTAACTCATTCAACTTCAATTAAATCAATTACAAATCCCCAGAGCACCCTAATTAGTGAAATATACTTAACCAAATCTATCAATTATTATTTTGAATATCTCATAACATCACAGCTAGAAAAACACTCAAGTGAAAACTAATTAATTACTATCAACCAAATAAAGAGATCTTTACATCTTAAATACCATCACACACATATAATTAGCTAATATATTTTAAATGGGTAAATTACATGGTAGACAAAAATATCAAGAAAAAGGTAAGTGTTAAATCTCTCTTGCAGTCAAATAACCATTATGAAAAAGCAGACAGTAATATAGAAAAAAAACCCAATAGGCAAAACAATAATAATTGCAACTGATGCAGTTGTGTAGGCATTGTGTATGATGTCTTTGCAGGAAAGATTTGGGCACGTGAATCAGAAATTCTCTGTCACTGGCAATGTGAAAGAAGGTTCAACCACCCGAAAGACCTGTCACTGGTGATTTCTATCTCTTTGTGATTTCAGGGTTAAGATTAATGAGAAACAGAATTAACGTGTTTAGAAATGTTCACCCTAATTATGGGTAGGCTCTTACAGTAGTCGGAGGGATTCCACTCACGTTAATACAGTCTCCTTGACAGATTCGAACAGTAAAACCAAACTTGAAATTGTTATTTTTGTATTCACATCTTCAATAGTTCCTTACTAATATTTCTGTTTCCATTCCATTGACCTAAGATAAATCATGGAACAATATTCTCTGGTCCCAGTGATTTAACAGTGGAGGAAAGGGGAGGGAGGTGGGGAGAGAACGTGACTTTCAGAGGCAGAAGGAAGCCATCTTCAGTAAAAGAAATGTTTCTGTCTCAAAGTGCTGAAAACTCCAGTGGCTTCCATTTGCAGTGTATCCTTCCTTATCTGCTACCACATCTGCCTGATGGAAAACCCTTTTTTCCATCAAACCTATTCCAGCTGACACAACAGGCTACAGCTAAACTGCGTTAATGCAGATGCTGTGTAGGGAGATTCTGAAATATCGGTCAAAGGAAACTTTAGTCCAATAATGGCAGTTCCTAGCTTAATTCAAACTTACTTCTCTTCCTTCACCCTTATATCCTGTTTTTCTATTTTTATTTTACATTACATAAACACATTTACATAATTATCATTTTTTAATCTCAATTAAACTTGCAACCTTTTCTCACCTGCACACCTAGCAGATGAAATATGCCTTTGAACACCAATTTAGTTACTAATCTGGAAACAAATTCTTCCACTGAGTTGTGCAAAAGAACCATGTGATGTGACATTTGTATGCAAATTTAATAAAAAATTGACCATAACTCACTCAGAGGCAGAGTACTTGGACAATGATAATTGCCTAATTAAAAAAACTGGTGGAGGAAGATAACATTAAAAAAGTACAGTATTGTATATGAATATAAACTGATTGGACCTAGGCTCAGACATACTTCAGGTTTCTTTCAAGAACTTCCTGTTTGTCAGTAGTATTTATACAAGGGGGAGTTAACATTAGAACTAAATATATGAACATGAAGTTGATTCTGAATATGCTACTCATTAGAACTTTTCACCCTTAGTTTGAAGAACTGTGCAATAATTTGATTTTATATTTGACAATCTGCAATAATTGAGTTGTCTGATAATTTTAAAATGAGACTATATAGCAGAACTGATTTTGTTTCCACTTGAATTAAATTTGCACTGAAGTGATAGAGCAGATGAACATTGTATAGGTTATTTACTGTTTTACATTATACAAGTGTCTTCATCATCTTCACATGAATGTAATCATACCATGTCATAGAGTCTGTCTCATCAAAAACAACAAAATAAAATTATGGTTAGAAGACGTATACCTAACTGATAGAACTAAATTTATCATTTTTATAGTTTAAGCAAATCGCAGAATAAAAAGTCTGTTTTCCTTTTGAACTTTGAGAATTGACAGTCTGAGACAAAATTTGAGACGGAATGTAAAGCAGAGACCGTACCTTGCTAAAAGGAAATCAGATGACACACGTAACACATTTGATGAGATAAGCATTGATTCATCACAGTTTTTTTACTTAGGGAAACAATTAAACAGTCATATATTGTTTTGGTCCCTACAAAACATGGGAATATTTTTTCAATTTATTTCAGATGTTTTCTGAGCATAGAACCTTACTCCACTTAATCATATAGTTAAGTTTAGATTTTATTTTTGTAGGAATGGGAACACACTCTGGAGAAAAAGATAAAAATAAAAGAAAATAAATGGTCCTTTTTTCTGCCTGAACAATGCTAAGATGCTCTCAATTTTTCCCCACAGGAAGACTTTTTTCATATCTGTCAGTTTCAAACAGCATTCTTGTGCACCACTACAGACTGTAGTTTCCCTGCATTTAATCTTTTATATTTCATACAGCATGTCATAGTCCTATCAAAATTGATCAAGAGTATAGGAGAATCTAAAATCTCCTGCCATTTTCAACTGCTACTCTGAATCCATCATTTGCAAATGTGAAGAAAACACCGGTATCAGTATAGCAAAGGAGGAACCTTACTCTGTTAACTTCTATGGGAACAGAACATTTTCTAGTGATATGTCACCTGTATATATTATAGATGAACATGTGAGGGAATTGTTATTGTTTACACAGGAACTCACTTGAAAAAATTTTGATGGAGGAAAAACACTGCAATTTTTTTACACAGTTCTATATAGATGTTATACCAAAGGCAAAGAGATGTAATTTTTCTGTTGTCGTGTCTATTACAGTATGTATTATGTGTTATGTAGCTGTCTTAATGCAAATTGGATCAGTGGCCAATCCCACTAGTTCTGTTAATTACTCACTTAAAAATCAGTCCAATTCTGTTTCCGTTCAGTTCTCCCGATCTCAAAAAATTAAAAAAAAAAAAAAATAGAAAAAGACAATAAGAAAAAGATAAAAAAAAATGCAAAAGTATATATCAGTAGCAGAATGCATATAAGTCTAGAACAAAGGTTATTCCATTCTTCTTGACTCTTGGTGAAGCTGAGTTATTCTCATTGACTTTACGAGCAACAGAAATCAGGAATTCATAGTATGGAGGTTCCTAGTTGACTATGAAATTATGTATAATAGAGAAAACAGTGAAAATATTGAGTTTGCTGTTTAAAAGGAAGTAATCTGATAGAAAAAGAAGTAAAGGCTAATAAAGAAACTAAGATGGCATGCAAAAGAGTTGTAAAGTCTCTGAGAAAAATGGTTATTATGTGATTTCTCCAGTTTATCAACATAAAAGCATGTTTCTGAATATAATCAATAAGGAATTATATAAAACCTGGAGTAACATTAAAAAATTTTGCACATTTCACAATTTTTAAGGAGATCAAGAGCCAAAAGGAGTGGAAGGAATTTTAAGTAATCTTAAAAAATGTGGATAAAAAATAAAAATATTATGTTGACAGATGCACAATTACAAGAAAAATCTGAAGTACTCAAGCAGATTGTGTACAGTTTTAAAATAAAGAGAGGGACACACTGCCATCAAATAATTAAAATAATTTTTTCAATCTTAACAGTTGAATTCCAGTTGTTTCCAGAAGTTCAAATGCAGGGTGAACTTTTATGGAGAATGTAAAAAATCAAAAATGTGTAGCAAGCAGGAATTAACCATACAGATTGCCCAGGGTAATGCTGCAAGAAAGAAAAAAAAAGCCCAGCCGAAGAGTTTTGTAGTCAAATGAAAGTCATGATTAAACTGTGTGGATGAGTTAAAGACAATTTTATTTTAAATAAGTCATAGGGCAGACAATAATCCAAAACCAAATAATCAGAGCATACAATAAGAGGTTTGAGAATTTCAATATTTCACCCAGTCCACCCATCTGTTCAAGGCCAGATTAACTGTGCGTTATGTCACCCTGATAGATGTTTTGCTAACCTGTTAATAAAGATATCCAGTTCTGGAAATGCCAGGCAATCCATCCCAGTGCTTCACTATAACTCTTACTATAATATTTTCCTTCATATCTAACCTAAATCTTTCTTGCTGAAATATGCACCCATGAGTTTTCTTTCTATTCATCATGATCATAAAGAAGAGATTATTCTTTTCTCTCTGCAGTAATTTTTTTTTTTTGTTTTTACATACTTGAAATCTATTGCCCTATTTCCTATCCTCTTCCCTTCTTGATGCTAAACAAAAGAAATTCATTCAATTTTCTATCAAAGATCACATTTTCAAGACATCTTGATTATTGTCATTGCTCATGACTTCAGGAAATCTACATCTTTCCTAGAATGCTCTTTTTCTTTTGCTTTAACCAGTAAAAGCATTGTTCTGCATCATATATTTTGTAGGCTAAACTAGTAGGCCATACAGCCTAGAAGGGTATTACAAAAATTGTCCACTTAGTATGCTTTTTTGCATAATGTATCTAGTTCAGACCTATCTTGTCCTCCACTAGACCTAGAACTAATTTTCTGCATGAATCCTGCTCATAGAATCTTAGAATATTCTGTGTTGGAAGGGACCCACAAGAATCATTGAAATCCAGCTCCTGGCCCTGCACAGGACAGCCCCAAGAGTCACTCCGTGTGCCTGAGAGACTTTTCCAAATATTTCTTGAGCTCTGTCAGACTTGGTGCTGTGACCACTTCCCTGGGGACCCTGTTCCAGTGCTCAACTACCCCCTGGGTGAAAAACTTTTCCTGATATCCGACCTAAACCTCCCCTGACACAACTTCAGGCCATTCCCTCAGGTCCTGTCACTGGTCACTGCAGAGAAGAGATCAGTGTCTGCCCCTCCTCTTCCCTTCACGAGGAAGCCGTAACTGCAATGAGGTCTCCCCTCAGACTCCTCTTCTCCAGGCTGAGCAGATCAAGGGACCTCAGCCACTCTTCATATGTCTTCCCCTTTATGAACTTCATAGCCCTCTTTTGGACACTCTCTAATAGTTTAATATCTTTCTTACATTGTGGCATCTAAAACTGGCCCCAGGTGAGGTTGCCCCAGTGCAGAGCAGAGCAGGACAATCCCCTCCCTTGCCTGGCTGGCGATGCTGTGCCTGATGCCCCCCAGGACACGGTTGACCCTCCTGGCTGCCAGGGCACTGCTGGCTCATATTCAACTTGCCATCGACCAGGACCCCCACATCCCTTTCTACAGTGCTGCTCTCCAGCATTTTGCCTCCAGTCTGCATGAACAACTGGTCAGTTGTTCCTGTTTGTATATTTGTTTAACTGCTTCTGACTAGGATCCTTGCACATAACCCGACTGAATAGCACCATGATTTTACACAGAACAGCCTTCTAATTTGTTGGAACAACATTGAATTCAGTGCAAATTTACTGGTATCATAATAAATAAGGTGTGTCTCTATTACACTGATTATTTGTTTAGTCCCAAAAGGCAGAGCAGATCTCTTTAGGATCTCACACAGTAGATCCTACAGGGTACAGTTCTCCAAACAGTTTGTATACACCTTCTAATCCTTTCACTTAGTTATTCACAAGAATGTCATCTGAAAAAATATCAAAAAGCTTTATTATATTCAAGACACAGCTTGCCTACTTCTCTCTTTATCCATAAGGGCTGGAAGCCTGTCACAGGAGGACATCTGACTGGGTTGACATATTTCGTTCATAACAAATCCCCACTGGCCATTACTCATCTCCTTACTCTGCCTTAAGTATTTCAAAACAGTTTGATTGCTTTGCTCTCCAGCTGATATATACAGAGTCAGATTATATAAGTGTAGCAGGAAACTCAGATAAGCATTTGGTTTACTTTAATATTATGGCTACCTAAAAATGGATTGGCCAAGGCAGACAACCTCATCTCTGCAGAATTTTGGCTTTAGATCCTTGACTTCTTTTGCACTGCTCTCATGGTTAAACTGAGCATCATTAAATTGTATGTTTATTAATTTTTCAACTTCCTTTATCATCTCTCATCCTTAAGGCAAAACATGCAAAATTATTTCATAAGAGAAGTAGTTGCATAATAGATATATATTTTATATGATAGCAATCCCATTTTATTTTTTCCTGAATTAAGAAAATGCTTAGAATTGTACCAGAGCTGTGTTAGATTTCAGTGTTACTTAACCAACTGCAGCCATTTCCGAAAACAGACTTGCATTCAGTCCTGACATTCACTTTCAAAAGGACTCAAGAAAAATGAAAACATTGCATCTCAATGATGCAGAAATGCTAAATTTAAAGTCTATCTATTTCAGAGACTGGTGTGGTCTTTTTCATGGGTCTCAACACTGTAACCATAATGGCTGGACTCTTGTAGTGGGAGACTTTGTCATAATCCTGTGCCCAAGCAAGGTCTTCAGCACTAGATCTGTGTATTTATTGTTGTGGAAGAACTAAGATGAGAATAATTTACCACACACTTAGGCATAGAGGTTGATCCATTTTTTTTTATAACATTTATAATCCCATTCATATATGTATAACATATTTCCAGGTCAACCTGATTTTGTTCTGATATTAGGTTTGAAATATTTATAAGTACATGCAATACTGAAGAGATAGCTGTATGGATTTGGGATTTAAAATTTTAATTCACTGAAATCCTATGTAAAAGGTCATCATGCCTTTAAGAGCCTGTATTTGCATGTATTTATTTCAGCAATACACCTTTACAAACCCATTGGTCACAGGCCAGACAGAATACACTCTGGAAAATTTTCAGTGCAGCTAGAAAGCCACTGTTTAAAAAAACCCAGTAGTATACTGTGAAAGTTGTTCTGAGTAAGAGGTCAGTAATAATGCATAGTTGAATGGAAGTCTGTCAGGTTGTCTGCAATAAAAAAATACATCCTAATTGTAAGCCTTTAGATAGCAACCCCCAAATTAACATGCCCAGAATATAAATTTTGATCCAGCAATCTACAAGATGCTAGTGTCACTGAAATACTAAATTAAAGCATTTTTAAAATTTCACTTCCAAATTATTTCCTTTCGAATCACAGTGTACGTAATTCCATATGCCACCAACAGAAAAAAATACTAGTATCTGTTAAATCTGTTGCCACCACCCCACTGCAATTTTCTCGAGGGTTTTTAAATTTTTTTTCCTATCCATTGCCTAACATTTTTGAGAAAAAGAAGCAAACGATGATCAACTAACCTGAGTCTCAAGACAGCTCTGTTAAAATTTTGTACTGGTATAACTCCCCATAGTAATTTATAAATGTAACCTCCACTTTGGAGTTTCCTTGAGAGTGAAGATAATGTTCTGATTTGCAAGTATGGTCTGAGGTTAAATGTATTAGAGATTATGAAGCACTTCACTACCGTGATCATGAAGAGGCTGATACAGCATATGAATATGATGAACAAGCAATATATAGAAAAAAATGGAAAAAACCAAACCCTGCACCTTTTCACAGTTGGGAGTAACCCAGAAAAATAAGAATTATACCTCCATTTGAATCTCTCAGTCTTACAAGCAATATGGCTTGGGCAATCAACATTTGCAGGCAATTTCAGACTGTAACCATTACAGCAATGTAGTCTAAGCTGTGATTTGGGGTCAGAGTTTTTAAGGCCATGTGATTGTAGCGTCAACTTGCAGCTCTGTACAGATGTCTTGCATGGTAGAAGTCACTCATGTCCACTCTGCTCTAGATGCT
Source organism: Corvus kubaryi (assembly GCF_017639235.1). Classification (NCBI taxonomy): domain Eukaryota; kingdom Metazoa; phylum Chordata; class Aves; order Passeriformes; family Corvidae; genus Corvus; species Corvus kubaryi. The sequence continues at coordinate 1,586,275 of NW_024582091.1, forward strand.
CTTCAACACAGCAACATGCCACCTGCAATTTAAATGAGCATATTCAGGGGCCTAGTTTAATCCAGATAGAAATTAACAACAAAAGAACAGGTTAATCAGCACTTGACCTCTCTGCATCATCAGGATCAGCGCTAACATTTCCATCCAGGCCATAAAAAATACGTCAGACTAATTTTTCGAAATTACTGTGCAAACCTGTACAAACACACAGGATATTTAGTCTTGCAATATTGTTTTTAGGCCATGTATTTATTTCAGGGCATATTTTTAACATGTAAAGAACTAATATCAGAAGAGATTATTTACAATCCTCTCTGTAAGGTAAATTGGAAGTGACTGGAGCCTCTTCGGAGCCCTGTCATGAATGCTTCTCACCTGGTGTGATATGTTAATGTAAATAATTACAAAAAGATTGCTAAGTGCTCTGAAAGGCCTACCAACTTAGAGAAAAACAACTTATCCATCACTTAAAAGGAGTTAAGATTTTAAAGGCTAGGCAGGGATCTCCTTTTGCCCCCCAAACAACTACTTTCATCCATAATACAATCCATGCTACTTTCTACATCATTCTTTTAAACAAAGTAAATTGGCTTCCATTGTGTGATATGCCAGTGTTGGCTGCTGTGCCCTTATCTCCCTTTTCTCTCACTCAGCTTTTTCCCTTTCCCCTTCATCAGCTGTGGAAGTCATCCCAACATGGCTAGTGAGCTGAAATAGCAGGACTCAGCAGGCACAGATGACAGATCAGTAAAGAGCTGTTTCATTTTGTCCATTGACCTGTCTCTTCCATTCCAGCAGGGTTCCCTCTGCAACAAATAGCTGCTAAAAAAGACAGCAGATGGACTCAATAGTAATAATTTTGGTTAACTCACATAAAGGAGAGATTGTGGCCTAGTCTGGGCTCCAGAAGGTCTTTGCTTCAGCAGCACTGCGTGAAAAGAAATATTTAACACTGGAGGCTAGGTACAAGGGATATGAAAGGAAATTATCTAATTCACTACACCATGATAAGGAATCCTCTGTGCCACTGATATTTTCGTCAGCTCCCTCTTACATGCAAATTGCTCCATTAAATGTTCAAGCCACCATCATGCCATTCACAATCTGTTAAATTGATTCATGCTCCAGACCATCTATAAATGTAATTCTCTATTAAAATAGTAAAATACCACCTTTTTATTATACCGAGTAACTTTATCTCTTATTACATAAAGGTGCAAGGAAAAAATCTGTTTTCCTATCACTAATAAAAGTATAAGATACTCAATAGCAGTCAAGAAGAGAGAAATCAAAATCAGTTACAAATCTGTAACTGAACATTACAGCCTGAAGCTTTGCTAATCAGATATTACAAGTTAAATAAACTTTCTCCTTTGATTTCAGTTGATACTTTTTGTTTTCTTTCTAATTAATTAGATAAAAAATGTGAAAACAAATTTTTGTTATGGGTAATAACATTACAAAACTTATTATGCACTAACAGAGACCCTGACATGCACAAGGAAGAAATTCTGTGCAGCAATGGCAACATAGTTTATAGCATAGAATCTACTGGAAAAGGAATTTTAAGTTTCCTGAGTCTCTCTGTATTTTGTCCTCTCTCTTGAGGTAAATTGTCAGTCAGAGAATTTTAACTTCAGAGTCTTTAGTTGGGCCAGAGTATGTGAGACACACAAATGGTGGGGGCAAAGACACCTCTATCATGTTGGCTTTTTCCAAGACATCCAATAGCAATCAGGCTGGGGCACATAGGAGCGGTTGCGAGATCTGGGTTTGCTCAGTCTGAAGAAAAAATCTTACTACATCACCTGGAACTACCCAATGCAAGGAGGGAGATAGTGAAAACAGACTCCAGTGCTGCATGGTGACAGGAGAAGAGGCAGCAAACAAGGCTTAGACATAGAGCAGGAAAGGCTTTTTCATTATGAGATTGGCCAAACCCTGTCATGGGTTGCCCAGAGAAGCGGTGGATTCTCCATCTCTGAAGATATCTGGAACGGGACAAGATATGCCTCCGAGCTGAGCAGTGTGACCTCCCTCAGCTGTGCTTTGGAAGCTACACACTTCCAGAGTTCTCTTACAGCATACCCATTCCCTCCATTCCAGGGGAAGATGACCCTGACTGCAAAGCTGAAGGTAGCATGGTTTTACCCTTTGTCAGAGTTGAATTCGTACGTTGCCTATCTCTGTACAAGGAAGAGCAAAGGTAATGCTCAAGTTTAGGTTCTTGTTGGGTGCTGCAAGAAAGGGAACAGATGCCAGCAGCCCATGGGAAGGTCCAGGAGCAAAGCATGACTTTTATCAGCTACTGAGTTGCCCTGCAACAGCATTTTTGCACTTCAACTAAGCTGATGTTCTTCTTTGAAAAACATCTACTCTACTGAAGGGACACCTGCTCAATTAATCTTGTAGAGAGGAGATGGCTTTTCTAATTTCTTAAATCTATAACGGTAGCTATGACCCTAGCCAAATATGCCTTTTATACTGCTGTCTTTTCCCTTCTAATTTGGGACTTTAAATAGTGCCACACTTGCAGAGATTTTTTCTAAAGCCTTCATAAAAAACTATGACTATTGGGTAACAGTATTGGGCAAAAAATACATACATACATACAACTGAATTCAGATTATTTTCCTAGTAGTGGTAGCAGAAAATGAGACTATAATAAGGAAGAAAAATCACTGCCTAACATGATGAGAAGTGCAAATTTGAAGGATGTAGTCAGGAAGGGTGGACTGAAATTGCAGGAATTCACATATTGACATTATTTGTATGAATGTGCATATATTTATATATGTGTATGTTTATATTATTTACAGAGATGAAAATATTTCCCTTTTAGAAACTGCACTCAGAAAAGATAGGTACAGAGGAAGACTGTAAAAGAGGGGAAAGTGGGCACAAAAGGGAAAATGTGAAAACTAAAAACACTATAAAAAATGACAGTGATGAACCCTAATTCCCAATTTAACATAGTTTCCTTTAACCTCTTCCTTCTACAAAAAAATATAAAGAACTATATAAGAATTTTTGTAAGGCTAAGTTACCAGCTAAAATTAATGAGATGATAATCAGGTTTTAAATCAGAAACTGTCCTCTCAAGAGAAGGGAATCTTGTTTGCAATGAATTTAGATGGTAAGTGGGGAAAAAAGTTCTCTTGCTGGTGTGTGTGCCCAGTCCTCGGAGGTCTCATGAGCCTCAATTCTGATTTGCTTTAATTAAGTGGGAGATGTTAAATGCTTTGTGGGACTGGGTTCTCTCAGTGTGATATTTATAAAACAGTAGCTTTGATATAAAATAAAAAATCTTAACTATCTAAATAATCAGAAAGTCCTAATAGAAGTAACCTACAAATATTTTAGTGTTAACTGATAATATCTAGGCTTATAGATGGCGTTGATATATAGTAGTATATTTAGGCTCTGGAAAGGCAGTGTTTTTTTGTCAGAAAAATAGCTTACAAATTCATTGAGTCATTGACTTCTGAGAAAGATGCTCAGTTCTCATTAATTATGTACCCTGACGGTTAATTTTATCAAACAACTCCTCTTGACCCCGTGGTAGTTATGTCCTATTTAGTAATGTCTCCTCCAATGTTAAGAATTTAAAACAGAATTAATTGCTTTGGGACATCATTGATATAAACACTTTGAAATTAGGAGGGGTTTATTATCTTTAAATAAATAAAAAAATAAATAGACATACATATGCACATGTTTTTTGCTATGATTTCAAGGGTTGGAAACCTGCCCTCATAATTTCTATGCATTTTTAGTTTGAAGTGATTCTTTAAATATGATGAGCTGAAGAATGTCTCCTGTAATCTTTGAGGAGAAGATAGTACCAGAAATCCCTATCAACAGAGTTCTATCCATCCATTTCTACCTCCAAGTATAGAAATAATATGGAAAGCGAACAACTGAGTCAATTAACCCAAACATCCAGACTGCCCCATTTACCCTACTTTCTCCAGTTTACATTAAAGTAACTCCTGCTCCTTCTAATGCTCACGTAGCACTCCCCGTGTCCATCTTCAGGCCTTGAGTTTGGATTCAAAGATAGTTATTTCTACAAAGTTCTGCACTTCATGCTTTCTCTGGGCATATTTCTGTTATCAGGGAGAAGAAAGATGCCACACTAACAAAAAAAAAGGATGTAGGGGGTTTTTTTATGAGTTTTCTGATTTTACTTTCAATATCTGTTACAGCTAGCCAAGGATTCATAAACAGGGAAGACTTTAGAAGTTTGCTGTCTCCTTGTTTCAAAGTTTTAACCAGAATGTACCAACTTTCATAGCAGTGCTGTTATGCAGGTGATGGTGACAGTGGTATCCATACAACAAGTAGCTATAAGGATAATATTCAGAAAGGACAAAAGTTTATGTTGAAACATCACTGTGATACTGGTTGACAGTTTTGGCAGAACATATGTTCTTTTATTCTCCCAAACATGACTTACAAAGAATTACTAAACTGAGTTATCCAGAACACTCTCCCTAAGAAAACATATCATTGGATATTGCAGTATGAGCAGAGGAGAACATGTTTTATTTGCAGTGGGATGATTATCAACACATCATCATACGCTCTTATATTGTGTTGATGTGATGCTTGAGAAGAAACACAGAGGTAATAATATTTGAAATTGCATTAAGGAGTACTATGTACATACAAACAGCAACTTAAGGAAGTTCAAGAACTGTGAATGTTGTAGTTCCATTGTTCTCTCCACTAGGATTCATCACAAAGTTGAATCTTGTTTCAGATCATGATAGAATAACTTTAGAAAAAAGTAGAAAAAAGAGAAACAAAATGGGTTTCATAAGCAGGAAAAAGGTTGATCATGCACTTTAGACAGGAGCTGAACATGAATAATTAAATACAGGTGCTTTGTCATCAGCATCTACTTATGAAACCTTGGGACATCTGAATAAGTTCATCTTTTTATAAAGACTGAATAGAATCAATGTTTTGAGTTATATCCTTTCTTTGAAATTTGATAAGACAGTAAAGAATTTTACAGAAAGATAAAATTCATCATTGAATGCTCTGAGTTTTTGCCCTGATCAAAACTTGCTGTCCACAACTGTGCCACAGGATTAATTTACATTACCTAAAACAATAAATGCATTTCAGTGTTTTTGAAAACGTCAGTTCCTATAAATCAGGCAACTTTTCACTGCTTGATACTCTATATTTAAGTCTCTGAAAGGCTATTCAAAGGATCTTAGTTTTATCCCTATTCAGGGGGATGCAATTCATATTCATAAACAAGAATTTATAAAACCTAACAAGTATTTATAAAAATATATGTTTAAATATTTTGAAGGTTAAGAGTGGTAATTCAGGGTCAAAACTGTCATTTTATCACTATTTAACTGTGCACACCACAGTATTAATTTTTATTATTTCAAAGTGAAGCTAATTTTGTGCTTTATTTGCACTTTTAAAGTTTGAATTGCATTGAATTATAGTTCTTTTTCCAAAATGATTTTGTTAAGGGTGTTTTCACATGGCAAGGATTCTAGGGACCATTCATCTTTTGATTTCTATTCTTCATTTTCTTAAAAGAATGATTAGAAGATAGAACCATGAAAAAAATAGAGCTATTTCAGAAGTGTGTCCCCTGCTTTATCATAATGAAGGATGCTCTCTATTTGAACTCATGAACACTAATGATACCCATATATCTCAGCACAGAATGATATACAGCTGCTGTGTGATTATTGGTAAACTAAATTTTAACCTATTACAAGAATTTGCAAGGAAAACTGTAAAGCCCACATCATCTACTGTAGGGACTGCCATCTAATGTAGAAGTCAGGAGCCAATGGAGCACCATGCAGATTTATCCACATGAAATTCGTAACAGTCTTTAAAGTAACTTTCTTTAAAGCGTTTTGTTAAATATGAATGCAGTGTACTATTTATTAGAATGATAAGCATACTCTCCCCAGAGAGACAGCACAATAGCTTCCCAGACTGAGTTTAATTTTTATAAGATGAAATCACTTGTTAGCTATATAAGGAATATCAGTGAAGTGGTACCAAAAAAACTGAAAAACAGTTTAAGAAAAGATTACCTTGATCAATTCATCTGAGTCATCTTTTGCTGGAGTGGGTTTTGGTGGTTATAACTCTCCTGGTTCATGAATCATGCCAGTAATTGACAGCTTACCTCTCACAGGTGAGAACGTTTCTTCGACTCCGAGTTCCTTGATAACCGTTCTCCTTCAGTAGTACTGCAAAGGGGAATCTTTACTGCTTTCAGTCCCTCTGCCATCCAAAAACCATGGATGAGGGCTGGAAACTATACTTGTTGCCTTTTATAGAATGTTCTCCAAAATTAAGCTGACCCAGGAAATCAAAGCTTTAAGAGTACTTTATAAAGTTCTCAGGTTCTTTCAAACAATTATTTCTATATTTAGTAGATAATCCTATTCCTACTATTAATCTATATAATCATAGCATTATCAATTATGTGCCTGAGTGACTGAGCAGCACCCAGCTGTGTGATATAGTGTGAACACAGAATAAAAGGTAGCCTCTCCATGAAATACCAGGAAGAGTTACTTTGAACTGGCACTGCAGTCTGTGTGGCACTTGGGAAATAAAAAAAAAAAAGTAAAAATTGTGGAGTCCTTCTGCTTTTCAGACAGGTAAAGTGATTGTTTTTGGCCTGCTTGTGCTATTTTTTATTTCACTGAAATGGAACATGTAATTGCAATAGTATGTCTAAGAGCGCTGATGAAAAGAATGGTCAACTGAGCCTTGGTGCTTTTGCTTTGGGCATAACATGGATCTTCCTTGCTCTGCTTTCTTACATGCTCTTTAGAAACATGGAGTGGAAGAGTAAATACTAGTCTAAAACTCAACTGGAAAACTTAGAATTTGTGTGCTTAAATCAAGATAAATGAACCAGAAAATGTTTGTGATTAGTTCTAAAACACAGTTCCTAAATTTTGGAAGTACGATTGTAAATTTAGGTATTTTTATCTAGGGCAACCAAATTGTCTTTCCATGTGCAGAAGAAAAGGACTCTGTCTGCACTTAAGTCCTTGAAACACACCAGTTCAGCAGGCACTCCCAAATTCCATAGGCAGTGCAAAACAAGGCAGGAATAGTTGTTTCATTTGAAACTGTAGCTAATGATGAATATCTCCCACATAACAGTTTTATATGAATATTTTAAATTTCCTACTGTTGCATTAGCCAACGTGAAATTGCACAGAGGCTTACATGTTGCCTAAACTATTTAGGTTTTACAATTGAGAGAAAACAATTAATTGATGAGAGAGAGAAATCAACCAAGAGCCATAGAGTGGGCAGGTTTTCATGAAGGGACATGAAAAGACAGTATATATCTACTTAGTATAATTCTACTGTTTTTATGAATAAGAGCAAAATATGTTAAATTGCATCACTGAATATCAGTGGAAGCCTTGGTAGTGATATTTGACTGTCTACAGCAGCACTTTGCCCTAATGTTTGCCTGAGTGTCACTAGGACTCTGATGAGATGTAAAGTAACATTTATTTGAGTGAGAATTAATTTGTGCTGAAAGAAGCTTAGTTAGTTCATGGCAAATAGTCACTACTGAAAGTCTTTTAAACTTTTAAAAAGGACAGTAAAGAGTTGGAAATGTGAACTCCAGAGTAAGGTATTCATTCTAACATTTAAAATCCCTTCTTTGCTTTTCCTTTAGGAGAGAATAAAATAAATCCCAGTGTTTCAGGAGCTCTTTATGTCATAAAGATGGTGAAAACTTTCCACTAGACTAGGAAAAGGAAGAAAAAGTAGTTGAACTGGAGTAGTATTCCACAAAATTTAATTTGCCACAGGAATACTATCATGCTTCCTAGAACACCAAACAATAGCACCATGCAGCATGAAGACAGACAGATAGCAAACAGATTACAGAAGGCATATTTGTTTAATCTCTGCACTAAGGACAAGCAGGCAAGCCACATAGTACTATTGGCCAAATAAAGATCTAGAAATACTGTTCCTATTTGGGGTTGTTTCTAATAGCTGCTTTTGTAGTACAAATTCACAGTCGCAGGCACTTTTGCTTGGCTAAGGAAAATTTTTTAAACAGAAGGAAGAACAGTGAGCTGAAGAAAAAACAGTTGACCAGAGAAAGAGACATCAGATGAAGGACAGAAAAAGGATACTGAATATTACATTATCACATGCCATGTGATGCTGTCTACACATGTCATCAGGAACTCCCTAATTCTTGTAATGCAAAAAAATAGAAATCAGGATATAAATTTCTCTAGGACACTTAGATATCCTCATTTTCCTTGTTCTTTTCTTTCTCAATACCATCTTTTGGCATAAATTCTAATTGTGCTACACTGTCTCAGAGAATCTCAGAAAATATTTGCTTTATTACACCCATCTGTTCTCCTGGAGGTACCGTCAGAAAAAAAAATTCATCCCCACCCTCCCAAGATTCTTATAAAGGCTCATTGTCCTACTGTGTTGTTTATCAGATAAACCTAATTTGATTTCTGGCCTGTATCACAGTTAGCAGCTTGATTTTGTCATGCTGCTTTGGTGGTATTAATAGATTTTTTCCTTTTGATCAATGCTATTTCCCACTCTGTGGTGTTTGTTGACTTCTAAGGAGTTCTGCATAGTGGCATGAGCGAGCCTTTTGCTACCTGGCACAACCCAGAGCTTCCCTAGAGCACTTCCTGTGTTACTGCTGCTTGTCAGCAGGGCAGGAAAAAGAAATACTGTGACTCATGGGGATGAGCACTTTGAATAGACTGGAGACCAGTGATGAAAGTTTCAAGATTTATGCAAGTGTGTATTTTTGGTGGGGAGGATGTTGATTATTTTTGTTTCATTTTTACTCTTTGATCTTTTCAAATAACACTTAGAGAAGGTTGTAGGGGGAGAAAAAGATAAGAGGGAACACCTTGATTTTGGAAAAGTAGCAAGGGCCTATTTGGAAGAGAAAGAGAGAAACACTAGCGGATGAGTGGTTTTCTTTTCACTTCTTTGCCATGTTCTTTTACTGCTTTTCCCTGTCCTTTCACTCCTTCACCATGTTCCTTCTTTTGCTTTGCAGGTTCAGAGAAAAATAAATGTAACAACCAGGTTGCTCCCTGCTTACATTTGCTTCAAGCAGTGTGCCAGTTTGTTTCAAACTAAAAACTCTCCTTACAAGTCTGTTATTTTGTTCTTGAATGCCTCACCACTGTTTAAATTGTGTTTTTTCCTCCCAGTTTGCTCACATTTTCCCTTTGTTTGTGATCATCTTTTATGACTTTTTAAAATGCTTGTATCCTCTAGGACCCACTATCATCTAAGCTTTGGCTTTTTTGCCCTCTTTAAAAATATGTTTAGGAGTTTATTTTTACATCTTTTGTTTTTCATTCATTCCTTTATTAAGGCTATTTAAATTCAAGTACATTTCAGATTTTCTTTCATATGGGATACAAGCCATATTCCCTGCTGCATTTTCCCTAAAAGTTTCTTGACCTTTGAAGCTGCAGTTCAGAATAAGATCATCAGGCATTTCCTGCTTTGGGATGCAGAACTTATATTCTATCCATACTTATGACATCTAGGTAGTCTGTTCTTCATGTCCACTGAATTAGATGGTACAGTTGCTGAATATTAACAGTGTAATTTAATTATTTAGAGTTGTTGGTGCTCAGCCCATTGTGCTGTATCCAGCCAAGAGGATGAACGTTGTCATGGTAATTAGGGTACTGTGCCTTGTCCAAATTACTCATAGATAGGTCAAAGCACCTTAAGAGCTGCCTCACTTTGTACTAACTGATAAATACTTTCCAAGGGAACATATCTGAATTCACTTAAGAGTGTTCATCCAGTCATCTACCCTTCACTATCACCATAGCTACTTCTGTTCAGCAGCCGAGGGTGTGCTGGAAATTGGCTGTGTCAGCATTACAGCTGCATCAGGACTGCCTTTCTCAGGGTAGGGAGGCAGAATGGAAGAGTCTAAGGATATTATAGACATTCCCTGTTTGCTTTGCACATCGACTGTTTCGAAGGGCTGTATTTGGCATGGGTATAGATAATAGGGGAAAAAAAAAGTGTTGATTTGTGATATATTTTGAGGTGCTTTTATATACTTTCCCTAAGCTGCTGCTTTCATAGACATAAAGTAAATGCACAAATAATCCAGTTCAGATATGTAATTCTGTTCAGATGACATGACTGCCCAAGTAAGCAAGGACTGAAGTGCATATTTTATTTTTGCCTCTGCCAATTCTTCTTCTTTTTTTTTTTTTTTTTCCCCCCTGTGGTAATAGGAAAAACTCCTGTAGAACAATATTAGAAAATCAAATGCAGATCAGAAATTATTTTATTGTCATTACTTATTTATTGGCTGCATACATGGAAACCCTGCTGTGAATATCAGTCCTGTAGTGACAGACTTTTAATGGGCTTGTTTGTATATTTAGCACTAAGAGCCTCTGGCCAGGCTTTTAAAAGTGATTTTGACACTGGAACAAGCAAATAGCCACCAAAATGTACCAGGTAGTCAACAGTAACATACTCAGAGCTGGCACTGATCTCCCTGCATGCCTAAGCTCCCTAAGGCGCCTATGCTTCTACAGCTGGCATTTTCATAGAAACCTAACTGTTGCTGCCAACAAATGAGCTGTTGAGAGCCTTAGCACAAGTAGAGACCCTCGGGGCCTTGGGAACAAGATTTGTAATGTAGGCAGGAGAATTTCTATCGGGCCATTAATGTTTGATCTCCTAAGTGCCCTCTGAGGCTGCTGAAAAGAGGTTACTTGTCCTGAGTGGAACAGACAAATAAGGTTGACTGTCCAGAAAACTTCTACTGTTTGGCACATAAAATGTGTGCCTGAAATCTTACATGTCCTCACAAAACACATGCTGCATGTACATGAGAAAGAGCAGATTACATGATGGGTCATGTGCCAGGGCTAAGCTGCTATTGTGGAAAACATTACTAATACAACATCCTCTTATGTCCTGCCAGCTCCTGTCTTCTCTGGCAGCTTGTGCACATCGGAGCCTGCCATGGCACTGCTGCTAGATTCAGGCATCATGTGAGAACTGGATTCTCTGATAAGAGAGTGCCAGATGGAAGCCTGAAGTGAGGACTATGCTCAGCTTCTGAAGGTCAATGAGGCCCATGATTTTTAGAATTAGTGGAAGAAATCTTATACCATCTTTTTTTCTTCCACAGATATGTTATTTGAATTGTGGAAAGTAGTCCTATGTGGTATGTCATCTTGCTAACTTTTTTGGTTGGTTGTTATTATAGCAGCATTTAACTATTGCCTCATGGAAATAACTATTTTGGGGCAGTGCGTGCTGTTACCCCACAGGAACCGGAAGCAACATCCGTGTGAGGATGCAATGGTTCCTATCTGGTACTTTGGAATCACTGCCTTGAATGTAGCAATATTGCTGCCCTTACCCTACCACATGTGTCTTTGCTTCCTTTTTGGTTTTGAGGATGTCCCTTGCAATTTTCAAGGACTATTTTTATATTATTCAATAGGTTCTAGCAGTCAACCAGACACAACAAGCACCATTGATTATCTTATTTTCCCTCCATGAAGATCATTTCTGAATTTTGTCAGAGACTTGCTAGTTCTTCAAAGCTGACCTTGGGCAGCATTTCAGCTGATGGTCCTGTAGCAGCAGTGGAATGGGTATTCTTGTACTGAGGCCTTCTATCCAAGGTATAAAATGTTCATTCAGTGAGTCTGCAAAAATAATTCATAATGTTATTTAAATGGTATTTTCGGTCCATGAATAAAATATTATACCTCATCTGCAAATATAAATATTTTAGTATTCTTTAAAAAGTAGATTTTGACCCAAGAGCAACAATTCCTACAAAGATGTACATTTTAAAATTCTTAAATTACTGAAACTCTTAAAGTTTCATTTTAAGAGATACTGTAGATGTAAAAAAAAGAAAAGAAGAAGAAAAAAGAGTCTAAGTGAATATGTTCACTATTACTCATCTGATTTAAAAACAAGAACAATTTTTCTCATGTTTGTGTTTAAAACAATCAAACAAACATGCCCTGATTCAAATCTAGGAACTGGAATTCCAACTTGTAGCCTGCAGCACATTTCTATAATTGTTTCATGAACCTCTGAATTTCACCTGTGAAAGGACTTTGTGGTCTGACATATTCTTCCGTCCCCTTCTTTTTTCCCTCATTTCCTCTGAATTATTTTATATCCAATTTAGACTCTTTTCAGCAAGGGATTTTGCATATGAATTTTGCACAGCTTTAAAACCTTCTTTTCTCTGATGCATATTTCATGATTTTCTTGTTCTCAAACCCCGTCCTTCTTCACAAGAAGGCCTGAGGACAAACTACAAGCCCCTGTGGTATACCAATCAAACATAAAATAGTGACTTTCCAAAAGAACTGCCCATGTTTTTTATGAGTGATCTAAAAAACAAAAACAAAACTTTAAACAATTTTAAAGACAAAAAAGAGTACATAATAAGGCAGTAATTCTTAGAGATATACTCTTATGAGGACTGCAGTTGGAGAAATTTAAGACTTTCATAGGTTCTTGGCAAGGTCATTTCTATTCCTAAACTCTCATGTGGAATCCGTCTAATAAATTCAGCAACCCCCAAATCTCACCACAAGGGTGAATATTGATAATATTTAATGGCAGCTCAGGTTCTGACCTTGGGTTTTAAAAAGCTGAGTTTGGTGCTGGTTCTATCCCAATCTTCCAACTGAACAAAAACAAGTCACTTCAGTGAATATGTGCCTATCCTTAGGTATCTAAGTTCTGCTAAAATTAGGTCTTGGGTATCTCTGCATCAACAGATAACCAGTCACTGGGAATTACTACGTTTATCTTCCTCAAAAAGTGTTAGAGGATTAATGAATGAAAATTGTGATAACAGTAACCATTAAATTTTTAAAATTCTTAAAACCAAACTTTTTTAAAAAATTAGAATAAATAGGAGGCTTGTAGTTGGTTTTAAAATAGAACAGCATCTAACTCTGGAAATGTACTATTACTAGGCCACTAAATTAATATCTATCTGACATTATAAACATTTATGAGTATAAACATTTATGGTATAAGCATTTATAGTTCACAAGTCGAAGACTTATGTCTTGGTATCCAGTCATTGCCTACTGACTTCTGAAAATTGCTTCAGAGTTTGAAAGCCTTTACTCAGAAACATCCTGGAGTTAAAAAGGCTGGCTGACTTGTCAGCTTGATTTAGGTCAAAGCCAAACCAAAGGAGTGCTATTCCTCTCCCTCACAGGCTGTCCTACCTTGCAGTTTCATGACCTTTCATATGGCAGAATTTGTAATTAGAGAAGGGAGTAAAAAGGCTGTTGTAAGTCAGAGCTTAAGGCATTCCTGATTTGAACAATGACACTGCTCCATATTCATTGTGTCACAACAACTTCCATATCAAATTTAAACAGTTTGCACATAGAGCTTGCGTGACCCCCAAAAGGAGGCCCTGCAAAGTTATTCAAGGATACAGAATTCAATCTGTTCTTTCTTTTTTGTCTATTACCGGTAATTTATAATATAGCAAAAATGTGTAACAAATGTTTCTTTCCTTCATACGAGTTCATTTTCCTGAGTGATCTTTCTCAGATATCACTGAGGAAAGAACTTGGACATATTGGAGATGAATTTTTATCTTTGTTCAGCCCAGATATGGATCAGAACCTTGAGCTGGTTAATCTTCTGGTTTCTTTTTTTTTGGTCTAAATCATTCTGAGTAACACATCACATGTCAAAAAATCTGAGGACTAAATAGCTGAGCAACAATTTCTGTTCCCTGACAGTCAGTTGTACAGTTATGAAGCTGTGTAGGTTTAAGCCATGAGTTCTCTGAACTAGGACAAAGCATTATACAGAGAATGAGGGTGCAGCTGACACTGCCAGCAGATGAATTAATCTGTTGAGCTTCTTGAGCTTTAACCTGGATGGGAAGAACCCTCTGAGTCAGGTATAGCCATTACCAGCCTGAGCTCCTATTTGTCATTTTGTCACGGACGAGATTGCCTCAGTGCTCATCCCTTCTGCTACTGTACAAAATCAAACAGACTTGTTTAAACCGCTGTGGCTTAATCTGACCAGTCTGACTTGTTCCCCTGCTAGCTAGAAGCATCCACAGAAGTAAATGACTGAGAAATACAGCCAATAAATGCTACATCCTTAAACTGTCTCACATTTATGTTGACAAGGTGATTCTAACTGCAGTATCAAACCGATTAAACAGCTGCTGGAAGTTGTCTAAGCTCACTTGCTTGGCTTTGAACCAAGATGAATTAGAAGGGATCATGGGATCACAGGGTCACAAATGCACTCAGAATCTGTCTTCAACTTCCACTTAGTTTTGTTTCCTCTCCTGAATCCAAGATATGTTCACTTTCTTCCAGCATATCTGAATTACATCTAGTTCGAGATGCAGAGTTTTGGAAATCCCTAATATTGTAGAGAAAGACAGATTCATTCCTACTTTCTCCCAGATTAGACAGAAGCCCTTATCCCAGATACAAAGGCCATGAAAGGGTCTGTGCCTCAGAGGATGGTATTTAGATAAAGCAGAAATCTTAGCCAAGTAGCATAGAAAGAAAATTCTGTCTGTCCAGTGAGTCCTCTATATTTCAGACAGAAGTTTCTCCTCTATTTGTAGCCCTACCTGCCCCTTCTGATTCATAGGCTTGCACAAAATCGGTTTTGCCTTTTAAATTTCATCAAGACATTTTCACCAGCATCTGCAACAACAGGGCTGACATAAATTCCCTTTCTGTATTGATGCATGTTGAATGGCTACGGTTTCTCTCTTTTATGTTGCTGTAAATTGGGAAGAGAATGCATACCAATCATTTAAAAAACTGTAGTAGCATAAATTGGGCTTAGAAGTGGATAAGAGCTCTTGAGTTCAGAAAAAATTTGTGAAATTGCTATGACAAGGCATATTCAAGCATACCAATATCACAAAGATACAATGTCACACGCTTTTGTTTGAATTAGGAATTCCTTTATGAAGTAAAGGGAATGATCATTCCTTAGTGACTGTTCTTCAATGTGGTTCCTCCTTCGGTTGCTTTAAAAGTCCTTTGGAAAAGACCTCTCTCCACACTATTCTCACCATCTTTACAGGCTGTTCAGAAGACTTTTCATATAGGAAGGAATCTTTCTCCTCATTCCTTGCATAATGTTGAAGGCATAGTAATTTCCTACTGTTTTGCACTCAGGTGACAATTCTTTTGGGCACACAGTAAGAAAGACAACAACATTCAAAGCTTCTTAACTATTGTATTGAGTAAAAGATGGAAAATATAGAAAAGGTGATAGTAACCTCACATTCTTCCTGATGATGGGAATCCTAGCTATTGCAGCACTGGATGAACACTTCCTCATGGATCATGGCAAGCTGCACAGAGTTCCCAGTTGTGGTGAGGTTCACCAGCTCTAAATTAACTAGAATTTCTGTAGGGTCTTGCTTACATTCATAGGTCACTGAGAGCAGCCAAGTTTGGAGTGTGAACCGAGCCTTGAAGAGACCCTTGGACAATATATGTCAATACCCCTATCTCAATAAAGTTACTCAAATAGGTACAGGTAACATTTTAGTGCAAGTCCCAGGCATGAGTACAGACTGGGAGAAGAATACATTGAGAGCAGCCCTGCAGAGAAGGACTTGGGATTTCCCATGGATGAGAGGCTGGACATGAGCCAACAGTATGCACTCACAGCCCAGAAAGTCAATTGTATCCTGGGCTGCATCAACAGCAGCATGGCCAGCAGGGCAAGGGAGAAGATTCTGTCCCTCTATTCTGTCCTTGTGTGACCCCACCTGGAGTGCTGCACCCAGCTCTGGGGTCCTTAGAACATGAAAGATGTGGACTTGTTAGAAGAGGTCCAGAGGAAGGCCATGACTATGATTTAAGAGGAGCACCTCTCTTACAAAGACAGGCTGAGGTGGGATTGTTCATCCTGGAGAAGAGAAGGCTTTGGAGTGACCTCATTTTAGCCTTCCAGTACCTTAAGGGGGCTTATAAAAAGGAGGGAGAAGGACTTTTTATATGGGCAGATGGTGACAGGACAAGGGGAAATGGTTTTAGACAGAAAGAGTGCAGATTTAGATTAGATGTTAGGAAGAAATTCTTTATCATGAGGGCACTGGAATAGGTTGCCCAGAGAGGCTGTGGGTGCTGTATCCCTGGAAGTGCTCAAGGCCAGGTTGCCTGGGTCTCTGACCAACCTGACCCGGTGAATGGCATCCCTGTCCATGGCAGGGCAGTTGGAATTAGATGATCTTTAAGGTCCCTTTCAACCCTCACTGTTCTATGATTCTGTGATTAGAAGAAAATATTTCATTTTGAGGAGACAATGCACTGTACTTATGCTTGAATACACATTCAGTACATATAAATCGATTATGCATTTGTTATGCATACATTCAGTAATTGTACTATTTTATAGAGCATTCATATAGTATCCATGAAACTGAGGCATACACCTGAGAAGTCACGGATTCTCTGACACAGATAGTTGGTAAGTGGCCACACGCTATTCAGAACACACCTGTATACATGAGAAGAAAGCAAGCACTTGGATCACTACCTCCTTGTACAATAGGCTTCTGGCTGCATCTCTACACCTAAGCAATGTTTAGCAGACAACATAAAAATGCAAATGCAAAAAGGTTTTGAAAAAAACAACAAAAATTATGGAGGTGGAATATCTGAATCAATGGGAATTATTTATCTAGTAAAACTCACTGAAGTTGTGAGAAAAGCCAATGTGTTCTTCAGTGATACTGACTGAGAAATATATAGTCACCTAAGCTGATGAAGCTTGCAGATTTTAGAGGCATTTACTTTAAGCATATATACCCAACAAGGAAGGAATAAAAGAAGCAAGTAATTTTTTTTTAGCAATTAATTAATCTTTGATGAATAAATGAAGTAAGAAAGAATATGAAGCTGTATGGTCAAGAAGGAGGAAAGGCAGTGTCAGAATAAATAATAAAGCCTCATGGTGTGAGGACAAGTAGAGGTCAGCTGCAGACATTCAGAGGGGAGGCAGACTGATGAAAAGCCTCTTTCTGAGTATTAACGATAAAAAAGAAAATGCAATAGTTCAGTTCAGACACATTGTTGGTTAATCACTAAAGTCATTTTGAAGATGACTGGGAAGTACAAACACATTTTTCAACAATCTCTACTGTGTATGCATTCAAATACCCTGTTTTATAAGATATACTGTATTGAAACTGACTGATACTAGGATATATGACCACTGGGTCCCATGTCTAGTAAAAGTACAAACCAGAAACACATTCAAAGAATACAGAATTAGATGAACCTGACTTCCTCAATGTACTTTTCTAAATATTACTGAGAATCTTCCTTTGAGGACTTTAATGGAGAGCACAGGCTTCATTCCTACTTGTGATAAATACCCATATTCAAGGAAGGAGATAATGAAATTTCCTTAAGATAAGAAGATGTTATCTTGGGACTAGGCACAGAAGTCTCTGTGTATTTTCTGCACTACTGATTATTTGGGCAACTAATGTTGCAAAGACGCTTTATCTCTGAGGGTATCTGATCACTTCAGAAACGGGTATTGTAAAGATGAAAATATTCTGTCTTCATATTGTCTGAATAAGCTTATTTACACCAAGCTTGTACTTCTGTCAGTTGTTTTCCATCCTGATGTTACTTTCAGCTAGTTGCAGAGATAAGGAGATCCTGGTTTGTGCTTCTTATAAATATTCAGTTATCACTGTGTTTTTAGCGTTTAAGCTTGTTTGCCCCAAAATACATTTAAATACAAATAGAACAATGTTAAATAGGATAATAGTAAATCTTACAGGGCTCCATAGTTGAGAAAGTGGATTGGAGAACTGTTACTATAATAATACTTCAAGCTAAGTTAGAGAAAAAGCTGTGCTATTACCCTTTCATTGCTTTCCTACAGCTTTAGAAGTGGGACCAAATTATCTGTCAATCAATATTACTGAACACAAGGGAAGAATGAGAACTACAGCATTTCACCATTAGCTCCTGCAATGGAAGAATTGATATGACCTGCTGTTAAGTTCGGATTATAAATCTGCCTCACCAACCCTGGAATTAGCATATTCCTGTTGTTGCTGTCTGTGCTTATCTCAAGTTCCCACAGTGGGAATTCTTTGTTCAGTGGCTTATCTTATGGGAAGTTCCTTCTGTGGCTTTGACAATGTTTTGAGCTGGGAAACTGCATTCTTTAAGTCCTTACACCTACACCCTCATAAAGCTTTAGAGATTTATAATTGTTGAAATTACTATCCTGTATTTATTTCATACTGTGTGAAATCCCATGTAAATTTCTTAAATTCTTGTATGAAATGTAGCAGAATCATTAGACATTAACTGAGCTATGGAACTTGGAAAGTACACATAAATGAACATGCATACCTATTTATTTCTGTGAAAATAGAATACATGTCTATATCTGAATGAAGTGTGAAATGTTTATTCTGCATTTATATCAGCTAGAAAGGTTAATTTCTAGCTCAGGTAGAATGCATACATTCACTTCAAAAGAATTCTATACCATATGGCAACCTTTATACTAAATATTAATCTTTGAATTAAACCATGAATATTAACTTAAAAATATAGAAAACAAGAAAAACTATTACAGTAATAATGATTACTTGTTTTCTTTGTATCTGAGTAGAGGATCAAATAATTTAATCTGCAAGAGATATACATGTAAATGAGTTGCTCTTGGTACATCTGGGATCTGGACCACTAGATGGCACTGCGGGAATTAGGATGGCTTTTAGAAGGCGAGCGGCGTTAAGTACCTCATATTCCACCACACAGACTACTCAACAATTTTTGTCTCCCACTGATTTCACCAGTTTAATCCTGTGAGTCAGATTTTTGAGGTTTACTTACTGCTGTCAGTGAAGGATATATTGAAACTGCTGACACCAAGTACTTAATGTAGTTTATGTTACAGAAATAGTAATCTCCTATATTAAATTACTTGCTCACAGAAGATACCTTTCCTAGCAAGTTTTCTGTCATAATATTTACCTTCAAATCATAGCTCACATGTTTGTTTGGATGAGTTGTCAGACTGACACAGGTAACTAGGGTTGCCAGTATGGTGAAATTTGACTCAGCCCTTCATCTTCTGGACTACCAGTGAAACCAGCCCATTTCGTGAAGTGAAGATCTTCTGTTCAGGCATCACACTCATTTTCACAGCCCAGGAGCTTGCCTAAAGAGAGAAATGAGCTTTTTCTGAGTTGTAGTTTTTGAAACTCAGTCCAGGCTCCAAGAGGCAGGGAGGATTCTTTCCACATCACAAATCATCAACAGTAACAAAGTTTCCAAGGGCTAAATTATGCCCTTAGTGGTACCTATGTGATTGTTTTGCCTGTAAGATTTTTGAACAGGTGTAACTGTTGGGATTTAGTGAGCAATTCTGCCAATGATGCTCAAGATGGAATAGTATCCAGCTGTCTCAAATAGTTATATTACTTCTGCAGGGCTAAGAGAAATAAACAAACAAACAAAAAGGTGTTTATTTTTGTCACTAAAGTAAGTAGATATGCATCTAAAAACAAATGAGATTTGATCTATTCAGGAAAAATGGTGCCAACCATTAGCGTAATCCTTTTCTGCAGGAAAACTGTTCTTTTTCTTCCTTTTATTTTGTCTGAGAATCAGACATTACAAAATACTATATGCATCCCCTGATGGCCTTTGACACACTTGGATGATCACACGTCTGCTTACAGAAGATTCTTTAATTCAAAGATTGAAAGTATTACATATATTACCCACTGGAAGGGTAGCCCAGAAATCTGGAAAGCCTGATGGGTAAATAATTACAATAAATAGCATATCAGAGAAAAGAGAAGTTGAGGGTCTGAGATTTTCTGCAATGAGTACATATACTGAAAAGTAAATATTTTTTACCACACAACAAACTTTTGGTACAAAGTAATGTGTCCAAGGCTGTACCGAAAGAAGGGTGTTTGTAGGCTGAAATCTGTCAATGTGAAAAGCAAACTAGCCATGGTATCTGTACTATATTAGCAATCTAAGTGGCAGAATAAAGCCTAATTGGGCCCTACAGCACTTTACTGATGGATGGCAGGACTAAAATTCCTTCATAGGCAGAGGTCAAAGATCCATCTAAGCCCAAATGGTTCACTGGCTTAATTGGTTCAGGCATACCAGCTTTTCTAGCCAGCAAAACACAAGTGTGTGATAAGGACACCATCACAATTGACTGCCTTTGGTCCCACAAAATAAACAATTGGGCACCTATTTATGGTTGGGTCAAATGATGACAGATTTCAGGAAGAATTCAGAATTTTCCGTGGACAAGACTGTGTGCAGAAGGATGCTGTAATGACTGTCATCCAGCTGCTGTATCCCTTGTGGTAGCAGTCATAGCTTCAGTCCTGCAATCACAGCTTTTACCACCTACTGTGGCCAAGTCACAGTATCATTTGTTGATCCCTGATTTGGGGACCAGATTTATACCAGGCTCCATATGATAATAGATCCCAGAAGAGTAATAACACTATGAGGAAGATTAGAAAACAGACAGTGCCAGCCACTGTCTCAGTGCTGTGGTATGTCTCATTTGCAACAGAAACGGTGGATTTTGTCCTGTTTCGTCGCAAAAGACCTTTTCCGTCTGGAAGATGGCCTGTGAGCTTGGGCATAAAAAGGAATTTAATTTTTCTTTTCCTGAATCAAGAAAGTCAGCCAAATTAATATGCATAATATGCGTTGGATTAAATGTAATTTTATAAATTTAATTTTATTTCACTTGATAAAAACCCAGAAATTAATCTCCCATTGAAAGAAAGTGAATCACATATACATTTGAATGTTTGTCTCCTTAGTTGTTTTAGAAACTCCAACATTGCACAATCTTTTGTTAACTACTCAAAAATTAATTAGGAGAGTCTTCCTATTGTCCATTGAATGTAATCAGAACATATTTAAATTTCTGAATAAAACATATGTAGAAAAATTGTCAAATAGGAAATGTTGCATTTCAAAAGCAATAACTCTCACTTGTTACTTTGTATCTCTCTGTAAAATATCCTCATGAAATGCTATCTTCTTTGTCATTTTTCTGCAATCGTTAAACACAAATTCTTTTTTTTTTGCAATTAGGTTTACGATTCCTTCACGTATAATTTATTTACTATATATAGTATTTAGAAGAAGGTGGAAGACCATTCCTGTAGCCTGGTACAAGCTGTGTGTTAGGAATGCAGTTGTACTCCTGGTGATCACTGAGCAGTGATATAATGACTGACATCAGCACAAACTGGAGAGGCCTTGTCTCAGTTTAGGAGGAAAACACTCTGGAATGAATGTCTTCCCCAAAGACAAGTTTTCCCTCCCCCACTGATGCAAAGGGAATTTCCTGGATGAAAGTGAAAAAAACTATTTATTTAACAAGCAGAGTGCCAGCAGGGCACAGAAAAAATGAATAATGTCAGATATTTTCTCTCTGGGGAGAAAGCTGGCGGATTTAGAGTTTCCTCTGTAGATGGCTCGGCCCCTCCCAAGGTCGGAGGCCGGGATGCGGTGTCCCTGCAGCCTCCCTGCCGGTCCACAGGGCCCGATGATCTGGTTCTCGGATCACAGCTAGGCCGGACAGTTCCAGAAGAAAAGAGGTTCTGGAGGATTTTAGTATGCTGGTATGGGAAAACTTCTTGCCTCAGCTAACAGGCTGGCTAAAAGCAGGAAGGTGCTCCCTCAGCTCTGCAGCGGTGAGAAGGCGGGGGAGTGTGTGAGTCCTTGAACACAAACCGTGCTGAAGAATTCACTTGGCTTCTCTCCCCCCTCTCCTGGGCCCAGCTTAAACCTGCAGGACTCATTTCTGGGCAATAAGCAGACGATAGGGAAATGCAGTATTATCATAAAATCACCCCAAGACAGGCCTTTTGCTTCTCTCTGCCTCAGTGATTTCCTCCTTTTTAAAGGATATTGCTTCCTTCTAGCTAGAATCTGCCCCTTCAGTTTTGAGTCCCTGATATGTCCAGTGTTTGGCATCAAATGATTGGTATAATAGTGATGCTTTTCCCATTGTGCTTTCAAGTTATCATTTTGACTCAGTTAATTCTGCAAAACATCTGGTCTCCTTCAGCTTAAGGACCATACCTCCCAAAACACTGAGGTGTACCTTATTTCAAAGGGTATCAACAGCTTCAGAACTGGTAATTCCACCTCTGACCTTTGTATTTGAAAAGATATTCACAAATATCTTTAACTAAAGAGTTATCAAGTTCAACTAAGTAAATCTCATTTGTAGTAAAGTAAGGAACCTCACAGCACTTTGAAAACCCTTACTAGACAATTTTTGGGCACACTCATTAAGGATCCTTGTCTACTTGGAGCATGACTTCACAGTACTGAACCAGACCCCAGGTTTATCTAGCTCAGTATCCATAGCAATCACCCAGTTGTCATGCTATCCTAGCATTTTTGGTTTTCTAACTGCAGATCTACATTAATCACCTCCAAATATTTTAATTTTTATAGTAATGGTTAGATATTTCTCTAAGTGCTCTTAATGATCTGATAATTAATTCTGAATCTTGTTGAGCCTTTGTGCAGGGTTTCTTTTCTTCTTTCCTTCAAGGATAACTTCCATTTACCTTCCATTTATCAATATTTGAGGAAAAAACCCCCAAAACCACTTTGGCTTTTTTACTTTGCCTTTTACTATCATCATGTTGCCTCTCCTTTTGGCTTGTCTAGGCCCCTGTGAAGAAACTAACAGTACATCATATGCTTGACACTCCCAAGCATCTTTGTGTCATCTGCCAAAGTTGCTTCTCACTACTCGTCCTCTTCCCAGATCATTAACCATCGTGACACCCACTCTTGAGCCTTGAGGCCCCCATCATTAACCTTTCACTAGGACTGAAAATTGATCATTTAATCCTACTCTCTACTTTCTGTCTCCAAGCTAGGTTTTGATCCATGCTACAAATCTGGGCTATGACACACCCCGGTGAAGTCAATGGGTGTACTGTAAAGCTAAAATCTTGGTACTTGTACAAGATTGCTGTTGAACTGCAGCAGACACAAGACCTAACTCCTAACTAAGAAGCAGCCTCCGGTTATGGAAAGAGGTACATCTGAAGTAGAGTTTCCAAAGCAGTTTGAAAAGCTTTTTGGGGTATTTTTTTTGTTGTTCTTGGGTTTTTTCATGATAAAACTACCTGCATTTAACTATGGCAGTAAAGTGACTACTGTTTCAAGAGGCTAATATTCTGGTAGAGAAAAATGAATTGCTTTCATAATAAAAGAATTTTCCTAAGGCTCACTATTTTTATTATTTAAGGAAAAAGAAGAAGAAAATGTGTTCAATTTTTGATAGTTTATATGGTAATTGCAGTATGTCAATGGTAAATAACTTGTAGGTAACTTCTAACTCAACAGTGACTACCCCTATTCTTCTCCTAAACTACCCTGCCTCCACCCTTGTCCTCATCTCTTTCCCATAATAACTTCAGAGACAACTTCCACATTGCAGTATTTTTCCTTTGTGCAGTTAATTTCTTAATTAACTGCAAAACACCTACGACTTGTCTTTATTATATGGGACTTGAAAACAAGTTTTGTTGGGATCTTTTTGTTAGAGAACATTTTCTTTCTGGAAAAGTAAATACATCTGGGACAGCCTAACACTTCTGAACTGTACAGTCATTCTTGTACCAAGAAAGGCTCCTTGGTACATTAACAGGACAGACTATTAAGTAGAATAGCTTGATCCTGTCTCTGAACCTCTCTGGTAAGGGTCTAATTACAGTGAATCAGGGGTTGCAGAATCCTCTTCTGTATCTGAATTTTCAGTACCAATACACAAACAGAGGCATTGTCTCTATCTCCAGTTCAATTTTTTAATGCAAGATTTGTGTTCTTTCACTTTCTTATTTTAATTTCATTGTTTCCTGGAGAAGAGTATTTGCTTTCTATTTCCTTCATATTTTCCCTTTGCTTCCCCATATCTAGGCTTTTCCATTCCTTACAGTAAGACAACTTGTTTAACTCAGTACAATAGTGTCTTTATAAAAAAGTTAAGTCTATTATAGTTGAGTTGCTATATTTCATGTGTGTCTTTTGACTGAATTGTATGGTTTGAGAACCCAGAAGAACAGTCATTCTTCACTCATGCCACTTATCTCTTGGAAACTAGAAAAGTGTAACAGCTTCAGTAAATTTAAAAAATCTGGTAGCTTGAAAGATAACAGCTCTCCTATACTAGTCAGCTCAGTTAGCTTGATGTTTGGTA
The DNA here is from genome assembly GCF_017639235.1 of Corvus kubaryi. Lineage (NCBI taxonomy): Eukaryota > Metazoa > Chordata > Aves > Passeriformes > Corvidae > Corvus > Corvus kubaryi. Next base: position 1,610,602 of record NW_024582091.1, read on the forward strand.
AACCGAAAAATTCCCTTCTCTAATACCTTATATTTTCACTGTATTTATTAATAAGAACATATATTTTGAGACTGTATTTAAGATTGATTGGTTTTTCCTAGAAGTAAAAAACTTTACATAAGCCCAATAAATGAGAGGGATTTCTTACTGACAGGAGACATCAAACCCTCAGAAGTTCCAGGCAGCTCACAAGAAGAATATTATAGGTGTAGCTTTCCAAGTCACTGAGTAAGTATTACGTGATGATCTCCTGGATAAACCTCTGCTGTATGGATTTTTCATCCAAGAAAAAAAAAGCAAACCAACAATTTCAAGCCCCAGAAACTTCATATTTGGGGGCTGAAGTGAAGAAGCTGTTCATCTTTATGATGATTATGCCCAGAAACTCTTGTCAAATCCAGAGGGATTCTTGGAAGCAGATATATGCAGTTTAAGGAAGGCAGAGGCCACTAGGGCAAGCAGTCTGTCATGGAATTGGTTTGACTTGGTTGCATTTCCATAACTCAAGAGGAATCTAACTTAACCTGCTTATCTAACTTTGCTTGAAGGAAGACATAAGGTGAGACTGGGAATGTCTGTGGCCTGATTGTTTAAAGAGCCCTTTGCCTGCCATTTTATTCCAGTTGCTGAACACACAAGCAAACAACATTCAAACAACTTTGCTTTAATAGCTACTGATCAGCACTGCGGCAGTGGAATTTGAGAATGTGAGTGTCAGAGGCACTCACAGGAGTAAAGGTTTACATGAATGAGAAAAAAATGTAGAAAAAGTCCTGTATCTATGTTACGATCCAGTTTAAACCCAGAAAAGCAAAGCAAGCTAAGTCTCTGTGCATAAACTGGAAAGAATTTAGAAGGTTCAAAATATCCCCAGAAAAAGATTAAAACCAAACGAGGTTAGATGTTAATGCCAAAAAATGGATGTATTTTATTTAATAGTAGAGAGGCAAAGAGAAGGGAAGAGAAAAGAGAGAGATAGAAAAAAGAAGTGCGCGTGGGGGGTGGGGGACAGGGAGAGGTGACAGGGGTTAGGTGGAAGCATATCACCCATCCGAGGGTCCCAATGACGTCTCGTTGCTCCCCTCCATCTGGTCTGCAGGTGGTGAGGGTCCCCTGTCACTGCCGTGGCCACGCCGTTACATGCTGCCACACGCCAGAGAGTACAGAATCCCGTGGATTAATATACCCTGTGGGCCAGGTGGGAACACCCAGGTGTCTTTCTTGCAGGGGCTAGCTTGACACACTGTCCCTTGCAACACTGAGGGTCTGTTGCATCATATCAGGGGCTCTGGTGCAGAGTCTGGGGGCCCCTGTGATGGGCCATGTCACCCCCTTCTGCTGTGGATAAGCTTCCCCCCCGGTGAGGACCCCTCAGCTGGGCTCCTCTGCACAGTGGAGGATGGGCAGGCACTGCACCTCTGACCAGAGGCTTTTCCAGGATACCCAGAGACTCTTCCCCCTGCCCTTTGGTACAAGGGTCTGTGTGAGCCTGGCAGCTGATAGCCCTGGGGCTGTGGTCCTCATCTTGGAGGTGTTAAGCCTGTGCTTTGTGAATGTCCCCAGCCCTGAGTTGTTACTTTATCTTATCTTCATCAGTGAGCAGTGTTAGGCCTCAGGGCCCCATTCAGGGTGTGGTAATCTCTGCAGCTTTTGTAATACAGTTTTAGAAGTCCTTTAAGAAAATGTTTAAGTCATAAAATATAATATTTCAGTCTCTGACAATCTATATTGAGACATGGATAAAATGCTCAAGATTCAGCCTCTAATTTATAGAGACTGTTAAACTGACAGACTGCTAAAGCCAGAATCGGACTGTGTCACTCATTTGCAAGCCCCATTTCTTATAATCTTATTTCTCTTGTACTCTGCTGGGCATAGAATACTAACTGAAGCACCTTGATAGGACTAGATGTGTCAGTGCTGTATGCTCATTGTGACTATCCATTCTATCCAAAGACAATTAAAGATTCACACTTCAGGAATGTAATCAGAAATACTTAAAAGAGAAAGGCAGGTGCAGCTAGATCTGTCGCAGTGGTAAAACCCCAAAATACTGTTTTGACATGTTCTGTTGAGGCATGCTGGTACATACATTTCTACTTCACAACACACTGCCTCTGCTGTTTGAGTTACAAAGCTCAAATTGCCCCATCAACCATAGCCATTCCCTTGATAACTTTATAATCCTATATTTCACACACATTTTTCTCTGTGCTCTATATAATATTTTAGTAAAGCCTCATCTCTTTCATGCATTGTTTCTTAAATAGAAGTGGAAAAAGTATTAATGCCAGTTCAAGAAAAAGTCACACTGTTGGAGAGTGGAAATGAAAAACTGCCCATCTTCCTCATCACCAGTATGCCACTTCTTCAAACAGGTGTGTGGAGCAGAATATCTAGCAACATCATGAAGCTAAGCACAGGGAGATTAAAAAGTAGTTTTATCACATCTCCAGCTATGTGTACTCAGAACCTGCATCCTACTCATAATTTATAAACTATATTTGACTTTTATATTTTTCATCTAGAGGTGCTGTACTTAAAGCTGATGGTGGAGAAGAAGTATATTACTGAAATTCCTAAAAATGGAAATATAAATAAATATGGACTCAACTGAAATTTTTCTCAAAGTCAATACATCTCTGTAGATTACTCAGATAAATGTGAAGAAAGATGCTTTCTATGTTCAAAGTAAGGGAATGAGGCATCCATTTTAATTTAGATGGACTCAGCTATAATATAAAGGCTCTTCCTCTATGTTAAAAGCTTTTTATTCACAGAAAATCTGTAGTAGCTTGAGAAGATAATGATATGTACTTCAGAAGGATCAGAACTGACCAAAATGATGAATAAAGAACAAGGAAAGGAAAAAATTTCTTACAACAGGATAAAGGAGCATAGAATACCTAAAACCTGCAGCATTTCTAAGGCAAAGAACTATTTCTGCAAATGTGAACCTAGACAGTTCACTGGAATGAAAAAAATTGTCAAGTTTGAATATGAAAAAAATGTAATTTTGATGCTATTCTTTTGCACAGTTCACCATCACATGCAGTACTTTGTGTTATTGCTTATACACTCTTGCTTTCAATAGAATTTCTATCTGAATTCCATTGCATAAACCCCACCATTTTAAACAAATAAACAATTTGAAATAAATAAATAAATAAATACATTAAAAGTCTCTAGCAGGGGTGGGGTATGTGTGGTGGAGTGTGTGCTACAGGGGCAGCTTCTGTGAGAAGCTGAGAGAAACCTGCCCTCCAAGACAAACCCACCGCTGGCTGAGGCTGAGCTCATCAGCAACAGCGGTAGCACCTCTTGATGGAAAACATAATTAAGAAGAGGAAAAAACTGCAACAGCAATTGCAGCCAGACAGAGCAGTGAGAACATGTGAGAGGAACAGCTCTGCAGATGCCAGGGTCAGTGCAGAAGGAGGGCAGGAGGTGCTTCAGGCACCAGAGCTGAGATTCCCCTGCAGCCCGTGGTGCAGCCCATGGTGAGAAAGCTGTGTCCCTGCAGCCCATGGAGGATCACAGGGATCCACCTGCTGCCTGTGGAGGATCTGATGCCAGAGCAGGTGAAACCTGATGGAGGCTGTGATGCCATGGGAGACCTGTGCTGGACCAGGGTCATGTCAGGACCAGCAGCCCTGTTGAAAGAGGAGCCCAAGAAAATTCGCTAGCAGGACTTTTGGCCCTGCAGGAGACCCACACTGGAGCAGTTTGTGAACAACTGTACCCTGTGGGAAGAACAACTTGCCCTGGAGAAGTTTGTGGAGGGCTCTCTCCCATGGATGAACTGACCACAACCCCCACTTTCCGTCCCCAGTATTTAGGCAGGAGGAGGTAGAGAAAATCAGGAGTGAAGTTGACAATTTCTTTGGGTTTCTATGTTCCACATAGTGAACTTCATAGTGAAATCCAGTGAATTTCAGTTTTTGCTGTAAAGCTGCAGGTTCAGTAGGAAGGGATACTTTCCTAGTCACATGCAGACAAATGTCTGCAGTCTAATATTTAGGACACTCACATAGGAAGTAAAAGATGTGAGGTTAAATCTGCTCATGCTGAGCAGAAAAATGACCTTGGGTCTTTTGTTTGCAGAGTTAATGCTTTGATCAGGGAACTATAATACCAAAGGTCAGCAGGAGAACCACAGTTTCTTCATTTCGAATAAGGCAGAAGCTTCACCTGCATTTTTTTTTACAGCCTCCATGTGCTACAAAAGCACTGTGTATGCATAGTAAGATTAGGGGCTTCATGGGATATTGGTGTATGGGAATCCAGCTTCCATATCCTGACATGACTGAGTTCCACTGCTGGGGTGTTGTACACATGTGCTAATGCAGATGTTGGGATGCTTTCAGGAACTTTCTTGTCAAACAGGGACATGCCTGTAGCCTTGAAGTGCTTCCAGGACACAAATCAGCAGCTATGCACTTTCTTGTCCCCAATATTTAATTTTATTTTTTTTTGTCTACAATACATAATTCCTGTTTAGTTTTCTCTTTTTCCTGTCCTGTTGAGTTCCTTCCCCTCACTGCTTGTAGTTGTATATTCTGAAATGGAAGATGGAGTGGAACCGGGGCCAAGTTCTTCTCACGTGTAAAAAGACTTGACTAGAGAGTTTGTTATGTCTCTTTTTTCTCCTCTTTTGCCCAGGTTCCCACTTTCCCCCTTTGGCTGTTTGGGTAGTACTCATATGAAAAGCAATTTATGGTCATTTAGAGCAGGGTCCTAGAAAAAAGGACAAAGATAGCAGTAATTGCTGCTTTTTTATTCAATTTGCTGTATTGTTTTTTGACACTTTGTTTTGTAGAGTGCAAGTTTTCAGTAAAGCAACTAAAAAGTGATTTTGATCTTTTCATCTGCAGAATAACCTCTGCAATCAAAAATCAATACTCATGCAATGGGCAAATTAGACTGTTCCTGCCCCCAAATATCTGCAGCATTGTGTTTTAAGCAGATGTTGTTTTACTTTCATTTGAAAAAATGGTTTGTCTGCAGAACTGTGCATGCATTTATGCATGTGGCAGTTTAAGTTGTAGTGCAGAATGTCAGAGCTTTAAAACCATAATCTAAAATCAGGGATGGGAGAGATTTCTAGTTTCCAAATGACATTTCTACTTATACTCTCAGAACAGAGTAGTTCTAGCCTGTCTCACAGTGGAGACATTTTAATGGAGACTGCTTTAAGAACTTTTATGAAACCATCTCTGTCTTAAGCAGCTGAACACCTGGTAAACATTGCACCTGGTTTTACAGACAAATGGCTATTAAGGACAGTATTGCCACCATCATCAATAAAAATAAGTATAAAAATAAATAGATCCCTAACTCATATTTCTGTAACACTTCAAAATGAGTAAGCTCACAAGCATGATGTTTCCCGTAAAGTTCATACTGACTTGGGATAGCCAAGAATAGATCTTCCATTAATACATGTAATGATAATCTCAAATTTGTGTAGCCTTCAGCACAAAACCACCTGGATTTGACCTCTCTTCACCAGAAGAATCAGAAACAAATCAGTAATGTGGATAAATGGATGCATTCATGATTCACACCTGAAAAGGCACGCCTGATGCAGACTTGGATCAGCATCTTATTGGCATTAAGAGTGTACATAAATAGCTTCTCATATGGAAAAAATCTGCAGTAAAGAACAAGAGAAACAGAAATTCATATATCTTTAAAAATCCAGCAGCTATTTATGCATGTCATTATTTGCAACTTGATTTATTAGATTATATATTCATACACATACATACATATATCTAGAAGAGGCAGTGGCTTTCTTTGAAACTTCAGATATGCATTTTGACTCTTTGAGGAAAGATTTTCAGAGGTTTTATACAGTGATCTTTGGATTCCCAAACAGAACATTTGCATATATCCTTTCCACATCTGGGTCTGCATGCAAAAAAATGCATATAAACCCTATAATTAATATTTAAAAATTACAAAGCTTTACATACAATAATACCTTGAAATACACCTAGTGTAACTGATACTGGTTCTGTGAGCATCAGGCAAGCTGCTTATTTCGATGTTATTCAGAGTTACTGAGTTCATGTGTTGGATTTCTATGTCCCAGCACTGCTGCTAGACTCTAGGTGCCAGTGTCTGGCTGCCACCAGTGCTGGAACCACTGAGTAACATTTGGTGTAATGAGGTCCTTTTATTTTTTTTTTTTTTATGGTTATTGGGTTCCTCTGCAATAGTGTGAACTGGAGAGAGACAATGTTCTAGCAACGGTGTCCACTTACCGGCACAGCTGGCATCAGCAGGACCAGGGGAAGGCAAAGACAGATGGAGGCTTAAAGGACAAGCCAGAGTCACTGCCAATCAGTAGCAGAGTACCAGCAAGTGTAGCAAAGTATGTCTAGCATCTAAGGAAATGAAATGAAAAATGACAGATACACTTAAATGCAAGTAGGAGACTGAAATCTCAGTCTGGAAGGAAGCAGGCAGAGCAATATAATGCTGTAGAAATTTGTGTCAAATTTCCTGCTATAAATTACAGGCATAACAATGTAGCTGGAGGCTAAATTCAGGCTGAGGTGCTGCTGAGTACAGGACAAAACGTTCAGAAAGAAAAATCGGCATCATTAACAGGAATGGTTGACATTGCATAATTTTGTTGTGTTTTTAATCAGCCATGCAAGGGCTTTGATAGAGAAAAAGATGAACATTTTTAGAAGATTATTTTCTGTCTGCATTTTGTCCACAGTTCAAGATGTGCTTGATCTTGCCAGTTCCAGGCATTTCAGTGGGGGGACTGAGTGTGACAAGTCTCTCTGCTTTGTGTGTCAGTTAAGCACACTCAGTACCTTGTGAGAGAGCTCTGCATCTTGGCAGACCAAGCCCTGGGGCCGCATTTTTGTGAAGCAAGCTTCAGCTGGAAGCACAGAGTAAGATCTGTCTGCAGCAGTTCAAAATGTCATTAATATTATCACATAGTTGCAGTTCTGCTGTCACTTAATACCAGTCCTTAATTAGACTTGTATTCACCTTTTTCTATCCCTGCAAGGGTAGGTCTTTTACTACAGCCCCCTTAACGGAGATTAGTTGCCTGAAATGATGTATCTTACAGCCTGCAGGCAAATAGCTGCTGCTGTTTCTGTTTTCTTTACCTGTGGAAGCTGCCTGTGAAGCAAACCACTGTGCAAGGGACGAGGTTTGCCAGGCTCTTCGGCCACAAATTGTGAGCTAGAAGCAGGAGTTCAGCCCTTCTCCAGGGGCAGCTGCTTCATAGCCTGTCACACGGGGATGAAGCTTTTGATCCTGCTGCCGGCTTGAATACCAAAGTCTATGTTTTGCTTTCGATATACCAGAAGCAAGCATACATTATTATTTTAGATTAAAGGTAACAGCCAAACAAGGAAGAATAAAAGACATCTCCTAGAGAGAGGAATTCTTTATGCCTGGAAATGACCTAGCACACTTCTGAGTGTTGTGTATGAACAAAGTGGAATATGCTTTTACAACATCCTGCAGTTGTGGTACTGTGAAGCAAGTCCATAGGCAGCAGTGTTAGCCATTTATATATGCAAATATTTAAAACTTTGTTTAGCTACTGATTTAATTAAATATATTTGAACTGTTTTGCTAAATGAAACTCTTCCTTGTCAGTTTAATATACCTAGATAAACAGCACATAAAATATATACAGTAATCAGAATTCAGGAAAAAAATCCAGTTTTCATTTAATTTAAATTCCCCATATGGAAGAAAACTTTGTCTGTAAATATTAGCAGAAAATCATAAGTGTTTGACTCATGTAACATAATTTCATAAGACTTATTTTTAATATACATCTGAAGAATGCATTGATATGTTCAGGAAGCTTTTTTTCCTGAAAAGAATACATGATTACATCAAGGGAAAAAAATTAAGTGTATATAAGAGTCGTGATTTTTGTTGATTACATTTTGCTCCTATACACAGGCATGAATTTTGCCTTAAGTTCAATTTATTAACTTTGCAGATATGATGCTACAATATTGCATAGACTCATGAGGACTGCTACAAATTGCCACCATTTGATAGAATTTGTTATAATTGACAAAAATTATTAGAAGAATTTGGAACAGTTTATTTAAATCCAAAGATAGAAGGATTCTGAACTTTATTTGCCATGAACTTTTCTACTACATTTCCTCTGTAATTACCCATGCCTTAGCAGACCGTTATTTACAAATGCTTTTGACTGTGTATTTGGTCTCGACAACTGAGATTTATACAATCAGTTTTATTTTCACTTGTGTATCCTTGCCTTTGCCCTCACTCATATTCCTATACTCTTTAAGTATGTTTATGAAGATATGCTGTCATGGATTAGCCAGCATAGTCCTGGAAGTGATGTTCTTCCTAAGGGGTGCTTACAGCTTCCTCTGTGACTTGACAGAACCTATCAGCTGGCCAGTTTGAATACGGACAATTATTTAAGCCACTTAAAGTTGTGACCACCTCTGTGATACACACTTAAGAATAGACAAACCCCAGGGCAGAGCCCTCTCTCGTTTCCAGTGCTGGGACAGGTGGCTGCGGGCCCCGTGCGGGGGCTGGGAGGCCCGGCCCAGGCCCTGCTCAGGCTGGGCCAGGCTGGGCTGGGCCACGGCCACCCTGGAGCCGATGGGCCCTGTTCCACCTGCAGACCCCCCCGCCTCCCCACCCTCCCCAGCCCTGCTATGCGCAGACGGAGTGACCCAGCTCCCCCTCTCCACTGCGGCCAAGATTCAGCTAAAGCTGCACCGATGTCTGGCAGAGATCATGTGACCAACAGCGATAAGCTTCATTTCAGCTGCAAGGCCTAGGTGAGATTAACCCTTTTAGTGCTCTGAAGAGCTGAAAACCTGAGGGAGAAGAAAGAGGAGATGCTTAAAGCTGAAATTCTGTTGTGAAGCTATGTTATATCAGAGTACCCCGTTGTAATTTCATGAAGGCATGGGGGGTGGAGCGTTCAACTTGTACTTGTGAGCAAAAGCACCTGCACTGAGATAGGCAGATGCTGACGCAGCTGTAATTTCATGAGAAGTTTGAACAGGGAGAGATGGAAGCGATGAGGACTTTTGCTCCAAATGGGAAAGGAGAAAACCTCAGTTCCTAGAGATGCTCCCAGAGATAGTCCTAGAGATGAAGATGAGGAGGACCCTTTGCTCCCAGGGAAGGAGAAGGGCCTCTGTTCTTAGAGATGAAATGCTCCCAGAGATGGGTGAAGAGAACTTTTGTTTCTGAATAGCTCAACCTTAAAATTGTACCCCAGTAATTCAAGGGTGGACCCTCGAAAGCAGTTGTGGGAAAAGCTGCAAGTCGGGGAAGGGACTGACATGCGAGCAGAGAACCAACCCAGGTGGCTGTCTCGTTGTGATAATGTTTTCATAGCATGGGCAAGAGAGACTCCTCTTCCTAAATGGACTGAACAAGGTTATTATGGAAGTGGTAAACAGACTGAACATCTCAAGGGTTGTCTTTTTACATTGTCAGGGGGAGAAGGGAGAAAGGTGGGGGGGGAGGAGAAGAGTTCTGAAGGTGTGGTATGATTTTTTTTTCCCCCTCTTTTAGGTCTGTTAATAAATTTCTTTATATTCTTTCAAGTTTGGTGCCTGCTTTGCGTTTCTCCTAATTCTTATCTCACAGAAGGTAAACAGTAATGAGTATTTTGGACCAAACCACTACACTAAATTGGTGTTTCTTCCCGGTTACAAACCGAACCCACTACACATGCACAGTTCTGTGGTGGCAGTAAGTATGAGACAGGTAAATGTTTCCTGTCATTTAACATCCAATTGATGTAATTTTGGAACTGGAGCTTTTCATTATTGGGTAGTTAATCATGTGCTAACTTATAGCAGGCACTTTTTGCCCTAATTTGATGAAACTTTTACAATATAATTCCATATTTTAAAGTTAATATATTTGATTCTTCCAATTAATATGCTGAAAATTTATTTTCATTCTTAAATTTTAATTTTCAAAGGGAAAGACCATAACTGCCTTTCTGACTTTGTCTGTGCATTGCATTTTGTCCAGAATAGCAACAGGCTTGATAAAAGAGGTTGATATAATCCTGTATTTTCTTAATTCAAGAATATTTCCTCCCCTGCCTTTTTCTTACTCTTTATTTTAACATTCTCAATATGCAGCACTATTCATCTGCTCTGCAAATGGGTGAGTTATGTTGAAAACTCTTCATTTTTCTTAGGTTTTTCTTAAAAGAACAAATGCACTTTTATGCTTGTCAGGGTCTGCTGAATTGGTCTATATTATTATCAATGCAAACCTCAGAAACAGTATTTCTATTAATCAGTGATTTCACCCTGATTCTTACTAGCTTCCTTTGGATTATTTCCAAACCACATTTTTTCCTAAGTGCGTAGTAGTGGGACAAGTCTGATTTTTTTCATTGTATTGAAAGTCTTTACTGAATAGTGTTGAAGAATTGATTAGGCCAATAAATGAATAGCAAAAAGAGGTGCTTATTTGATCATTGTCATTGTAGTCTTCTGAATAAAGTAACTATACTTAAATTTCAGATAAAATCTAACAAAGCACACATGTAGTTTTATTAATTTATGTGTTTTAAGTTCAAAGTATTCATAAACTCATCGTTGTCTTAGCAGCTAAGTCATTAAAATAAACCTTTCCTGACATTCAAGTAGGCTATATCCTTTCTGCAAGTTTTTTATGGTGGGTGATTTTTACTGAATAAGCACAACAAAGCCTTAATCCTTAAACAAGTGTCCCCATGCTTCATATTGTTAAGTTGAGCAAACAGGATATAGTTTCAAGTTTAGCCTTTATTAACAGCTTGAAAAGTATAGCACAAAAATCTAGTGATCAAAAGTCTATGCTTTTATTATGAGCTTCATAGTATGAAAATGTAGAGTCATAAACGTCTTGTGAAAAAAAAATCAAGGAAAAGCTTTACTAGAAGACTGAATACCTACTGTATATTGTGTTTACCCAGGGACTTTATCCAGTCGTGATATGGAATTTTCTGATCTTAAGGTAAATGTAATGAAAATCTGTAAGGAATGTTGAATAATTTTAAAAGGTTTTGTTGTTGTTGCTATTGTTAGGTGACTCTGGTTTCACTAAAAATTCAATCTGCTCATCAGAGCTGGAGAGGGTTTTGAATGTAACCATAACATTAAATTGAGAAATAGAATATGTGTTGGCCATGACTTGGCAAGAACTGCGTAGTTGTAACAACAGCTGGCATCCATGGAAGGCATAAAAAGCACTGACTGACAGAAGAGGACATCTGTGAGGGTCAGGCTCAAATATCTGCCACTGATTGTATAAGAATACAGTAAATTAGTGATCAGAAAGCTCCATCTACCAAGGATTCAACTTCCCTTGTCTTTTGAAGATAGCCTTACAATGCTTCTCTATTAAAAAGTAAAGGGATACAGCAAAAAAAAAAAAAAAAATTGTTTTCTTTGTCGTCTTCTTCTCCATTATTATTATTATTTTAAATAGTTCCCCCCAGTGAGAGTAAGAGCTTGGAGCGTCAGATCTTTCTCAGCCTTAGCAGATTGAAACCATAGCACACAGGCTAGATGTACCTCTTGCTCTTCTGTTTGAAGCAAAGCCCTGCTGCTGCTAGTAGTGCTAGATTTGCATAGGCAGAGAGGAGGTATCGCTATCTTGGGCTCTGCAGCGGGATTGCGAGGTATAGCAATATCTAAAAAGCACCTCCAGAGCGAAGCTGCTCAACAGGATCAGCTATATATACTCACACACACGTGCATTTACAAATGCATGGATAGCTTCAGTAGTATGGGTCAATGGCAAAGAGGCAGGAAGAGTCTTTGCATAGATTTCCACAGGAGCAGTTTATCACTTCTATACTGTGAAGGGTTCTAGAGGCAAAGACCGAGAAAAATGCAGGGTCCAGGTTTAAGTACAGGAGCTGGGCAAGCACTGGGACCAATGGGGAAGCTCTGGGGGAGTGGCGAGGGGCAAAGGCCAATGGGAGGAACCTGGAGTGGAGAACTTTCTAGGACATGAAACATATAAGGTAGCAAGGGGGTGGAGGGGCCACAGGCCAACCAGGAATGCAGAACTGGGGTACATTAACATAACAGAACAATGCATCCTGGGAGGAAGCCTTTCTGGTCACCCTAACCTGAGGAGGTTCTTTTGGTACTAGGGACTTGTCCCACCAGCGGACTCCCTTGTAACATAGGCTCACCAGCCACCACAAGGAGGCAACATTTTTGATTCTCACTGAGGATAAAACAAAGTTTTGCTGTATTTTTCATTAGATATCATTGCCCTATGACCAGCAGTCATTAGTGAAGAGGAGTGTTGATCCCAACCCTTTTCCTTTGATCAGGAGCCCTGATTATGACTGCAGCATAAGACTTGCTCCTGCCTGTTTTCTGCTGCTCTGCATTCTCCTGCTCCCTTTCAGCAGGGAAAGTGCTTCCACACAGAATACCTCCAGGTATGGTACTTCAGGCTTGTAGGATGTGGAAAAGATGGGAAAAATATGATTGGGGTTTCTCTATTCTCCTTCTTTTTTGGTGTTCTCTGAGAGTGTTACTAGCTCAAGATAAGGAATGACATCTCTCTTTGGCCCAACAGAAAGTTTTGAATATTTTTTTCATAATGATAGGTGCCCATACAACAAGGACATATGTGATTTTAGGGACTTACAATGCTAAACAGTGCTATTGAGAGCAGCCCTGCAAAGAAAGACAAGGTGCTTGTTGATGAAAAACTCAATATGAGCTGGCAGTGTGTGCTCACAGCCCAGAAGGCCAACCGTGCTTCAAAAGGAACATGGGCAGCAGTTGAGGGAGCTGATTCTGCCATCCTACTCTGCCCTTGTGAGATCCCACTTGAAGTGCTGCATGCAGTTCTGGTGTCCCCAACATAAGAAGGACATGGAACTGTTGGACCAAACTCAGAGGAAGGCCACAAAGTTGATGAGAGAACTGGAGCCCTTTGCCTAGAAAGACAGGCTGAGGAAGTTGGGGCTGTTCAGCCTGGAGAAGGGAAGGTTCTCACAACAACCTTCCAGTGGCTGAAGGGGCCTACAGGGAAGCTGGAGAGGGACTCTTTGTCAGGAAATGTGGTGATAGGAGAAGGAGAAGTTGGTACAAATTGAAAGAGGGGAAATTTAGGTTAGATATTAGGAAGAAATTATTTACTGTGAGGGTGGTGAGACACTGGAACAGGTTGCCCAAGGACATTGTGGATGCCCCAACCCTAGCAGTGTTCAAAAACCAGGTTGGATAAGACTTTGAGCAGCCTGGGTGGGAGATGTCCCTGCCCATGGCAGGAGAGGTTGGGACTAGATGATCTTTAAGGTCTATTCCAACCCCTTAACATTCTATGATTCTATGATTCTACAAAACAGACTGTGTTTCTGTGTGGAGGTTAGGTGGCCTCTTCTGGGCAGGCAGAATAGCATGTCAAATAAACTGACACAGACGTCATGGTGCACAGCAGAATGTTCACCCCAGTTGTTAAGACTATAGACTTTCAAGTACCTTGACATTTTCTCTGGTTTGACTTTTTCTTTTTTTTTTTTTTTTTTTAAGCCTCATTCTTTGAAAATAAGATAAGGGGAAGAAAAAAGCACTGAAAAGACCAATCTCGTTGGGGTATTTTTCATGTTTGCCAAATATCTCTTAGGTTTATTGTTTGAGTAGAGTTGGGCTGAAATCCAGAAGTCTCGCATTTCATCCTGCATGTTATGCAAGGCCTTAACTCAAAAGTCTAAATATTTTTTATGCTTCTGCCGCATTTGCTTCAACTGAAAACTTCACTTGGAGCTTAAAAGGCATTTTTTTTGTAGTAGAATTCATAAGATTCATGTCAGTAGCAAACTGTGAAAATTCATTCCTCAGCAGCAGAAGTACTTTCCATTGCTGAACTAAAAAATGCTGCCCTTTAGAAGTGTTGTCCTATAACATTTATATTTGTAACTTAGACCAGAACAGAAAGAATAATTTAATCATCCAACTCCTGTCCACAGTGCATGGGAGTTATGGGACCCAATATTAACCACTTTGTTACAGACTAGAACTCCATTTTATATCTTTTATTTCCCAATTTTCTATTGCAATATTTTTTCTTTTTTTTCTAGCTGTGATCTCTAAAATGACAGATGGTTATATCCTGCTGCTTTCAGTTAGGCTCTTCCAGTTGCTGGGGCAGAAATCTTTTGATGATTACTAAACAATACATGATTGTGAGGATCTATCTACAACTTTTTAGTATAGCATGTCAGAACTTTCCTCAGCATCTTTTCAGGCCCACAATTGTCACATACTATAGTTCTTGTTTTCTTAACCAATTTTCTTACCACCCCTTCCTCTCATATTTATATATTTCTGTTAGACATAACCTGGGATTCATTTCATCCAGTTTTCGATGTCTGCATCCAGAGTGGCCAAGCTAAACTCTCCTAGTTATTGAAAAGCTCTTTAACACCAAATTGCAATAATATGTTATGAATAACACAGCTAAGGCTGACCTGACTTTGAGTCAGGGAATGGAGTAGGTAACCTCTGTAATTTCTCTCTGCTCCCATCTGTTGTGATTCAATACCAGTGCAAGATGATCAAACTTGTCAGGTTTTGAATCCATACAGCAGCAGAATTTGGGATAGTGCAGGAGAAAAATTTAACTCAAGTTTGCAGGTAAGACAAGGATTTAATGGATTATTTTCTTATTAAAGTACTTAAATATTGAATAGTGTAGGCATCTATCTCTCAGGATATGGTTCAGTGAATTTATTTTATATAGTGGACAATGATAGGAATTCACACTAATAGTAGTTGTAAGTGTATTTTCAAAAGATTGAACAAGTCCCTAACTAGTTGTGGAGATTCATGCCTTAGAAAAATTTCAGACAAAGATTTATTATAAAAACAATGATAAGCTGATGTTGGATGCAGGTTTTTTTACAAGTTTATGGCCAGTTCTCTCTAAACTAGAATATTCTCCTGTGCAGAATAACATATTATGTCATTAAAGCTGGTTTATGTACTCAAATAGGAACTGGTCTTTTATAAATAAATAATTTGTAATTAATTTCTGCTGCCCAAAACTAAATTTAAAAAGTATTACCAAGAGACTTTAGCAGGAAAATATACTTCATATATTAAAAGTAATTGTGCTAGTCTTCCTTTTTTTCTCCTCTTTTATGATTTCAATTCGGTATAAGCTTGCCTTCCTGCCTTGTTATCTGCATCTGTGGTTTTGCTTTCAGGTGTAACCCACTGAGCAGTGGAAAGCTTAATTATTCTACAAGTGGGCGACACAGGTCTTCTCCAAGAAATATTATATCTCATAATGGGTGTCATGGAACTCAACAGAAAAAGTAATTATATGCACTAGGAAATATTTCCTCATGTTAGCAAATATATGTCATCTGTTTGGTGACCCATTTCTTTCTTATATTTTATTAAAGGTCTGTGGTGGTGTGGTTTTGTTTTGTCTTGTTTGTATTTTGTGGGTCTTTTTGTTTTGTTTTGCATTTGTTTTTTTTTTTTTTTTTTGTATTGTCCATCATGCTTTGTGTTACCTGGGAGGTTTTGACTGGTATAAAATCATTATATCTTTTTCTCTCCTGCCATTATTTTTCATTTTTACTGTGGCAGAAGTGTCCTCTTAGATCATAACTTCAAGCATATTTTTATTCAAACAGTGAGACAAATAACAACTCAAAGGTCTAGTGCAGAGCAGTGTTCATTATCATCTTGTTCTGTACTGTAAATAACAAGAACTCAGTTTGAGAAATTATTCCATGTCTGTAAAAAAATATTAAACAAAGGGGGGACTTATATACAGTAGAGAAGAAAAGAGAAATGTAGAATGATGTTAATAATTGTTAATATAATTGAGAATAATGGGAGGTGATTAAGAAAAAGAAGATTTTATATGTAGGGATAACTATAGTATAACCTGGAGAAAATATGAGTCACGAACGTCACAAGTGAGTAATCAAGTGTTTATGGTACTGTGGAACTCATACTGGAGGCAGTACAACAGCATAATGAAAATCAGAATATAATACTGATGCCTGAGATGGCCACCTAAAAACAGAGACTAGACAAGAATGAGGGAATAAAGGTAGGTATTTATTTGAAGGGCCTTCAAGGTACGCCCTGGGGAGTTAAAAGGCTACACCCAAGATGGACCCTGGGTCACAAGTTCTTCACACTCTTATGAGTTTGGTTCATTTGAATATCAGGGTTAATTCTCCAATTAAAATTTTAGTTAATGATGTAATTTCCCCAAGTTTACCCTCCTCTTCAGAGGCCTTAGTTTACATATTTTGGGCCTGGGCCAATCTAGGTATCCTTGGAGAGAAAACCTAGAGTGGCTTGTTATGTCTAACCAACATAAGAAAACAGTAGCTAACAGGCCACAAGAAACTTCAGAGTAACACATTAGGTAGTACAGAATTCGAAAAATATAAAAGTTAAAACCTAAGGCATCAATACTATTATAAGAGCAGACATCATTAAAACAATATTAATCAAACTGACTAATACAGTGGGGAAAATAACATTTTGCTCTTACTCTCATTACTTAAATAAGTCTCAAACTTTCTTAGAGCAAAAATAGACATTTAAATGCATCAAGGAGTTATAAAACCATACTCCAAAAAATATAAACAATTATTAGAAAATACATTTCATATTATTAAATGTAGGCATATATATTCTATATTTGCAGAGTCAAAGGTAATTCAGCTAGGTTATATGATTTAAATGTAATAGAAAAATAACAAAAGAGCAACTAGTAATCCTTCCCCTTGTATCACTCCTACATTTCACCAATCTGTATTTTGAAAAAAAATGGAGTCAAACTCAAAAAGTTTTTGATCAAGATATATATATGCATTCCTCATATTAAAAATTAGTTTGATGATAAAACCAGTAAGTTAATATGAAACCCAGCATCTAAAATGTGTAATTCCATGTATAATTCTTGTCTCAGACTGACATTAGGAAGAAGACAGTATTATTTACTTCCTTGTTTTGATAATATCTTAAACAAATAACTGTTTTTACTGGTCCTAACTGAATTTGCTAAATTCTGATACTTTAAAAAATTTCTTTCCAACAAAAATGCGCTCCTGAGTGTTATAGTAGGATTTTTATTTGGACTTCAGTTGCTGAAGTACATACTATACTTAAGAACTGCCAATTCAAGTACAAATGTGAAAAAGATGCATTTTCTTCAAGCTATTCCTCATTTCTGCTCCTCTTTCTCAAGTAAACATAAAGTCCCAGCCACTTGCCTCTCAAGATACTGTTAAAAAATAGGGGAAAGGACAAGAACCTGTTAGAATAAACAGAAGAGGAGAAATTAAATATATGATAGCTTTTAGTAGCATTGCCTAATCCATTACTGGAACTTGTTCAGAAATGTTGGATAGGAATTTTTAAGTATATGACATAATAAAAGCTACTTAGAACTCTAAAGAAGACCAAAGAGTCCTTACAGCAAAACTGGACATTGCTATGGTATATTTTCAATCCATGAAACGGCTAAGAACTTGTAAGGTGTTTCAGTAAATGGAGGTAGATGCTTCAAAGGAACTGTGGCACATCATTTCTCCAGTGGAGGGGCATAGTTAGGATTATGTGCATGATCCAACTAGATAGGTTACTGTCCCATTTTCTACTGCAATGAGACAGAAAGGATCATCTGTCCATGGACACTGCTAAGCTCAATTTATGAAGTGGACAAAACAAGAGAGGAGGTGTTTCAGGAAGAGCTTGATGTCTGTCCATGCACACACACATACATACATGCAGAGTTGGGGTTAGCCAAGACCTGCTCACCACAACCACTGTGGTTGGCTGGCACAATCCAGCCTGGGGAAATATGGTGCTCATCACAATCAGGATCTGGTCAGTGACTTGATCCTGACAGAGGCTCTCTGTTCATGGACAATGCCAGATGTCTGTGTAGTGATATTTCCCCCAGCTTCTTTTCTTGGAGGCGTGTTTGTAAGCAGATATTGGCATAGGCGATCAGTCAAGCCAGTCCATAGTGATTTTGCACTGCACCTTTTCAGCTGTCTCAGGGGTTGTTCTCCTGTCATTTCCTATTTCAGCACCCCTACCAAGGCCCAATCTAGCTGGTTCTTATCTGAGTTACTCTGTCAGCCATGGCTGACAATGCTCAGTCCTCAGTTCTTGGTCCAGGCAAGGTCATGATGCTCCCCTGACATCACCATTTACAGTTTGGGAATGAAGCCCCGTTATTTTACCCAGCTGCTCCCTTCTACTTCAGAGTGTGAAAAAAAGCCCATTTGACTAATCAGGCATGAAAACCCTGGATCTAGGAAACCCATAATGATAGTTGATTGACTCCCAAATGCTGATTCTGAGATTGCTGTTACTTGGAAGGGTATGTCATCCCAACAGGATCAGAGCTCAGTTTAAATCTTTTAGTCTTATTATTAAATCAGTAATTAAATGAACACATTTGTATGGATATCAGCTAACAGCTCATACAAACTAGGCAATTTATATTCAACTTCCTAGGCAACTGCAGACTCAGCCATTATCACTCACCAGAGATGTGTTGACTGAGGATTGAATCACAAGTGAGTACACAAACACTTTTGATTTTCCTCTCACTTCTCTGCTGCAGATAGATTTTGCTTTGTTCAGGTAAACTTCTATATTTTCTTTATAACCAACTTTTTATCTTTCCTATTTTGTTGCAGTCTGACCCAAAGGCTTTTTTGGTTATGGAAAATGTGTTTTCTAAAATGAAATCTTTGTGAAAATACCTTATTCTCCCCAGATAAAATGTTAAGGGTCATTTCCCATTAATCTGGCAGGTAATAAATGCTTGTTTCCCTCCTGTAATATGTAAAACAATGATGAACAGATTCAGTGTGTCTAAAGCAACAATGACTTTTCTAAGTAAGAAATTATTGTCTGAGCATCTGTTGCACAGAATAACTGCACACAGCATGTAAAGAATTCGACTCAGCCATAGTACAGTTAAAAATGCTTTTACAATAAATTATGAAAGCCAGAAGTCTCACTATCATGAATTTATAGACCAGTTATTTTAATTTAATATTCATTATGGAACATAGAAATAGAGTGCCTATCAGGAATAACAAAATAAAATCAGAGAAACTGCAAACTCATAGTCTGAATTTCTAGAAGGGCTTTATCGATTTTCTTTATTATAGTACTTCTGGTAGAACTGAATTAATTACTGATGCATCCTAAGAGAGAAATCTTTTGTCTGAAATTCTGTTTTTATTTTCTTTTGGAAATTTATTTTCTAAAAAAACCCTCAAATTTGAAAACTGCTGAGACTATCAGAGTTAAATGAATACATTATCCTCACTGATGTGAAGTTCTGCTCTGCTTGGGGAAATAAAAAGAGGCTTATCTTGTTAAATATAGAGCATGACATTATCCAGTGGGCTGTTAGTTTAGCTTTTCCCAAGGCCTTATGAGACTTTCAAATCTAGATGTTTTTAGGATAGTGAAATCAACACTTTAATATGGGATGAAATTCATGCTATTATGTCACAGGGGGCTAAACAGCTTAGTTAGACATCCTGATAAATGGCAAAAAAGCTTGGATGCTCTGGAATAGGATTCTTTCCTACTGCCTTGGCTGCCAGTTGCTATTAATCTCCACTTAAAACTGCGTGGGCAAAACTGGAATGCTGTGACCAGCTTGAGTCTGAACCACAAAAGCATCCACAGAAGAGAAATGAGAATAACTGGAACACTACAAAGCCTGAAGTGTAAGCAGAGATTGAAATATCTAGGGTTTAATATTTGAGGAAAGAGAATGGTGATTGATGGACATGTGATAGCAAACCTGTAAGTATGTAAAAGGCTGCTGCAGAGAAGAAGAAAAAATATCTAGTATCCAATTGAAAAAAAAAAAAAAGAAGAAGTGAAAGGATTTATTCCAATAATGAAAATGTATGTTGCATTTTAGGAAAAAAAAAAAAAAAAAAAAAGATCCAAGTAAAAGTGATGACAAAGCACTGAAACATTCTGCCCAGAAGTTCTGGAGTCTTTAAGCACAAAACTTCAGCAATGGATTAGACAAATATCCCTGAAAGATGAGTAGTAATCTATAGGAATCTCTTTTAAAGCTGGAGCATAGGTTTAGATTATCTTTTGAACCTTTTCAAAGGTTTATTTTAATTATTTTATTTTAAGTCGTTCTTTTCAAAAGCACTTGCTTCGGAACAGATGAAGGACTGCAGAAGGGTTTTCTAAAATCAAATGGAAGGGATAGATAATGGATTCCTGTGTGGGAAAGAATGGCCTGTCACAACATTACACTTCCCCTTCCATCCCATTGGTTTATGTCTACATGGTATTAAAAACATTATTTTGGACTTAGACTCTGGACTTCTGAGAGTTTTTAGGTCTGAGCTATTTCAATGTATTCCTGGTGCAGTCTAGGACACTTTACTGATGAAAACTAATTTTCTAAGTTTTGTCTTCAGTGTTAGGCAGCAACACTTCAGAGCATTAAGAAAAAAGCTTTTTCTCATTGACTCCTGAAATTATGGTCATGTGTTTAAGCTATAAAGATATTTAGAGACCATAATAATTTCTTTCATATATAATAATTTTTCCCCCTTTAAAGCAGATATTGAGTTTTGAGTCACTTAAAAGTACTTGACATTATTGAATCTGTGGGCTGTTGATTTTTGCATGCCTAATGACGAGCCCCCTGCTTTGGTTTCAGTGGGATTTTGCCTAGAGAAAGCAAATTCAGGATCTCAGACTCTCATGGAGATGCTCAGGGCAGTCTGACATGACATGAGTCACAACTCACACATCTGCTTCCTGGCATGACATACTTGTGATTTACCAAAATATGAATATCCATCTAATATCAATATCCAACTGAGACGGACAAAAAAACTCTCTAACAGTTTAAAGTTAGAAAGTGTATGTTTTATTTGGCGTGGGATAGCTCCCTAAGACGCAGGGCCCCAATCCAAGCAAAACCAAAGCTTTTTATTTACAAAAAATTATGAATATCTAAAATACAAATGTATATTCATAACATTAACACCTCCCATTCTCCACTTCGTATGGAAATGAGCTTAAATGTCATTAAGCATGCATAGTGTGTGTTCTGAATTGAGTCGGTGGTCTTGAATTGGGTCAGTGGTCCTAAAAAAAGATGAAGTAACTCATCTTCCTCATTTTGACCTTTTTGCCTTTCTGAGTTTTAACAATCCTAATTACTTTAGTGACCTCTAAATTTCTTCTTGTGTGACTTTTGGACGGGTTCCCACAAAGGGAGGAAATTGGTAATTGTCCTTGCTCTCTACACCAACTTATCAAAGTTTCTATTCCTCATTCTAAGCACAGCTAAGCAAACATGCAAATGACAGATCATCAGTTATTTGGTACTCAGTTACTAACATCTTAAAACCCATTTCAGGTCCAGCTCTCCTAACTATTTTAATTAACTCTCACTGGGCCCAAGTTCTTTCCTATCCCCACTAATCTCAACACAGATAGCCTATAACTAAAATCTTTATGTTTCTTCTAAATCTATGTTTCATTTGATAACTGCCAGTTCTCAGCTCCTCAGTCACCATGCATTATACGACAGTCTCGTTTGACAGACATCAACTGTGAAGAAAACCTCATTAGAAAATTCTAGGGTGTATAAAGTATTCTGCAGTAATTTAATTTCTGTGTTTGTGCATGTGTTTCTTGGGTGGCAGCTGTGGTTGTAACTTCTGAGTCTGAGGCAAGAAAAATTGAAATATGGTTACATGCAGAAGATGCATAGTGGGGCAAAATAGTTTATCTCAAAAGGGAAATCCTGTTTGAGAAACTTTTTAGTGTGAACTGCTATCTTTCTTCCATTTGAAAATGTGACTATATTCTTGATATCTCCACTGAAGCAGGAAGGTGGAAAGAACTTTAAAGAAGTGGAAAATGCTCTTTAAAAATAAAGTCTAAAATTTATCAACTAAATATCCTCTTACCAACAGACAGGAAGTCTGATGACACAGTGGAAGATGCAGCTATGCCAGTTAAGATAAAAAACTAGCCTCCTCATGTCGTTCAGTGCATAAAGGTAACTAGCACTTTTCATGTTAGCTATGTTCCTCAGTTTAAAGCAATATTTACATTAAAAAGAGACTCTACTCCTTCTGAAGTATTATTGAGCTGTGGCAGCCTGGAGACACTTCATGTAATCGATATTTTCCTTTAGAGTTTGGCATATTTGTTAGCAATGTTTCTTGCTCAAAAGTACGCTTAATGCATTGTAGAAATAATATGTCTTATAAGAAACACTGTAAAACATATATATTGTGATAGCTCACCCTTGGTGAACTTTTGTCATTGTTTCTGATGATGTTTAAAAGAGGATGTTTTGCAGTAAATGGAGCTAGTCTGACAGACAAGTCTAACTGCAATTTCCATTCTCATTTGGTGGCCATAAAGACCTCCCTGACTATTTGAAAGAATAATATTGCAGATGTTTCAGATGTCATCACTTTTCTCATAAATCACATCTTAATGTGAAGCTATTGCAACTGCAAAAGGATAGACTTAAGTCAATCTAAACTGTATCTTCAAATTTGAATGCAATTATTCTGAAATAAAATGAGAAAATTGAAATAAACCGCATTTTTAATCAAAATTAACATGGTAAACAAATAAATATAAGAGAAATAATTCTTAATATACATAGTTTATGAAAGTAACAGATGCAGTGTCATTGACAGCCCATTTTAACAGTCATACAATTTCAAAAAGGTTTTGTTAAATATTTTCATTTTAAATCTGATTCTAGAGGTATATACATCAAGCATTCAAAATGCTTGTACTTTTCTCATCATTAATTAAAAATGTATCAGTTTGGTAAACCAAATGGCTTTACTTTTACACCCCCTTTCACTCATATTTCAGAAAAAGAAGCACTCAGTAGGTAAAAGGGGAAAGTAAGTAAAAGGAATTTATCTCATTTCATGGTGGAATCAGTAGGTTCCAGTTCTTTTCAGATACCAGCTAGAAAGACCCACTTTCAAGATAAATAATTATTTATTGATACAGTGATGGAAAAGGTGATAAGAAGTTATAAAATCTTACAACCCTTCTGAAGCAGGAAAGCCTGAGATATTGCAGCATTGGGCAGACCTCCAGCACTGGGCAGACCTCCAGCCAGGGCACCTAGAGCAGGTTACACAGGAATGTGTCTAGGTGGGTTTTGATTGTCTCTGGAGAGGGAGACTCCACAACCTCCCTGAGCAGCCTGTTGCAGTGCTCTGCCACCCTCAGTGTAAAGAAGTTCTTTCTCATGCTGAGGTGAAACTTCTTGTGTTTTAGTTTATGGCTGTTCTCATCCTGTCACTGGGCACCACTGAAAACAATCTGGCAACATCCTTTTGACACCCAGCTGTGAGATAGTTGTGTGTATTGATGAGATCCCCTCTCAGTTTACTCTTCTGTGAACTAAACAGGCCTAGCTCATAGTAGAGAGTTTCCAGACCCCTAATCATCTTTGTGGTCCTCTGCTGGACTCTTGTATTTCTTGAGATGTGGAGACTGGAACTGAACACTCCAGATGTGGCCTCAGGAGGAGGATTGCCTCCCTTCTCATTATCCCTTAGATAATAAGAAATGAAAGCTAAATTTTAAAATACCTTTCCCCTGCCTCTGCCTTCTTCAGAAACAGCTCTGAGAAAGTCAGTACTCAGACCTATGACATAGATGAGAAACAAGAAATCTTCATCAGTGTGGGTTTTTTGTGTTGTTTTTGAGTAGGGCCATTATTCAAGGTACAGTCAGATGGAGCTGTACGTCCTTCACAGTCTTGGGACTGCTGCTTTGTTGGAAATGAATCATAGAGTGGTTTGGGTTGAAAGGGGACCTTGAAGATCACCTAGTTCCAACTCGCCTGCTGTGATCAGAGACACCTTCCAATAGAGCAGGTTGTTCAGAGTCTCACCCAACCTCACCTTGAACACCTCCAGGGATGGGGCATCCACAACTTCCCTGAGCATTGTGTTCCAGTGCCTCACCACCCTCACAGTACAGAATTTTTTTTCCAATATCTAGTCTAATCTAATCTAACCTAACCTAATTTAATTTAATATCTACTGACTTTCAGTTTGAAGCCATTCCCCTTGTCCTGTCACTACATGCTCTTGTAAATAGTCTTGCCCCATCTTTCCTTCAGGTACTGGAAGGCTGCAATTAGGTCTCACCAAAGCCTTCTCCTTTCTAGGCTAAACAATCCCAATTCTCTCAGCCTTTCTTCAGAGGAGAAAGATCCATATCCTCTGATCAACTTGGTGACCTCCTCTGGACTCATTCCAAGATGTGAATGTCCTTCCTGAGGTGGAGGGGAGGGGAGGGGAGGGGGGGAGAGGGGGAAGGGGGTTTGAACCCCAGAGCTGGCTGCAGCTCTGCTGGTGGGATCTCACCAAAGCAGAGGGGGAGAATCCCCTGCACACATTGCCGGCTCGGCAGGGCTGCTCTGGACCTGTTCATCCCCCAGCTTGTGTTGATACCTGGGCTTACCCCAACCCAGGTGCAGCACCTTGTGCTTGGTCTTGTTAAACCTCATGGGATTCCCATGGGCCCACTACTCTAGCTTTTCCAGGTCCCTCTGGATGGTGTCCAGGCCCCTCTGGATGGCATCCCATACTTCAGGTCTGTTGACTACAACACTCAACTTGGTAACACCTGCAAATTTGCTGAGGGTACACTTGATCCCTTCATCTATGTCATTAATGAAGATATTAAATAACTCTGGTCCCTAAGGACAGAGCGGGACCCCTAAGGGACACCACTTGTCTGACACCACTGATGCCTATTGGGAGTTTGAGCCATTCAGTACTAACCTCTGGATGCCACCATTAAACCAATGCCTTATCCATTTAACAATCCACCCATCTAATCCATTAGGCTCCAGTTTGGAGGGAAGGATGTTGTGAGGGATGGTGTCAAGGCTTTTACAGAAGATCAGATAAATGACATCTGTAGCCCTTCCCTTGACCACTGATGGAGTCACTCCATCATAGAAATTGACTGGCTTGGTAGGCAGGACTTGCCCTGGTGAAGCCATGCTGGCTGTCTCAAATCACCTCCTTGTCCTCCATGTCCCTTAGCATAGCCTCTAGGAGAATGTCTTCCATGACCTTTGCAGGCACAGAGGTGAGACTGACAGGTCAGTAGTTCCCATGTTCCTCCTTTCTACCCTTTTTTAAAAATGGGTGCAATGTTTCCCTTTATCCAGTCACCCAGCACTTCCCCTGACTGCCATGACTTCTCAAATATCCAGGAGAGTTGGCAACTACATCAGCAGCTTCTTTCAGGACTCTGGGATGCACTGTATTGGGTCCCATAGACTTTTATGCACATTAGGGTTTCTCAGGTGACCATGAACCTGATTTTCACTTACACTGAGGGACTTTGCTTTCCCAGTCCCCATCATGCTGTCATCTACTTGAGATGTGTGGGAAGAGAGGGTGCCATTGAAGACTGAGGCAAAAAAGTTAGAAGTACCTTAGCCTTCTCCTCATCTGTTTTTACCTGTTCACCAGCATTGTTTATCAGAGGGCATACACCTTCTTTGACCTTCTTTTTCTGATTAACCTACATGTAGAAGCCCTTTCTGTTATTTTTTGCTTTCCCTTGCCAGGTTCAGTTCCAGTTTTGCATTGGCCTTTGTCTCCCCCTCCCTACACAACTGCACTTCTCTGTACTCTTCCCAGGTTACCTGTCCTGTTTTCCACTGCCTGTGCTCCTCACCCTTTAGTTTGACCAGCAGTTCCTTACTCAGTCATGCCAGTCTCTTGCCTTACTAGCCTGAAATGAAATGTACATGCATCCTCAGAACTTTCTGTTACACAAATGCACAGATACTCAATTCCCTTCTTCCTTATCAACAGATACATGCAAAAATATATGATGCCTAACACACAGAAGGGGAGGAAATACAAAATATGACTGAAACTGTTGAGTCTATTAAAATGTTCCTCAGTATCAAAACTATAGCCCAAAATAATTTACACTGCACAATGAGTCATGCATCCTGCTTCCATCCCTGAGTAATAGCAGGATGTGGGGAAAAAATGTGTGCTACCTACTTAAGGAAAATTACGAAAAGATTAATTTAAAACTGCAGCATCTGGCTACTGCAAACTTTAATATCACATCATATTAAATCAGTCAGCCAGCAAGCTCTGCGGTTAGACATGCCTTCAGTGCAGGCATTCATGCCTCTCTACCTTCTGATGCTGGATGCATCTTTCATACTGCAATTTAGAAAATGATCCCTGGTAGTGTTTTACATCTCAGGACTCAGTTCAGACAGGCTTTTGTCTAATAACAGTGTGGCCACACAAAGTATGATATTAGAAATGTCATCTTAAATTAGTAAAGGGTCAGCACAGAGTAAAGCTATTGTGATAACTGCTAATCAAACTCCGAAGCGGAACTGGAGTAACATTGGAAATATTAAATCAGATTTTTTCCTAAAATGATTTGATTTGACTCTGCTTATGTCTCTATTCTATTCTCTCTCCCCAGCTGCTGACAAGAATACAAATACAGTGCCTGCATCTCAAAAAAACTAACATACAAAGCTCTGTAAAAATAGAACTGAATAACCACATCACCATTTGAGCATGGCAACATCATAACTAGACAAAGTGATTACACAAAGACATCCAAATATAATAAGATATAGTGATACGGAGCTAAGACACCCAAACAAGGTAAACTCTACATTGCAATGACCCCATATAATAGCCATACCTTTAAATTGTACTGTATTAATTTAAATTATATTCATTTCTCACAACAAGACATCACAAAGGCTTCAGAAAAAAACTGTTGTTTTCAGATATAGGAAACTAGTTGTGATTGGTTTAATTAGCTCTGTTGTTTGG
This sequence comes from Corvus kubaryi, assembly GCF_017639235.1. NCBI lineage: Eukaryota > Metazoa > Chordata > Aves > Passeriformes > Corvidae > Corvus > Corvus kubaryi. The sequence continues at coordinate 1,637,516 of NW_024582091.1, forward strand.
CTATCCACATAAGAGTTACTGAAGTGGTGAGATGATATTTTCTTTGCCTTATATGAACATTAAATTTGCTTGCTATTAACTACATAGTTTGTTTACAAACTATTCTTCCTCAAATATAGGTCTGTGAATAAGGTAATTATGTAGACAAAGTGAATGGAATGTAAATTCCTTTTGAAATAATTAGTGAGTGTCCTAGTTCTGGCCAGGACAGGGTTAATTTTTGCAGTAGCCAGGGAAGGGCATGGTTAGGACCCAGAGGTTATTCTATGCCACCTGACATCATTGCCAGGAGTGGGGAAAAGGGAATCTCTTCCAGGGAGAAAGGGTCCCTTCCGAGTTGGTGCAGCATGACAGAAGGAGCAATAGGACACTGTTGCTTCCATGTGAATAATTACCCTCTTTCTTGTATGCTCTGTCATTAGTATTGTTGCTGTTACTCTTGTTATTCTTCATTTTCTTATCTCATTGCTGTTTCCAGTAAATTGTTCTTATCTCAATCTGTGATCTTTACCTTTTATGCCTCCAGTTCTCCTCTCCACTATGGAGAGGCAGAGGGAGGAGGAAGTGGGAGGGAGGAGTGAGCGAGCGGCATGTGATTTCAGTGAGAGCACTAAACTGGAGAATACCATTCCTAAACCATGACAGTGAGAAAGAACACACTGTAAGAACCCTATTATTTACATGGAAATATTTGGCCTTCCCAAAGTTTCTAATTAATTTTAAATGGAATACTTGAAAAACCTAATTTTTCATGATCTGCATGAAAGCCCAGAATCAGAAAGGTGCTATTTAAAAGGGACACACTATGCTTTTTTGTATATAATGAAGGTGTGAAATCTTTTCTTCATCATGGTTAGATTTAAAAAGTGGGATTTCCCTGTTTCAGTGTGGTCTCTGTGCTCTTCAATCATCATATAATGTTTTGTGTTGACAAAATTAAATAGTTAATTTCATGCTACCAACTTTCAATGTTCTCTGTCAGAACAATAATGCTAATACAGCAACTATGCAATCAACATAATCAAGTGTTATTTATGGCATGGAAAAGATTCTCTTTTTTAGACTTCTTAAATTAAGATGAAAATATTATGATTACCTAAGGTACTTATGATTTAGTCTAAACTTCCCTTTGCATGCAATATTCTAAAGGGTATTGGAAGGCGAATGAAGAAAGACCCTTTCTGATATGATGCATTTTCTGATATGAAAAAAGTGGGTTTCAAGCGACACGTTTAGATTAACTCTTTTACTTTTGGTAATCTATCACTGAGGAAAAATGTATCATAGAGCAGTAGAAGACTGGGGAATAGTGCTAAAAGAAATGGCAGAAACATCAATTCTGGGAAGTTTTAAGAAATATTGAAAAAAACCCCCAGAAATAAAATACCTATCAGACCCAGCTATCTATAATGGTCTGTGTAAGGCCCTGAACCTGTCTTGGGACAATTCCAAGCACAGATACAGGATGGAGGAAGAATGGATTGAGAGCAGCCCTGAGGAGGAGGATTTGGGGGTTTTGTTAAATGAGGAGCTTGACATGAGCCAGCAGTGTGTGCTCACAGCCCAGAAAGTCAACTGTATTCTGAACTTCATCAAAAACAGTGTGGCCAGAAGGGCTACTCCATTCTCATGAGCCCCCACTTGGACAGTTGTGTCCAACTCTGGGATCCTCAACAGAAGAAGGAAATGCCCACACTGGAGCGAGTTCAAAGAAGGGACCACAAAGATGATCATGGGGCTGGAGCACCTCTGCTATGAAGAGAGCGTTGGGGTTGTTCAGCCTGAAGAAGAGAAAGTTCTGGGGAGACCTTGAGCAACCTTCCAGTACCTAAAGAGTGCTGCAGGAAAGCTGGAGAGGAACTTTCTGCAAAGACGTGTAATGACAGGAGGAATGGCTTCAAACTGAAAGAGGGTAGATGCAGATTAGATATTCGGAAGAGATTCTTTACTTTGAGGGTGGTGAGGAACTGGAACAGGTTTCCTAGAGAAACTGTGTATACCCCTGGAAGTGTTCAAGACCGGATTGGATGTGGCTGCGAGCAACTTGGTCTAGTGAGTGGCATCCTTGGTCATGGCAGGGGGTTTAGAAATAGATGAACTTTAAGGTCCCTTCCAGGGACTATATTTCCAGGGACAGGGCATTCTCAGCTTCTCTGGGCAACCTGTTCCAGTGCCTCATCATCCTCTGAGTAAAGAATTTCCTCCTAAGAGCTAATCTAAATATCCCCTCTTTTAGTTTAAAATTCTTCTCCCTTGTTCTATAAATATGTACTCATGTAGAAATTCACTATCCATCTTTTTTATAAGATCCCTTTAAGTACTGGAAGGATGTACTGATGAAGATGTAAACGTGACAGGTTCCAGGGCAGCCCCCTGCAGTACTTTGCTTGATACTAGTCATAAGGTTGAGTAGATCTTTTAATGATGACCATCTGAACCTTTAATCTGGTAATCCAGTCTTTTAACGACCTACTTGTCTACCCATCCAGACTGTGAATTGCAACTTGGATACAGACCCAGTGTTGAAATATGTCTCCCATGCTATTATATAGGCATTTGTGAATTTATGAATACCAGGAAGATTTATAGTATACCATTAATATTGATTTGTAATATTTGATGCAGTTAAATTTACAGGATCTTATAATTCCCCCTTTTTTTAAAATTTTTTTGGCAGGGGGTGTGAGTCAAAGGTAAATGGGCAAGTTTTCTATGGTGCTTACTTACATTCTGAATATGTAGTCTGGGACACAGAGAGGTTCTCAAAGGTTTATAGTTACCTAGTTTGTACTCAGACTGAAACACAAATTGACTGTGGCTGCATGCATCTTTTGAAAGCTAAGCCAAGACAAAATATATGCAAAGACAAGCCCAAACAAGTCCTGAGACTGTGCCCCATCAGGTGACAGATTGTGTCCTTTATGTAGTATTGAGATAGTATCAAATTTACTGGAGGACACACATGGCTTCAGAATGACTCCGGCTTTCATCTGGCCATGTCAGAGGCAAAGGAAGATGCCCTTCCCAGATTTTCATCTGCAGGACATGCTGGAATTCATAGGGCACAATGTGGATGCCCCAAGTGACAGTCAAATACCCTAAAAAGATGGCTGGCTTGAATTTAAGCACTTCCACAGTTTAGGAATGACATGTTACCAATTCTTCTGTATTTTGGTATGCTTAATTCTTAAATGTTATCCACAGAGGTTTGTTTTTTCAATGCAGCAATCATCTGGAAAGAACATTCACTCCCAACAATGAAAACATAGTATGAATTAAATTCTGCTTTATACTTTTCATTAAGAATGCTACAAACAATACGACAACCATCAAGTTGATTTGGAGTTCCACCAGTGAAGTGCAAATGAGAAATATATGGAAAACACAGTTTAAATTCCCTTTATTACGTTGCACATCTCTGTCACCTGTCAAGGAACAGCAAAATGGATGATACAATGCCCATTGTAAATTCTGCTGAGCTGAACAGCAATACCTCACCCTCTGCATATCTTGACAGTTGCAGGAGGAGCAACAGTGAGTAGCAAGTAGGTGGAAAAGGATCAGCTCATGACAGTGATGGAATTCCATGCTGCTGTTAAGTGAGATCTGGTTTTGAGAGATCTTTCACAGGTAAGCTTTTACCCAGGATAAACACATAGACATTTAACCTTACTGCTACAGACAGAGATCAGTTTATGCTTGGCCTTTCCTTCCAGATAACTGAGTCATGAAGTGTTTTGAACTGCCTTGGATGAAAGAACCAAGTGCCCTTGGAGATGACATAATTTAATTAAGAACCTGTAGTTTCACTTATCTACCTGTAGCAAGCAAAAAAAGCCCCTATTGAATGAGTGGCATGCTAAATACAGTATGAGAATTAAATGAGCATTGACTATTATTGTCCTTGAGTATTGGCATTAAACTGAGTTATATTCATGATGAAAAAGGTGTGGGTTCATTTCAGGTAGGGTTCATTTAACTAAACTACAGTGAGTACACCTCATCTACAGTTATTACCCTTGGGATTCCCATTAATGTCAATAAAGAGCAATAGACACCTTGAGGAGGCACTTTATCTCATGCTAAAGTGTATGCCTGAAATAGACTGAGTCATGCCCCAAAAAGCTTCCCACACAGGATAAAAATGAAAAAGTTTCTTTGCAGGTAACATGTAATTGTGTATAAAAACAACACATGGGCAACTACTAAAAATTAATATCCTGCAAATTTGGACTCACTTTCCACACAGAAGCCACACCTGTTGGTTTTCAAATGTGTTCACACTCACAGCAAGATTTTTCATAAGAGTTGTCTCAGTCTCAACAAGGAAACTGGATCAAGCTCACTCCTAAGTGAGTTGGGGAACCAGTACAGGGGTTCCAAGTTATTGCTGGAGGACAGTCCAAAGTTGCCAAAGGATTCTACTGTCCTGTGCGAGGTGGAAAGGCATGGAGGGCATGAGTGTAATGGGAAAGAGGGCAGGAGACTTTTTTGAGGAGATTTAAAGTCATTCATGGAGATGAGAAAGATTACTCTGAAAGGTTTTCTCATAGTGTCACTCTCATTGCAAACTCTCTTTTCCCATGATGCTCCTGTTTTTACAGTTTTTCTGATTGGGTCGGCAGTTTTTAAGGGAGAGCAACTTCTTTCAGCCCTGGTAGGAAAAAGCTAGTCTTGCTGCCTTCCTTTTTGTGCCATGGAGAAGCCTTTATTATGACTGCTTAACAGCTATGTTGCGGTATCATGAGGAATATCGAGGGCAGTGCTGCTTTTACTTAGACTGGTGCTTTCCTCCAGTGTTTTCTGAGCTTGAAAAATCTCTATCCCAATACTATGCACAGTGCTCCCTCCAACACTGTTGCTGTGAGCTCTAAAATATTAAGAAAACAAAACCACATTCTAAGAAATCCTATAAATGGATTTTAATGTGGAGTGAATACTTTCAAGCTGCTGTCTAGCACTGACTCAAAAAGAAAAACTCTTCTACATAAGTGGTGTCAAGCAGGGGACTAATAAACTATTTACATCAGTTTACAGCCAGCTTCCACTTTTGTGGATTTCAGACAGGTGTTGCCCCTTGCCATTACTGAGGCAGTATGAATGATAAGGGCCAGGACTTGGACCTTGGTCTTCACCCCACAATATGCAATTTTGTTTACTTTATTAGAAAATCATTTTTTTATCATTAATTAATTTGAAATCAAAGTCTGATCTATGACCTCTTTAAAATTCTTTCTTTTAACATGGATTGTAGAGATTTCAAAGGCATTAGAATTCTACAGTATTTCCATCTCTTAATATCAAACTGGGGTTTTTTTAAATACATTGAAGTTTCAGGATATCCAAGTCCAATGCAGCACCACTGATCAGAGATGACCATAATTATGTACTGCTAAGTCTTCTAAATACTATCTCTGCTTGATTATGCAGCTTTTGGCTGATGTCTTCAGGCTGAAATACAAAATCAGTTCTTCATATTCTAGCTTTTATGTCATATTACATTGCTTTATGCATGTTGCATAACAGTCTGCTACAAGGAATCACAATACAGTAAGCTTTTGCTATTGCAGGTGTTGCTTATTAATTCCTAATATTTGTAATGGGAGATATTAATGAAGCATTGCTATTCTTGCATTGCTGTTCTTGTATTTGTTTGAATTTTATACAGCTAGTATATTGCTCTCTTATCCTTGTCCTTTAGTAGCAATGATGGCAGCCAAGGTTATAGAGTTTGAAGATTACAGAGTGTAAGAATTATATACACTGATGTAGAGGCAATATTGCTGCTCTAGCTAAACTAAATAATATGGAGTAATAAAGGTAGTATTTTCTTTATTTTTTCTCGCCATCTATGGTATTAAAATGAAAGAAATTTAATTTGAATTGTCTCACTGCAACTATAAATATGCTGTGGAAAGTCTGTGCAAACATCAGTTTCAAAAGTGTCTGATCTGCAGTAGCATTACACCAGGTCTGCTGAAAGCCGCAGTTAAATGAACATGCAAATGAAGTCTCAAGTTAGTGAATATCTGCCTGTGTGCTGCTTGAATTCAGCAGGATTCTAATATATGCACTGAAAATCCTGCTGGACTAAAGTTTGCACCTGTCATAATGGTGGATCAGTGCCCCCTTACTACAACATATAATGTTAAAAAGAAGCCTGAACGCTAAATGTAGTAAAAAGTTGGGTGTTTTTAGTTAAATTACTTGTTATCCCACCTGGACTTCACCTACAGCAGTAGAGAACTTTCAAGTTTTGCAGAAACGTGAAAGGCCTTCCCTTCCTGCTGGGACCTGGACACATAAAGTGGAATTCAGATTAAATTTTAAAATATTTTAAAATAGTCCTCTCAAAGTATTTCTGATTGATGAAATTCAAATTTGATACCTTTTCAGAGAGGAGTACACATTATAGAATAGCATAAACACACTTATTAAAGATTGTGATTATAAATCAATTTACCATCTTCAAGTGCCAGGCAATTAAAAGCTTTCTATTTAAAACAATTATGTAAGAAGCCTATTGCAAAAATCATGTAAAAATCATTTGAAAGACATAACAGATAGCTTTCTGATTTGCAAAAAAGTAAAAATAGTTTTTTTGTATCTGGACTTTGAAGTTTAACTACAAAGCAACAGGACGTACCTTGATTTTATTGTTGCAATTACTTTCAGTTCCGAGCCTATGAGGCCTTGAAAGTACCATCTATATCATCTACCAGCAGTCTTCATTAACTGGAGAAGTTCCAGCAGACTGGAAATTGGCAAATATAACTCCCATCTACAAGAAGGATTGGAAGGATGATCCCGAGAACTACAGTCCTGTCAGCCTGACCATGGTTCAAGGCAAGATTATGGAGCAGCTCATCCTGAGTGCTGTTACACAGTACATGCAGGAGAACAAGAACATCAAGCCCAGCCAGCATGGATTTATGAAAGGTAGGTCCTTTTTGACCAACCTGATCTCCTTCTACAACAAAGTGACCTGCTTGGTGGATGAGGGGAAGGCTGTGGATGTTGTCTGTTTGGACTTCAGAAAAGCATTTGACACAGTCTTCTACAGCATTTTCCTGGAGAAACTTGCTGCTTATGACTTGAATAGGTGGACTCTTTTATGGGTAAAAAACTGGCTGGATGGCCAGGCCCAGAGAGTTGAAGTGAATGCAGCAAAACCCAGCTGGTGGCCTGTTGCTACCAGTGATCCCCAGGGCTCAGTTTTGGGCCCAGTCCTGCTCAATATCTTTATTGATGATCTGGACATGGGACTTGAGTGCACTCTCAGTAAATCTGCAGAAGACTCTGAACTTGGCAGGAGTGTTGATCTTTTTGAGAGTGGGAAGGGTCTGCATCTCGAAACCTGGACAAACTCTGTCAATAGGCTGAGGACAACTGCAGGGGGTTCAATAAGGTGAAGGGTCCTGCGCTTGGATCACAGCAAACTCCATGCAGTGCTACAGGCTTGGGGTCTGAGCCCCTTACTTTAAAAAATACACTGAGGTGCTGGAATGTGTCCAGTTTAGGGCAATGATGCTCATGAAAGGACTAGAGATACATACAAAACTACACTATTTCTTACTGTGTCTCATATGCAAAACACATAATGATAGAATTAGGTGGGTGGCTGAGTGTACCACACATTTTGTTTATATGCTTAATGATAGTCATAAGTTCAATTATTATATATAAAGGAATTTGTAATAACTCATCCCAATATTATATGAATCATATAAGTCTTCTGAGAAATAAGATTCATTTTTAAATACGATTCATTTTTAAATAATCAGAATCCCATATATTTGCACTATTTTCTACATAGTACTAATTAAAGATTAATTTAACATTCTGAAAGAGAACCTTAGTTCTTTATATTGACCATGAAAGGCAAGAAGATTTGAAGTTCTAGAAAACTAAAAAAAATCTTTCAGAGAACTACCTTTTTTCCTTGTTAAATCAACTGCCACTTGAGTAGATTCCTGTTATGTCATCGATTTTGTTCATGTTGCAATGGTACAAATATTTGGAAAAGTATGCACATTGATGTAATTTTCTAAAGTAGTTTCTGAGATCAAGCAATTCTGAATTCTCTTATTATGTCATCCTTCATGAAAAACAAAAGGAAATAAGAAAAAGAAATCCTGGGTTTGCTGCTTAGAAACAAGAAGGAAAAAGTCTCTCTTGATTTATCAATTTAATATGGCTAATTAAGTTGACATTTTTTCCAATTTGTAGTTACGGTCATTATTTTTATAAAGCATGTTGATTTTGCATCAATATTTTATTATGTTTCAGTCTAGCAATGTCTATTATTGACTGTTGTACTTGTTGATAAAGTTCATATATTGGTGTTGGATAATTTTTATTTATTTCATTTGTTTCCTGCATCATTCATAGGTTGTTTTTGGAAGACACTGTTCCCTGAAATGACAGTTTATCTTGTGAATTTAGACTGTATCAGCATTGACAGTGCTTTAGGAAGGATATACTGCTCTTAAAGGCCTGTCAGTGACAGAAAAGATACTTTTGCTGTTCTGGCATTTAGTGTAACTGTAGGTATGCAAGGTTCTTCACCACTCAGAATCCTCCCTTCTGTGTTATTTGCTTGTTTTGTCTCTTTCCTTACTTCAGCTAGACTTAAGTATGTTCTTTCTTTCAAATACAATTTTCAAAAGAACATATTAATTGCTCTTAATCAAAAGCAATTTATGTATTATGAAGGATGTCAAAAAAATTAAACATGTATCTACTAAATGCTTTTGCATTTGTTATGCTTTTCTTTTCTCTTTATTTACTTTGTCAGAATCAGATATTGACAGAATTTAGATCACCCATATTCAAATTATCTTCATTTTGTAATTGACACCAGGATGTGCTATCTTGTTCTTTTTCACTGTTTTCAGCTGCAGTGGGTGTAACCTCCAAAGGATAACAACAAGCAAAAGAACACTGCTAAATCCTTAGACCACCATATTTGCAAAATGGCTGTGTGTTTGAATCAGTTGTTTTCATGGACAATTTCAGCACTCTAAATTACTCAGCGGTAACTTGAATAATTACAGAAATACAAATCTCTTTCAGCATACAGAGTACTTGAGAACAATTTTCAAAAACCATTTTGCATATTCTGCATCCCAAATTTGTTGCTAATGCTAAGACACAGGACTGTTTTTATTCTATGACTGGATGTTTTTCAAGCTTATAGGACATTTAAAATGGCAAAAAAGAACAATTCTGTTTTGGACATTTGCCCTAACACAAACTGCACGCCATGAATATTCATAAAGCTTCTTTTTCTATGACATATTTAGAATGACTATTGCCTGATAAAAATATTTTGTAAAGAGAATCAAAGAGGTTAAAATGCCATCGTATAAATCTGCAGAATTTCCTATCTCTATAGGTTAACAATACATCTCTGTGGTATTTGACTATCATTATAAGATTACAGGATTCTGACCAAAGTGTTTGATGTTAATTTTCTGAATTCAGCCCTCAATGGCTATTTCATTTGCAGCTTAGCTTTTGTCAATGTATCCATATTTCTCTCTGTCTTTTTGCTAATTTTTATGTCTTCTGGTTGACATAGAAGTCAAGAAACAATTTTTTTCTTGCAAATTAGTTTAGCGTGGTTTAAAATGTGTTGATAACCTTGCCCTTTTTATTCACTTAACTTTCTGTTTTTATTTGTCAGGGTTCTTTTAGTATAGGTTGGCTATATGTATACATATAGCTCACTAGATTTTTTAGAATAAACTTAATACTTTAAATTATAATTTGGATAATCACATGTATGCCTGAAGAGCTCAGGAAAGGAGATCTTTTATGAAAGAACAGAAATACATCTACATGTATTTAGTTACTGATTTTGTTGAAAATGCATTTAGAAATCTCCAGTCCTGAATAATCCAAATATCCATGATTTTGAAAAACTCTTGCATCATATAAGCTAAACTATTTTATTTCTGAATGAACATGGTCACCATCCAGGCAAAATTTAAAAAAAAATTCTATGAGATTCTTGACAATAAACAAATACTTTTTTAAAGATTTAAGATAGTTTGTATGTTTTCTTTTAATTTTTAACCAGCAATGATTCAGAGATCCTTATCCGTGTTTCTAGGTAGGAATATTTATCTATCTATCTATCTATCTATCTATCTTCCAACCATCCACATACGTATGTATGTATGCATGTATGTATGTATACGTATACACAGACACATAAACGCACACATGGTAACCCAGATTTACATGAGCTCTAGTGATGAAGATAACTCAGACTCTGCTGCAGCTGTAGCTGACTTCAGTTAACTTCAGCTTCAATTTTTGTCATTGGAAAATCTCTCCATGCTACTTCCATGCAGTCTTCCACACTGCTTTATTTTTTGCGCTGTTTGATATGGACACAGAGAAAGGATAGCTTCCTTATTTACTGAATCCTGTTTTCTGTCTGAAAACTATTATGTTACATCCTGTCTTTCTAGAAATATAGTGATCAGAACAGCACAGCACTTCAGATGATGTGTTGCTGGTACATAGTAGAGGATCAGGCTGTTTCATGGGTTTTATATCCCATTTTATTCATGTAAATATGATTTTTTTTCCTTCCACAACACCATGACTTTGCAATTCCATGTTGACTTCATAGCATAGGATAGTATTTGTTCTTTTTGTATCAGAACTGTTACTTGTGTTTGTGCATCTTTGCATGATTTTAGTATTCTTTATTTGTTCCCACTGAACAGCAAATTTGAGAAGCATATGAAAATACTGAATAATGTTAGACCTAGGACAGAACCCTGGAAAGCCCTACATGACACAGCCTTCGTTCTGACAGTGAAACATTAATATTGTCTCTAGTCCATATTATTTTCATCTAGATTATGTCTCCCAAGGCTGCTTATGAGAATGTCTGTCAAAGCTTTGCTCAGGTCAGGATATATGTAATCTACTTTTTCTTTTCTATTCACAAGGCCTGCTGCTCTCTACTAGAGAGAAATTATGTTATGGTTGACACAATCCATTCATGACAAATCCATATAACTTGTCACTCACCTCCTTATTTTCTTATGTCTGCCACTAGTCGTTGTTATAGCTCCTAGTTGCAGTAGAGCTATGATTTGAAAATTGGTGCAGAAGAGCAGTAAAGATATTAGCCTTTCTGTCATTTGTTGTGGTTAGCAGCAGCAGACTGACCTTTTCCTTTGTTTTTTCTCTTGTCTTGTACTTGACATTCTCTTTGTCCTTTGCTAATTGCTGTTCCTTTTTTCCCCCCTCTCTATGGTTCTCATTTTTACCCTATATGTTCATGCTATACTTTCATGTTCATTCTTATTAGACTGGCCTAGTTTCCACTTTCTTTTTGCCCACTTCTTTATTAAATCCATGAATGTTCTTCATTTAGACAAGTAGGTCCCTTATGATATTTTCTGTCTTTCCTCTTCAGGGGAATAATTTGCACTTGAGCCTTTTAAGTCTTTTTTTTAAAGAACTGCCAGATTTTTTAAATATCTTTTCTTCTCAGACTAACCTCTCAGGATATGCAGTCCAACAATTCAATGAGTTTACTGAAGTCTTCTTTCCTGAAATCCATTCATTTTACTTTGCACATTTTTATGCTAAAAAAAATTTGTTTGCTACCTTATGATTCCTTCTATCTCAACATTGTACAGTTTGAAAGTGAAAAGAAGACTGAAAGATTTTTCTCTTTGATGGTTATCTCCACCAACAGTAGCCAAAAGTACACTCACCAGCTTGTTTGGTATATATCTCTTCTTTTGCCAGCTGGGTGTCAGGTTAGCTGGGCTACAAATCTGCCAACTCCTTAAAAAAAGCTTCACTCTGTTTTTTCTGGGTTTAATATAAAACTATATCAGACTCACTTGCTAGGTGGAAACTACAGTTATATTTTTAGCAATACTGAAGAACATTCAGTGTTGTACCTATATCTGTATTCTGGTCCCCAGAGTGGACTATAATATGCAAGCAAACATTACTTTCGCTGTTCCATGTTTAGCATGTTATATGCTCTTTCAGTAAATTGAAATTATTGTATTTTTTGTATTATAATTGTAAATTGAGTATGGCACTTGCCATAACCAAACTTGGAAAAATATAGATTCCTGCTCTGATTATATAGAAAGACGTCAGGCTCCACTGCTTACTTCTTTAAAAAACCTTGTTTTAGTATGCAGGCATTTATGGTACTTGGGAAGCCAACCCTGTACATTCCTTCTTGGCCCTTCTTTGGCTCTGTTTTGCATATTCATAATGACTCTTGGTAGATTCAGCCACTTCTACCACTTCTGTAGAGCTGGATATTTAGAAGCCTTTGCAGATATGTATTTTATTGTCATGATTGTTATGTTGTTGACAGCAAGAAACTGAAGACATTATTCTATTTTCAATGGTACAAACATGAGCTATTACTGAACTCTCTGAAGCTTTTTCAGGTTTATGACCTTTATCCCTGTGTTTCTATCAGCAGTAGTAACAGCACAGCAAATGATCCAAAGTGCATGGAGATGGCAGCAATGGAAGAAAGAGATGAAGATTAGAGGGGGACAAACACTGCCCCTATATGACATTAAGCGGCAAACCCTCCAGTTTGGCTAGAAACTGCACACTTTCTTCACACTGTGTATCCCCTTATGTAACCCTGATGCCACTAAGCTGTTTTCTGATAACAATAAAAAACTGTGTTTAAAACCAGCACCAAATTGTCATTCAGATGAAAGGAGCATTATCCTGTTCTTCAGTGGAAAGGTCCTGTTTCTCTGGTCCTTCTCAGTAACAATTTCAAAAAAAGGTATGCATACCTTCATGCCTTCTGTTAAGCAGACAGCAAAGAAGCTCTGTAAACACAGGGATCTACTGGTAAATATGCTGAGGGAAGTCAATGACTTTGGTAATAACCACTTCATATGATGCATTGCTGAAATAACAAATGTAACATAAACTCTCTTGACAATCCAAATAATTTGTTTAACAAAGCCATATAGGTCAAGAATATTTCATGAATAATTTTGTGCTTTAATTTGGTTGGAAATAAATGGCTCAGGTACTACATTTTTTGATTTGTTTAATGAAAAACAAAAACCCGGCTTTTATTTTCAAAGAACTGTAGCTACCACTTTCATGTTTTTAAAAACTGCAAGAACAGCTGGGTTGGCAGACAGACTACAGCTTTGTCTTTGTCTTTTGAATTGACCCAAATGTGACTGCTTTTTGTAAAAAATAACAACTTGTCTAACTTAGTCGTTTATATTCATAAACCTTTCATTAAGCATATAAATCACAGCAATCCATTTGAATCTTTTATAAGCCACTTCTTTAAAACAAAATTCTTATTGATCTAAAAATCAAAATCTATGTTTGTGACTTTTATACATTCTTGTTACTTCATAATTAAAGTGAAAGTTATACAACTCCACATCAAACAAAAATTAACTAATTCTCTGGGCCATATTTCACCTGTACACATTATCAGACACCTGTCAGTCCACTCACAATTCTCTATTATGCTCAGAAAGTTCCTTGCCTCCTGGCTAATATACCTGTTGCCTGCCGCTGTCAGCAGCAGAGGCTGACCAGTTCTCTGCTGTGACTCTCTCTCTTTTTTTATCTGCCCTGATGTCTCTGAAAGCCCACTTCTCTGAGCAAGATCTCCAAGGCAGGAATAACCTCCTTCTCCTCCTTCTTGTGCCTGAGTTAGGATGTTGGAGTCTGGAAGGGTAGACTACTAAATGAAGGAACAGAATCACCTGCAGAGGTTCATGATTAATGAGTTGCATTCTGTCTGGAGGTTGGTAAGAAATCAAGCTATAGAAGGCTTTGTCCTGAGACCTGTCCTGTAAAGTTCTTCCTCAACAGCTTCAAAGAAACAACAGAGTCATCTATTGTTAAGTATTGTCAGTGATGCCAAAACTGAGGGAACCGGCTCTGCTCAGTGGAAGAGCTGCCATCCAAAGTGACCTAGCCAAGTTGGAGGAATCGGCCAGCAGGAACTTCTGGAAATTCAGTTAATAACAAATGTAAAAGTCCTTTGCCTGGGAAAGAGGAGGAACTGATACCAGTTGGGGCACGACTGGCTGAATGCTGACCAAGACATCAAGGCTGTGATGGAGAACAAAGTCAACACTGGTAGGGCTTGATATAAGGAAAGCCATTTTCACCATAAGAAAAGCTAACTAGTGGAGTAAAGAGACTGAGCAGTCCACAGACTGTACAGTGTCTGTAGCTATAAAGTTTCGAGATTCAAGACCTGAGAAGCCTGGTCTAACCCCATAGCTGACCCAACTTCAAGCAGGAATTTAGATAAGAGGTGTCTAAAGATTCTGTGGTCCTATGAGTTTAGAAATACCTTGACTTGCTTGCATATGGCAGAAACACTGTTCATCCCATAAGAGTATATACAACTGATTGTTATTTTAGAAAGGCCTATGCTAGAATACAGTCACAGAAATATTGTTCTTGTAGTCACAACGATATAAAGACTTGTGTTAGCTTGATAATGCAAGACTAATTGCCCATTATTGCTAGAGAAACGAGATTTCATACAGATGCAGGATAAATATTAAAGAGATCACCGATAGTTTTGTAGCTAGTGCTGACAGCAAAGCTATGCCAAATGACATGTCAGACAGTTCTGGTTTGGTGGTAAGGTGTTCTGAAGCTGGTGGGACTTGCACAATGATGTGCCCGGAGAAAGGGTACCATTGTTTTGGTTTTTTTTTTTAATTATAAAGACAAAAATAGAATTGCAATTGAAAGAAGTAGAACAGAAGCAGGGAAACAAAACGGTCCATTAGTAATTCTCAGGTATAGCTTAAATCTTTGTATTTCCCTTACTACCTTCCTCCTCATCCTAATTTTCAAGCAGTAGGAGGCAAATATTGTTATTTTAAGTCCTTCATGAGCTGGAATCCTCAGCAAAGCATCTAATTGTCAGATACAGAACTGCCAGCCATGAAAGATTATTTTTATTTCAGGACTCTCCAGTGCATGTATGTCTCCTCTCCTAAAATTTTTCTGTATTTTAATTTATTTTCCTGCTTCATAGTACATTCAGCTTTACTTCTGCAGCATTCCATATAATTACAAACTCATTCTGATGCCACTTTTTTAAGACTGCTATCTAGAGGGGCACTATCTCAAAGTATTTCTCTTTCAGATTAGGGTTTCTGCATGGGTGATTCTAATTATTTTAACTTAATCAAAATAAAAATAATAAAAATTCATAAAAATACTAACTCTATGCACATAAATCAAGGATCTGAGCATTCAACTGAGAATATCCTACAATGTTTTCTAAACCAGGAGGCAAACCTAATAATTTATTTTCTATGGTCCTCTTTTGGGCAATGCACAGCTGTTTATTGAGAGGCACTGAGTTCCTGCCCCTTGCAAATGATCAGCTTAAGTGGCTTCAAGAGTGTTCTGCAGGACAATGACCTAAAATTTGTATGCCTTTCCTTCATTCCTAAAAATAAGGGAGAGTAGTTCTTGAGTGCAGTGGACTTTTTCTGTGGCAGAATTTTAAAACAAGGAAGCAGAAACTTCTAACACCCTTCTTGGCAGTAAATATTGTAGAGAGACATTTGGGACAGTTGCAGTTTGTTCCTGTTTGTCCCAAGAGTTTGTGTGCAGTAGGTTTTACTGATTATTAGGACAGTAAAGCCATTAGACCAAGATAATTGCAACTCATGAAAATAAAAACTTTTTAAAATTTTTACTAAATTTTTTATCAAATCCTATTATAACTGAAATAATAATTATAATTATTTAGCCAAAATATTGGATAATTATTTAAAAATCATATTAATGGTCTAAATCACAGCTTATCGACATCAAGAGGAGGAATGAAATAGGTATCAGTGATAGTGGGATCAGAATGTGATACACTACATTGAAACAATAGCCTGAAACAATTTAATTGGAAGTTTTTAAGTCCAAACACAGTAAAATATGCCAGCAAGTTTTAGTGGTACACAAATTATATCATTTGTTATACTTTGGTCTACTCGATAACAGATACCTCCAAAATTAAAATAAACACACAGACATGCCTTGACTAAGCTCTCCCTAGGCTCTGGATGACAGCTGATGGATAAATGGATTTAAAGCTCAGCAGCCTGAGAAAGAAAATAGCGGCAATCTAGAAGAGAGGGACCTAAACAGCCATCCTAGCATTTCTCAGTATCTTATTTCCAAACACAAGAATCTGAGTTTAACAGAACTTCTTCCAGCTTAAAAACATGAGATAATATGGAGAAAAAGTTTGCTCTGCCATAAGGGAAAGAGTGATGGTTGTTTCACCTGCCATTTCCAGTAACAGGCTCACATTTGGGGCATTGGGCCAAGAATGGTTGAGGAAACGCTTGATTTCCTCTTATATCTGACAGGATTTAAATCTGTTTCCTATTTCCTAGGTGTCAAGGTATAAAATGGCAGAGAAGAAATGGGCTGTCTACACATGCCAGAAGAGAGGAGACCTGTTTTCTGTTTCTGGGATTGTTCAGGAGTTTTACAAAGTGAAGTGCAGCATTAAATAAAAAGTGAGTTTGGGAACTAGAAAACATGAGATTTCTCAAAGACCTGAGAAACCATTGTGACAGCCATGAGCTGATTTAACACACTGGTGTTGCTACATCCATCATGAAATGTGATGTGCTCACTTTTTAAAGAACCATCACTGTAGGTGCTGTTCACATCTTACATGTTAGCCTCATTAAAGCATTCATAGTCAAAAAGAATTTCCATGAAAAAGTTCAAGGTGAAGGATATTTCAGCTTTGAGTTTCTTATACCAAGTTTCTTGAACCAAGACATAAAATTTGAAACTGTTCAAGGTGAGAATGAAATTAGCAAAAATTTTCCAGTGTCTGAATGATACAGCGGCCAGGCACTTGTAAAGGGAATGGTACAGCAGATTGTTTCTTCCTTCTTTAGATAGCTTTCCTTTTTTTGTCTTACAGACTGATGCACCTAGCCTCTGGATCCCAGGAGAGCAAGGTTAGGTGCTTAAACTCCAGAGATGGATGTGATTCCTGGTGTCACTGGGTTTGGTGTATCTTATGATAATGGCAATTCTTAGTTTGTATACAGGATTTTATAACTTCAGTGGAGAGCATTCCCTGTCCCTAGACGTGATAGGATACCTATTGGGACCTGGTTACCGAGCACACAGCTGAAACTGGAAGTACTTAATGAATTTCGTTCACTGATTTCATGAAGAAGCAAAGCCTGAGAGAACTATCAATATCCAGCATTGAACCCTAATTGCAATTCCTGTTTACTCACTGCTGCGTGAGAGTTTATAGATCATATTTCCCATCATCCTTTTCTTCTTGTGAGAAAAAAACCACTTCATATTCCCGCTCAGTGTTTGTGCTTTTTATATATGCCCAGTATCATGCTATGCATTTTTCTTTTCTGTGCTGTAATAGAAAGCAAATAAATAATATTATAAATTCAATAAATCAATAGGGGAAGATACAATATAGAGCCCTGGAGAAAATGACTGGGAATAGGAGGCAGAAACTAAAATGTGAAGCACATATTGATCTTTTTGTTATGCCTGAAGAATGCAGAGTGCATAAACAATGGAGGGAGGAATGGATGTGTGGGTCTTTCTTATCTGGCATGACTGATTTTCTGTAGTCAC
The DNA here is from genome assembly GCF_017639235.1 of Corvus kubaryi. Lineage (NCBI taxonomy): Eukaryota > Metazoa > Chordata > Aves > Passeriformes > Corvidae > Corvus > Corvus kubaryi. The sequence goes on from NW_024582091.1 coordinate 1,655,177, forward strand.
CCTTCAAGCAGCAGACAAACAAACTTACTACTTGATCATCGTGATTATGAAGGATGGGTCTCCACTGATCAGGATAAAATTTAGCTTCTCATTATGATCTTGAGTGTTGAATCTTTTTCTAAAGTTTCTTAAAACAGACCAACATGGGACTACCTGGAATTACATGAAGATGCCATTTTCAGATGTTTTTTGTCTGTAATGGGAAAACCAGAGCAAAAAAATAAGGGTCTCAAAAAATTTTTACCCAAAATCCCATTAACTCCATAAGGGCTGGAAATTTAACTAGTGACTTTTTAAAAATGTCTCTTGAATTTATAATTAATGGGCCATCTTTATCTTGCTGTGCTTCTTGAAAAATACCAGCAATTACCTTGAGGCATTTCAAATAAACTCTTAGTCAGACTTTTCCTCCCGTCTTCAACAAGTACAGCCTCTTCTTGCAATTGTTGGTGACACATAAAGGTGTTCTGCTGTGACCTGAATCCTGAAGCCATTATTTGAAAAATGTCAAAACTTCTTGGCTATCTGTATTCTTTACAATTTGTAGTTCCTTTAGCATCTCTTCCTATTGCAAATAAAATGAAAGAGGACAGTCTCCTAATGTCATTGTGAGGTGTATCTATGTGATGTGAGACATAGGAAGAGAATGAAACCTCCTTTACTTAGTGCGCCTTTCATGACCTGTGGACAAACTGTTCACAGTACTCACACTTTCTTCATGTTCTTCTAATACGGTAAAACCAGAAAACAGAATCTAATGAATTTCTAGAAGAAAATTCTATTTCAGACTAAGTATTCTCTAAAAGTGAAAAACAAGTTGATTAAACCTGAAGGATTAAAATTATGGTGGCTTTTAACTTGGTGAAGTCCCTGTCTGAAAGTGATGGCAGAGTTTTATAAGATTAAAGACAGCAACCTCTAAACAAAAAATAAAACATGCTGTATTATGAAAATCTCAGTCTCATACATTTGCTTAATTTCTAAGGTATGAAAGTTTTCTAAAGTCTTTTTGTTATCAGAAGTTTTACAAAATTTAAGTAAACTTCATCATGATTCTGCCTAAGATCCAAGATACCACAGTATATGGAAATATTTCATAATACTGAGAACATATCTATTATTTACTTGAGCTGCAGCTTATTTCCCAAAACAGTGTTCATTTGATCCAAGTCAGTGAATTAAAGATATTCATGGGAACATCTTTTTTCCCTTCACTTTAATTACAGAAACGTATTTTGATACCTCTTTTTAAAGAGTTGTTTTAAGTGGGGTTTTATTTGCTCTCAAAAGAAAAGTTATTCAAGATAATAGATTGATAAAAAGCACTAATTTCACAGCTGATGATTTAAATAATTTGTATTAAAAAATGCATATTTAGTTTCTGCCAAATACTTCAGCAAGAAAAGTAATGCAAATGACAATCAGTTTCTACTCATTCTAGACAATATATCAGATGTAGTAAATTTAGAAGAAAAGACCTTAAATAAAACCGTAAAATTATTATAGATATGCTATGTTAATGTTGAATTTACAATAAAATCAGAAAAATTATTGGAGCAGCAAAAAGGATTAAGCAATTAGTCATTATGAAGCTAAACACAAAAGAACATACTGTTCTATAAATTTTAAGTTGGCACTTTACTGTTTTTCACAGTCTATGGAAAATGTTTACATGCTTATTTCTTTACCCATTTATTTGTTTAACTGAATTTTTCAGCCCTAAAATGAAGCATGTAGAAATCTGGGTACAATCACATTAATAGCAAATGAATACATTTTAGCTAGCGTCAGTCACATCAAGGATCATAACAACAAAGAAATATAGCAAAAATAATTACTCTTCCAACAATGTCTATATTGTTGTTGTCAAACTTTAACTAACTGGTGTGTTTCTGTAAGCATATTCAAAGATTCAAAATATTCATTGAATTTATGGTGTGCACTGAAAAAAAGCAAGGAGATTCCAGATGTTACAAACAGAAGACAGGAAACAGTATCAGAGACAGAGAAATGGTAACAAAAAAGACAACTACTTTTTCTTACATTTACTGAAGTTCAGGTCATCTTTGTCTCATCTCAGAATTGCAGAGATGGAGCAGAAGATGAAAGACAGGTAAGTCTCTTGAATGTGTTGGTCTCCAGCACTTATCGACCTAAACCCGAACTGTAATATTGATATGACAGGTCCAGGAACAGCTAATATAGATGACAGTGCAAACACCTAATATGCTTTCATAAAGAAAAAGCACTGCTTTTAATGCACTACATCTAGTACCAAAAAGACGTGGCTCTCTTTTACTGTACCAATATAGCTTTAGTCTTGAAGCGACCAAGGCTTGGATTAAACTGCAAGGCAGCTATCAAAATGGAATGAACTTAGGCTTCAAGCAGTCTGTAAGTAAGAACAGTTGTTCTGTCTGTAACACTTATGATTATATAGAAACAGCAGAAATAACTTGGAAGACCTGGAGATTTCAAAACTCCTTAGAATAAACTAAGGACAAATGGATCCGTCTCCTTTACACATGATACCTGTCTTTTGAAGTGCTTTTCCCAGTCAGGTCTTAGTACATAAGAGAAGGTATGGGAGACTTGCTGGTCTTTACCCAAGCCTTAAGTTTTCCCAAACTATGTGGCTGACATTGCTTGTATTGTTTGTAGACAGCTGTAAATGTTACATAAAAATTAGAAAGGACAAGCATCCTGAAAGCCTGGTTGTAGAACAGGACTCAAGAGTTGGTTGTTTTAAAGTAATCTTTAGTTTTTATGAAGTCCAACACATAATTTTTTAATAATTAGATTTAGTAAGAACAGATGTGTACTTTCAGCATCCTGAGCTGTACTTTTTTCATATGAATGAGGCAAAAGAGAAGAAAGTGAAACCATCGTATTAGCTGTGAATATAGTAAACACAAAATGAATTATTTTAATCTGGAATCCCAGTGTTGAAGGAGAAGGAAGGTTGCACTTTGCAAATTAAAGTTATGGAACATAAGTGTTCCAAACTCAATAGATATTTTTTTCCTGTAGGATTAGGCAGCTCCTTAAATATAATCAATAAGGGAAGTTCTATAAATATTTTTAAAGATTAAGGCTTTTGACACTGTCTCCCATAATGTTCTCACAGAGAGGCTGTTTCCATGTGGGCTAGATGAGAAGACAGTGAACTGAAAACAGGCTGAAGAGATATGCCCAGAGAGCAGAGATCAGAGATCAGTAGAAAGAAATCTAGTTGGAGGCAAATAGTGTACCCTAAGAGTCAATATTGAGTCCTATCCTATTGAACATTAATGACCTGCATGATGAGATAGAGTGTATGCTCAGGAAGTTTGCTAAGAGTATAAAACTGGGAGGCTGACATGCCAGAGTAATGCACTGTCATGCAGAGCGACAGGCTGGAGAAATGAGTCAGCAGAACCTCAGGTAATTCAACAAACAGAAAGGCAAACTCCTGCACCTGGTAAGGAACACCAGGCACCAATATAACCTAAGGTCCAACAGCCTGAAAAGCAGCTTTGCAGGAAAGGACCTAGCAGTTCTGATGGACATGAAATTAAACAAGTCAGCAGTGTTTTCTTGCAGCAAAAATAGAGAAATGGCGTCCTGGACTGCAATAAGCAAAGTAATGCCAGCAGGTTGAGAAAGGTGATGCTTCCTCTCTGCTGAGCACGGGAGAGGCCACACCTTGAGTACTGTGTCCAGTTCTAAGCTCCCCAGTACAAGAGAGATATGAACATGCTGGAAAGAGTCTAACAAAGGGCCACAAAGATGTTGCAAGGACCGGACAGGAGCATCTTTCCTATGAGGAAAGCCTGCAAGACCCAAGAATGTTCAGTGAAAGGAAGAGAATGAGAAGGATGAATTTTGTCAGTGTATAAATACACAAAGGAAGAAGGTGGAGTGAGGCTCTTTTAGCTGTGCACAGTGACAGGACCAGAGGCAATGGGCACAAACTGAAATGCATCACATGCTATCTGAACATCAGAAAACACTTTTTCACTGTGACCAAGCACAGGTTGCCCAGAGAGGTTGTGGAGTTTCCATCCTTCAAGATACTGAAAAGCTGGGGGTTGGACCACATGGTCCCTTCCAACATCAAACATTCTGGGATTCTGTGATGGACATAAAATTTTTTCTCATTTATTTTCTGAGATGCAAAGAATATTCTATCATTACTGACCCTAAATTATACATTCCTCTGTCTTCCTTGCATTTATTAGATCATTTTCTTGGGTATCATATAAATTTTGAGGGGCTAGTCCTGGTGCAAAAGCTGTTGAAGACAGCAGGGTCCTAAGTGACTGCATAATCTCATTTACACACTTTTGTTCTAGTCACAGAACATAAGAACACGAAAACAGTAAAGGAACAGAATGAAGACAAGGATTATGTGGGCATTTGGGAGGAAAATGTATCTGGTTCTGCTTTCATTATAAGCTCATACATAATTATTTTCTTCACTTAGATAAAATCAATTTAAAAAGTTAACTAATCAATAACTGGGAAAAAAAACCACTGGGGGAAAAAAAGGCCCTGAGGACCTTAATTTCACATTATTTTACAAATTAAACAAAAATGAATGTTAGTTATGTACTATGCACTGTAAGAAAAACTTTCCCCTCAGAATTTTTTGTGGGTAACCTTGACTTTTCTAACATCACCATTTAATTCCCTCATGAACTGTTAAAAGACTATTTCTGGTACTCATGTATGAAGATGACATTTGCCATCTTTTTGCCAACTTCCACCAACAGTATTGTATAATCTTCCAAATAAAAGACTACTAGGAGGGTGTCTTCATAATTTTACAATACTTGGAACCAGAACTTTTGAGTATTTTCATCACTGGCAAGGCACTCTAGAGACTTTTCTTTGGCAGTGGACCACTGCCAGTGGTATTTCCAAATTGGCTGCAAGATGATGTTCCAAAATTCATCTGAAGTCCTTGACTCTCTTGGGCTTCTGCTCTCACTTGTTATACAGTGAGTAGAACACAAAGATCTCAGAAGGAAAAAGGGAAGGGAAGGGAAGGGAAGGGAAGGGAAGGGAAGGGAAGGGAAGGGAAGGGAAGGGAAGGGAAGGGACATCTCCTCAGTTTATCTGTATATTTGTCAGTTAAGGCCAGAAGAAATCAGCAGAACGTAGCTCATTTCCTAAACAATGGTCTACCAGACTGCATCTACTCTTTGTACTGCCCAGTAGCATCGTCTGTTTTCGGTGAAGTATATTTCACTTGGAAAATGCCTGTTTTCAGATGAAGGTCTTTATTAATAGAGTCTATGTTCATTACTATTCTGTTACAACTGCCATTACTAGCCAGTTTTAACAGCTGATCATTTCTTTCCTAAGAAAACACTGTCATATTTATTCAATGTCTGCACCTTCCCATTGAAGTCGTTATGTCCTATAATTTTTGCCACTAGATCTGAAAGTCAGAAGATGCTGTTCATCAAGACAAATTCTCAGACTTGTTTTCATGAAGGAAGCAGAGATATGTTTAAGACTTACTTGGCAGGTTATAGCTACAAATATTTTACAGATGCAGATTCTCTCCAGAGGTACTTCTCCAAAAATTCAGTGGTCCTTTCTGTCTTCATTTCTTTCTAAATACCTAAGCATTTTCCTCTCTTAAAGATCTGCCTCTATTTTATCCTCACCACTGCTTAACTCTGCAGAAATTTTAGATGTGGTATCTAGAGGGTTTTGTCAGTAGTAATTTTGTGTTTATTTCTAGATAACTGATTAAAATTATGAGTAGTCCTAGGCCTACTTTTGGTTCCTCTAAAATAACTTTCCCCCCTCATAGAAATAACTCAATCACTCTATTTCATTCTGTCATTTGCTGTCATATAGTTACCAGGTAGTTGGGTCCATTTAAAATGCTGTAATGTGTTCTAAGCAATATGCTGTGTAGTAATTTAATGAAAACTAAACATTCTTCAGGGGTTTATATAATATAATAATATAATAACCTGTACATGTGTATGTGTGCTCTTTATTTCTATGTGCTTAACCTATATTTTTTCTTAAAGCCTCTGTTATTAACCCCTATGTTAAAAAGCAACATGAACTGTCTGTCCTCATTTATCTGTATTTTGCCATGAGGTTTTAAGCTATCATTGTGAATAGAATAACTGATTTGTCTTTAATGTCACTTTATTTTAACATCACAATCTAACCCCTTTTTAATCCATTTAATACAAACCACAGTGATTTAATACACATGGTTCTTTTCCCCTCAGCATGTTGTGTCAAACTGCATAAAATGCTACACACAAAACAAATCCAAACAAATCAAAAGAGTAGTCTGGTTTCAGCTTGGATAATTTTCTTCCCAATAGCTGGTACAGTGCTATGTTTTGGATTTAGGATGAGAATAATGTTGATAACACACTGATGTTTTTTTATTGCTGAGCAGAGCTCACACAGAGTCAAGACCTTTTCTGTTTCTCACCTCACCCCACCAGTGTGTATAACTTGTTTTGTATGTTCTAATTTTTGTTATTGATGTTACTATTATTATTATTATTTTCCTTTCCTGTCTCATTAAACTGTCCTTACGTCAACCCACAAATTTTCCTTTTTTTCCAATCGCACCTGGGAAATGAGGCAGTAAGAGAACAGTTATGTGGTGTTTACCTGCCACACAATCAAACCTGTGACTGAATAAAATAATGAAATTGGACTCATTAGAAAAAACCTAGTTTATATAAAGCTTTAGTGGTCTGTAATTAATTACATTCTAGTACTTGACTTTTTTTATCATCTGAGTTCTGTTATCTTTATCTGATTTTTCTGGGGACTGATGTTAGTCTAATTTATTGAGAGTTACTCTTCATTCCCCATGTCTTACAAGCACAGTATCAGCACTTTTGCAGTCTTTCCATGTATCTCCTTGACTTCATCAGCAATAGTAGAATTACAGAAAAGCCATGATTGGAAGGGGCCTCTAGAGGTCCAACCCTATCCCTCTCAAGCAGGACCACCCAGAGATGCTTGCCCAGGACCATGTCCCAACAGCATTTCAATATCTCAAGACTGGAGACTCCACAGTCTCTGAGGAAACCGTGCCACTGCTCAGTCACAGAAATAAAATGTTTCATACAATCATAGAATTATAGAAAGGCTGAAGACGTTAAAGATTGTCTGCTTCCAACACCCCTGCCATGGGCAGGGACATCTTTCACTAGACCAGGTTGCTCAAAGCCCCATCCAACCTGGTTTTGAACACTTCTAGGGATGGGGCACCCACAACTTCTCTGGGCAACCTCTGCCAGTGCCTCACCACCCTCGCAGTAAAGAATTTCTTCCTAACATTTAATCTAAATCTCTTCAGTTTAAAGATGTTCCTCCTTGCCTACCACTTTCTGCCTATGTAACAAGTTCCTCTTCCTCTTTTTTATAAACCCCTTTTAAGTACTGGAAGGATACAATAGGGTCTCAGAAGACACCCCAGCTCTCAGCCTGTCTTCATAGGAGAGGAGTTGCACTCATCTGAGCATCTTTGTGTCCTCCTCTGAACCTACTTTAACAAGTCCACATCTTTCTTGTGCTGAGGACCTCAGAGGTGGATTCAGTACTCCAGGTGAAATCTCATGGGAGCAGAGTACATGGGGCAGAATCACCTCCCTTGCCCTGCTGCCCACACTGCTTTTGATGCTTCCCAGGGTGACAGAGATTAAGTAGAAACATATCACCCCTCCATGGGTCCCAACGAGGTCTCGTTGCTTCCCTCCATCTGGTCTTCTTGGTGGAGAGGATACCCCACAGAAAAGTAGAGAATGCAATGGATTAATATATGTTTGGGCAGGTGGGAACGCCCAGCAGCCTCCCCTCAGGGGAACAGGTTTGACCCTGTCCCTTGCAACACTGCAGATGTGCTGCATCATGTTACTGCGTCATGTGCAGTGCTCTGGTGCGGCGTCTGGGGACCCCTTTGGGGGGGAATTGAGGGGCCATGACACCCGCTCTGCTGTCCCTCATGTGGCTGTCCCATAGATGTGGCTTTGCCGGGGTGGGCGCCCTGCAGCTGGGCCGCTCTGCACAGCGGAGGACGGGTGTCCAGTCCACTGCCTCTGGCCAGAGGCTGTGCCACACCCCCAAAATCTCTCCTCCTTCCCCTTGTGGTGTGGGGGTCTGTGCAAGCCTGGCAGCAGACAAACCTGGGGCTGTGGCCTGCACCCCGAAGGTGCTGGGCTGGGCCCTGCTGTGGATGTTCTTCCAGATGCTTTGAACAATGCTGCGAACAACAGTGTCACTTTCCTTATCTCAAGTTGCCTTAGGCAGTTTAACTCACAGTTCAGGGTACCAGTCAGGGGCCTCAGTCAGGGTGGGCTTTGCTGGTACAGCTTTATTATACACTTTTGCTATAATAGGTAAAAGTCTGTTTTTATGAAGGCATAAACCTTAACATTTCAGTTTCTGACACTGCCAAAAGTGATGTATTATTTAAAAAAAAAACAAACAAAACTATCTAAAGGTTCAACTCAAACATCTAAGTTCATCAGGAGAAATTAAAGTGCATTACTGACCAATTTTTGAAGAGTTTAAAGAGCAATAGGGGCTGGAAAGGAATCGCTGAGAAAAGAAGTTAAAAATATGCTACTTATCTTAAAGGCATCTTGTGATACAATTTCTCTTTTTTTATTAAAAGTGATTGCTGTCCTGGGATGTGTCTTTAAATCCTTTCACTGCTTTTTCTTTTTTTGCCAGGTCTTATAAGCTTATGAGTTTCTATAATTTGCATGCTGTACTTTTTTGTACACCTTTTCCATTTTGTCTGTAAAGCAAAGAATACAGATATGATTTGAAATTAACATATTGCTTCATTTTGAAACAGCCGGTTACTTTCTGGCAGGATTAATTTTAAACTAGTAGAAAACATCAGGAAAATGCTAGGGGTGCCAAGTAAATCTACCTGGAGGGATTTCAGTGATGTGAAATATAGTATTCTCCACCTCAGAATTTCATCTAAGCTAGCTGCGATCAAGTGATTCATTGTATTCTCCTACGACAAATTATGTATGAGCCCCAGTGAAGCAGAGATTAAAGCTGCCCACTTCTGTCAAAGTGGTTGACATGTCTAGTAGTATGACTTCAAATATCTTTAAATCAAAAAATATCCAAACCAATTTACATGAAAGGAAATGAAGTAAAAATACCTCTCTTTTGGCTTAGATGTAAATTGGCATGTATGAATTAATAGAGATATGAGTGCTGTGAACTGAAGGACTTACCACCAATTTTTAAGAGTAATATTAATCCCTGTGGATGAAAACTCTGACAGAACTGTGGCTACAAGGGATTTCTGTTGCTAATCACTCATGATGTATTAAAGGAATAGGAAAAAGAAATTTTGTGTCATCTGGTCATTTTTTTCAGGCTTGGCTCTGGTTAAGACCAAAGTGTAAGCATATGAGCTAAAACTTTTCTTCCAGAGCAAATGTTCAAGATACAATAAACAAGCAATAAACACAAACTTTAAATCTGTTTACTTACCAGAAACAGATGTCTGACTTAATTTTAAATCTAATGACATGCCATTATTTTGCTAGTTTTAGACTTTATTTACAAGAGTGGCCATAACAAGATGAACTGCCCTTTGTATAGAGTTTTTCAATTTCTAATGATTTTTTGAAATTAAACAGAAGAGTAGATTTAAAAAATATTATGTGGAGAAAGAAGAGCAATAAAAACAAATACAAGAGAACTCCAGACTGTTGAACTCTTCTGAAAATGGATGTCCTGGAGAAAACTTCTAAATTAACAGGAGCAGCAGGTAGCTGACATCTCTCTAGACTCGGAGAAGGAAGTATGGCAAGGTCCAGTGATCTAAAGTCGATGCTGAAAAGCTCATGTGCCCAGTTTTAATACAGGTAATTACTTTTTGAACAGTTTACGTAGTAATTTTTGATAACGTTGTTCTGAGGAAAAATGTATGCCTACATTGCATATGCCTGTGTCTGACATTCTAAGGATGCAATTCTTTCCATCCTAATGCTGACACTCAGGTCAGTCACACCCTAAAAGTACCTATTTCTCTCCACTGACATTAGAGGTAGACTTAGTGATTAGCCCAGGTATAGGCATCTACGATGCAGACATCTGCTGGTATATGAGAAAAATCCAGCTACATAAAGCAGGTCAAACAAAATTGTTGCGTACACATTTTAGCCAGAACGGCATATAATTTTTCAAAAGATCAGGATAGCTGAAAATAATGCTTTATGAACCTGTGAACTCTTTAGTTCATTATTATCTTTGACTAGATGTATTTGCCTTGATAATGCTTGAAAATTTTGTTAAAACTTCCCTTTTTAAAGAAAATTATTTGCAGTTACAAATATGAATATAAAAATTCACACATTTTACACATTTTCTTAAAAGCAAATAATGAATTTTCAAATTTGAGAATTTTTCTGCATTTATCTTAAAGTCAGGGGATGGTGGAGACAAGTCTTCTTCATAAAATTTCAGGTTCCAAGCATAATATTTCAAATATATTTTCAAAACAAATGTTTAGGGCTTTTAGTCTTCACTTTCACTTTAAAACTGAAGGGAAAGTAGAATTAATATACAGTTTTGTGCAGCAATGAGAAACTTTGTACTGTTAAAATATCTGAAAGACTATTTTAAGATATTTTTCATTCAGAAGGCAAGCTGTAAACTGTCCGTGGTTTTCTGCTGAAGTAGTACTTGCTGTTTGGATGCTTGCAGTGGTTAAATTTTAATACTGTGAATATACACACACATTGTGGAGATAGAGGGGAGAATGCAAACCAACACCTCAGTGCAGTGGAATTTTAGTATACTTAAAATGCCAAGGCTTGCTTGTCTTAACTTTGCTTAACACTGTAGAGACTTGCTCACGAGAATTATATGTGAGGAAGGAATGTGATGAATTATAATTTTTAAATGTATTATTTATATGAATAAAAAATAGGCTCATACATAAAGCTAATATCTAATATATGAATAGTTTTGTTGTGCTTTTTACCCAATGGAGACTATGTATAACAAACCAAAACTGCCATCCTTACAACTTTCCTCTTTTTAAAAGGTAGATGACAAATACCTATTTCTTCCCCTCAACCTTGACTGACAAGACATGTGAAATGAAGACAGAGACTAAGCACAGGAACAGTAGAATAGAGGAATTAGAATTAGAGGAATAGAAAACTGTCAGACATTCAATTAAATGTATCTTGGGAAAAACCATCATCAATCATTCTTTTCAATGATCACAAAAGATTATTACAAAAAGAAGTGCCAGTCCACCAAAAGTAGAGAGAAATGTATTAAAAAAAAAAAGAAAATGAAAGGAAAAGAAAGGAATAAAAAAGAAAAACAATAAAGAAAAAAAAACTTACTGTGAGCTCAGAGAGAATATGGACAATCTATGGCAATCAATATAAAGTACTGCAATAACAATGCACAAGGAATAAAAAGCAGAGCTTTGAAATTGCGGATAACCTTTGCATCTAATTAAGTAAAAGTAAAGCTGGTATTATACGTATATTCTGTGTTATATGTATTTTTATTAAGGTCTATAGTGAGGCAAATCAGAAATGCTTATCCTAAGATATGGTGTCATTCTCTAGTTTATTTTTATTAATTTAGTGTCTTTTTAGATGTTATGTTTTCTAACATTTTAAGATTCAGAATATTTACTGAATAGTAGAAATCCAAACCTCATTATTTTTTACAAATACCATAAACTTTAAACAGATCAAATAGTTTGGAAGGACATATTAATTCAAAGTTTAAGACTGGTAATATTTAGAGCATTAATTTGCCGAGATTAATATTGTAAAGATTTTATTGTAATTTATTTATAATAATATAATAATAATATTATGGGAAATCAGTATAGCAATTTGCCTACACTAATTTGTGAGGTCACTCCTGAGAACTGATGCAAAAGGCTGCCTCATGTCTTTAAAGTGTTTTCAGAGAAATGATTTTATACTCCAGGAAGTGACATTAACCTACTGCCATGAGACCAGTGTCACAAGTCTTCACAAATCCAGCTGTCACAGTGAGAAATGGCATACTGACTTATCTTTGACAGGTTTCTGAAGACTGCTAAAATCAGCTCCTCTGAGTTTTGAGATCACCTTGTTTTTCAGATGGAGAATGGTACCACTGACTTAATGCACAGAAGGATTCATCAGCTGGGTGGGAGCTGGTACTGTTGCAGATCTATTTTGTGTACCCAGCCTGATTTTGGTCTTGTTGGACTTTCCTCCCCTATGCCAGACTTCTGCAGCTGTAGCACAGCAGCTGGGCATATTGGTCATGATCCTAGGCTGACTTTCCTCAGGAGCAATCCATCTCGTGTTATTGCATTTAGTTCTGGGCCTCCTTGATGTGCCCAGCCATGCTGGTGATGCTCCTAAAAGAGGAAATGCAGGGTTATGTGGACATGTTGGGCATTGCATCACCACCCTTTCTGTACCTAGTTTCAGGATGGAAGGTGATGACTGAGTCCCTCCTTTGAATTTTTGGGGTTATGAAGGTTGTCTCTTCCACTCAAGGACATTGCTGGGAATTGCCAAACTGTAAATTAATTTCTTCCATTACTAAAGTTTTATACTTATGTATCACACAGCCATAGAAAAGTCATTCTCCTTTCCATGCATTACCTGGAAGGTAATGATCAGCTTTTGGAGAATGGCTTTTCTACTACTCAGAAATTAAGACATTTTTATTAAAATTTATGAAGAAATTATTATTAATTTGCAGTAGTAACACTAAATTATTTATAAAAAAATAGAAGTTTTAAATCATCATCATAAAATCCTACCAAAATATGTTAATTAAACAGTGTGGCATCAATACTCTGGTTTAGGTTGTTTTAGATGGGTGAAAACACACAACCATAATGTTGATGTTTAAATGTTAAAGGCCTATTGTTAGATGCATGGTCACATATAGAACAGTTAGAACAGTTCTGATGCTTAGAACAGTTATTGGTGACCATTTTTAAGAGGTACCTTCTCCACTGCATCTTCTTGAGCTTATGTCTTGTCTTTTAAGAACTGCAGTCACTTTGTTAAGCAGTGATAAAGTATAGCTAGTTCATCATCTCAGCATCTATCTGTTTTCTGAAACAACATACAAAAAAATAGTCAAATTCAGGGATAACCGCTTGATTTAAAAAAGATCCCTTGTCTGGGTTGCATCCAGCATGCCAACTCCCACTGCCATAAGTAATTTCTGTAGAGTGAGATTGAGAAAAAAGTTTGGAGGTAGAGGAGGAGCAAGGCTCTTCCACACAGACAGACAGGCTTGTTCCTTCCATGTACTGTTTGACTGCCTGCATTCCAGTCTGTGGCCAACACAGACAGGTTTTAAATTATACAATAACCAATTAGCTACTGTGGTAGTAAAACTGGATAGAGGACTTTGGGAGACAGATTAGTTTCAATAGCCATAAGACTTGGTGCAGATTGTGGCAGCTGTGGTACCAGTTGACAGTTCAGCTCCTGCCACGAGTCTGGCAAACTCAGTCTTACCAAGCATTAGAAGAAATTTTGCAAAGGCAAACCCAAGTTACTCTTTCTTGCATAATCTCAGGCTCGGGAATCCCTAAAAGTCTCATATGTGTTTAATTTAGAAATGGGAAATAGACATTGTGGAGTGAGTAATGAGGAATAAGCCTGATCAAAGGCTACCAGCTCTGAAGGTATATAGACATTGGAAAAAAATTCCTTTTTCTTACAAAAATTTCCTGTTTCTCATTTTCCTTACAAAAACCTTATTACTATCCAAGAATTTATCATTTGTGTTACACTTGACGAAGAAACAATTGCATTTTGTTTTCCAAAACTTCAGGTTTCAAGCAAATTTGATTTCTAACCAGAACATTTGACTTAAGCACCATTGGGTTTTTTTGATAAAAAATCTAATGTCCTTCAACTGTGGCTGTCTGTCTTTATTATTGTACAACCAACGTGTCATCAGTGGCAATCAAAACCAAATAGATGATATACAGAGATAGTAGAATATATAGATATCTATAGAGAGTAGAAATTAAAAGTTTCTTTTATTTAATTTTGATGCAGAATCTATTCTTTGTTCCTACTGTTTTTCACCTTCAAGAAACAATTTCAAAATAACAGGTTTATCTCTGGCTCTAGTTTGACAAAGCAGTTCATGTTTTAATTTAAGGACAGGAGTAGTTAGTTTATTACGATTTTGTTTGAAGAATATGAATAAACATAGACTTCAGTCATGTAGGAGATGACTGATCCTGGAAAACTACCATTTCAACAAAATATTGCCTTGTTCTGTGAACTTCTCTACTCCAGTGAACCAGGAGATTATACGAGGCAGAGTGATGACAGAAGTGCTTGTTGAAGCTTGATGCTGTCTGTGGGCCTGTATCACAACTGTGGTAGATCTATTTGCTCTCCAGGTCAAACTCTGAGTTATATATATGCAGAGACAGATTTATTCCAGATTTATTCATTCTTCTTTGCAAAATAATATGTAGCAAGCTGAAGAATTCAGTGAGTGATTAATAAAAGTAGGACTTCTTATGCATTTGTTATTTAAAAATGTTAAGTGTAGGTTGAAGCAGTAACACAGTAGAAGTTAGGCACCCAACAAAGAAAAAGGTAAAAATACTTACAAACAAAATGAAAATACAATGATTGGTGTATAGGAACTTCAAAATGATGTTGCTGATAAAAATCTCCTACAGTTTCTGCAGATTAAAAAGCACAGTATTTACTCTGTAAGACATGCATTCCATAGAAATATATGACTTATTTTTACCATTTCACAAGACACCAGATTGTGCTCTCCACTATTTGAGTGACCTGGAGGTAGACACATTTGAAAGAAGTACAGATGAAGGAAGTGGTTTTCCTAGCAATAGGAACTTTGTGTGAAAACTATTCAAATATTATTGTCTTCCTCTTTCATGTTTGTGCCTTGCTCAGGGTTTTTGTTAGTGCACACTATACAATTACTCCTTTAAAGCACTACTCTCCAAACATTTGCAATGCCAATATGCAAAGTACCCCCTTGCTCTGAAAAAGCCAAATGCCCCTTATAAGTCCTTCCAATTAAGTTAAACAATTCACACAAATAATATGCATTGTAAATTTCAATATCTTTCCTAGATGTTGTAATCGCTAGATTTAGCTTAGCAGGCTGTAGCTCCCTGAGAGCTCAGCGGGGCTGCTCAGGGCAATGTGACCCGGTCGCATCCCGCAGTCCATTTCGGACGACCCCGCGGTCTTGCTCCGGCAGCTAGCAGCGCTACAACCAGTGATGGTGAAGGAGGCAGAGAAGGGTCTCCCATGAGGGCTTGAGAGGACTTTAATCACGATCCCCAGAGGCAGAGAGACCTCATGGTCTCAGCGTGGGGGCGGTTCTCAGGCGCTCAGGGGCGGTCCCTGGGCAGGGTTGGGGTACAGGAACCAATAGGGAGCGCCCGAGGGAGTGGCCAAGGCTAGGGGCAAGGGAAAAGTGGGAGAACAATGTAGGATAGGGAAAGCAATGGATAAACGGATCGCCACACCCAGAGACACTATTCTGTGAATTATTTAAGATCTAGGTTATAGAAATAGCCTTATTCAAAAAGCTCATCCCAAAGTTCAATTTAATTTGTTTAAAATTGCTACTTATGACAGATTTAATGGATATGTCCAGACTAAAAGTTTTCTTTTCTCTCACACACAGAGTCTTAATATATGAGCAATAAAACAGTGGTTTACTAGACTAGTTAACTGTCAGTTATACCATGAGTATCTGTTAGCTGACTCAGAAAAGATTGCAATGTTTTCTCATTGACTCAGTCTTCATAAAAGCCCAGGGAATAACTCATGTATAGAGATGGCTTTACTACAGCTGTCTTGATGGCTGCAGTCCACATGCTCTTGTTACCATTTTAATACATATTTACACATAATTACGGCCTTAATGTTTTTCCCAGAAAAAAACCATAATAAATCACCCTTATTACTTTTCATCTTATTCTACCACTACTTGAATTAGTAATGAGTCAAAAGCAAAACCAAATCAACACCAATGTTCCCTGTTTTCATCTATGTATTTTTCCTCCTTATTTCCTTTGATGATTTGCATGTATGTCAATATCTTGGACAAGAAATGGTCTTTTCTCTTGAAGACTTGGAATTTATTAGAACTGTCTCTGGGAGTTATGGGATTGGATACAGTATCTAGTGAGGCAGTCTGTGAGAAAGAGTACACTTAATACAGAATGGAATTCTGAGATTTTGGTTGACATAAGCAATATGCTGGAACAGCCTTTACACAAAGATATTCACCTCCAGCCTGTGGAGGACCCCATGCTGGAGCAGATGATTGCCCAAACAAGGCCATGGCCACGTGCAAAACCCCTACTGGAGTGGGCTTCTGGTAGGATCTGTGGACCTCTGGAGAAAAGAGTCCACACTGGAGTAGATTTGCTGTCAGGACTTGTGGCCCCACAGGGGACTCAAACTGGAGCAATCTGTTCCTGAAGGACTGCACTTCACAAAAGGGATGCACACTGGAGCAGTTTGTGAAGAACTGCAGCCTGTGGAAATGACTCATGTTGGAGAAGTTTGTGAAGGACTGTCTCCTGTGGGAGGGACCTCACACTGGAGCAGGACAAGAGTGTGAGGAGTCCTCACCCTGAGGAAGAAGCTGTAGAGACATGTGATGAAGTGACCACAACCCTCATTCCCCATCCCCCCTGCTTTGGGTGGGGGGAAGGAGGGAGAGAATTCAGTGATGAACTTGAGTTTTTATATCTCATTACCCTACTCTGATTCAACTGGTAATGGTTAACGTAAGTGATCTCTCCCTGTCCTTATCTTGACATGTGAGTCTTTCGTTATGCTTTCTCCCCCTGCCCATTTGAGGAGGGGAGTGATAGAGTGTCTTTGGTGGGCAACCATCATCCACCCAGGGTCAATCCAGCACAGTTAGAAACTCCCTTCTGGCTGATTATCAAAGAGGAATAGAATACCAGTCTGAATGATTTTAACCACCAAACTATCTTACCATTGCTATCTTAGTTTGGTAAGAAAGGCGCTGTCGCGGTTTGACACGGGCCAAACACCAGGCACCCACGGAAGCGACTCAGTTACCCTCCCCTGCTGCAGCTGGGCAGAGGACAGAAAATTTAATGAAGGGTGCATGAGTTGAGATAAGGACCAGGAGAAAACACTCCAAGGGCAAAACAGACTCAACTTGAAGATATAAAGTGAATTTATTAGTAACAAAATCAGAGCACTAGAATGAGAAGTAAAATAAGCCCTTAAAAACACCTTCTTTCCCCTGACCCCTCCCTTCTTCCCACCAACAGCAAAGGGAGACAGGATGTGGGAATTTTGGTCAGTTCATCACCCGAGGTTTTCTTCCACTGCTTAGGGAAAGAAGTCCTTCCCTTGCTATGCCTTGGGGTCCCTTCCCACGGCAGACAGTTCTCCATGAAATTCTCTGATGTGGGTCCAATCTCATGAGCAGCAGTCCTGCCAAAACTGCTGCAACGTGAGTCCCTCCCATGGGCACACAGTCCTCCCAAAACTGCTGCACCGTGGCTCTCTCTTCCACGGGGTGCAGTCCTCCAAGGACAGGCTGCTCCCGCCTGGAAGCAGGGCCCTCTCTCCTTGGGGTCTCCCACTGGATCACAGCCTCCTCCAGGCATCCACCCACTCCAACACGGGCACCTCCCCCACGGGCTGCGGGTGGATCTCTGCATCCCCCGTGGATCCCCATGGGCTGCAGGGGCACAGCTGCTTCACCATGGTCTGCACCACAGCCTGCAGAGGAACCTCAGCTCCAGCACCTGGAGCACCTCCTCCCCCTCCTTCTTCACTGACATTGGTGTCTCCACTGTTGTTTCTTTTACATTTTCTCACTCCTACTCTGTCTGGAAAATTACAACTCTGCCCCCACCTTTGTTTTGATTTCTTCTTAACTATGTTATCACAGAGGCGCTACCACCATCTCTAACTGGCCCAGGCTTGGCAGTGGCATATCCATCTTCAGAGCCATCAGGGATTGCCTCTGCCAGTCATGGTGGAAGCTTCTGGCAGCTTCTCACAGAACTCACCTCTGTGGCCCCCCACTACCAAAAACCAGGCAGTACAAAACCAACACAGGTGCTTAGCACAGATTTGGGTTTCATTTGTCATGACTGAATCCTAGAATATCCTTGCTAATCCTTTATGGAATAAGACTCCTTCAAGACCTAGAATTAGTGGACATATGAATGAATATGAGATGCTTGAGAAGACTGAACACAGTCTCACAAAACTTCCAACATTGTCCATAATCATGTTGATAAGGGAAACTTGTTTGATAGTCTGTCTATAGCAAAAAGTACAAGCAAAGGATGAGATCAGAGCTCTTAGAGGAAGAAAGGAAGAACAGGGAGGCAAATTGCTCTATCAGTGCCTCTCCTGGATAAACATGCTGCATGCACACAGCCAGTAACCTACAACAGATCCCCATATCCTCAGTGGTAAAAGGAGCAATAGCATTCACATTTTGCTTCTGCAACTCAGCAATCACATACACTATAGTGCACATGATAAGTACGTTAACATTTTAAAGACTAATGTGTATGTTTCTGCTCAAACCTTCCCAAATGCAGAAGTGGATGTTTCTATACCACTGAACTGGTGCAAACTTGGATACAGTAAGTCTATTTGGCTTTACTCCATACAATGCCAGTGTAGTGCTCAGTAGCAGTGAGAAATACATGTTCAAAAATATTAGAAGAGAGAATGAAAAAGTTTTATTATAAGACTGTTCATCTACATCTTGAATACTGTCTACAGATGGCCTCCTCAGCCTCTGAAAGGGTAATGTAGAACTGAAAACTGGAGAAAGTATGATCATGGTCCAGTTCCAGCAAAGAACTGAATATGTAAGTCTGGAAAAGAGATGAAGGATATGACAGAGCAGTGCGAGCGTCACGGACATGTGTGGGTAGGTCTTGAAGATTCAGAATTTCTTGCAGTGAGAGATTAGAGGTGATATAAATAAAGCCAGATCAAAACAAAGGAAATAATATTGTTCTTCTGAAGGATGGAACTCTTCATCCAAGGGCACAGTGGAAATACAAAATTGCATGCCTAGAGAAAGAAACAGGTCACTAAATATATATAAACCTTGACTAGATCAGCAAGCCACGGAGCTGAAAATAGGACATTAATCTGAATTATGTTTGCAGTTTACTCTTGTCTAAGTAGTCTGTGACAACCACTGCTGGAAAGAGGACATGAGAGAGACACAAAGACTTTGTTCTCTTCTTATTTATCTGCAGAGACTATTAAAAACTTTTATATTGAATACTTATGCTATGTACTGATAACATCCTGAATATCTCATTCTTATTTCCTCACATTGATCACTCATTTATTATTCATGTCCTCTTACAGAAATTTTTACTTAGTCTTCAGTCACTCTTATCTAAATCCTTCATATTTATTCAGGAATCATACTCTTTAATTGAATTTGAGCTTGACGATCTCTTGCTTTTTTGTTTTTCTCAGGATATTTTATTAATCTAATGTTCCTATGGGATTTTTCTAAGTGCTATTAAGACCAGTGAAGAGTTAAAAGAAAAGTAAGCAAAAAATCTAAATCTGATTATTTAATTTCCATCTGCTCTATAATTTGGGGGTCATGCTTAAATCTTCCTTTCTTTCATTTGCCTCAATTTATTTTTTAGGCCATTCCCATATCAACAATAATTTTATGACTCTTAAATTCCCCTAGAAAAGATAATTTTTATACATTTCACTTTCCCTGATAAGCAAAGAAATTCAGCTCAGATAATATCAAGCCGTTTCTTAAGTTTTGATCCCTCAAAGACCACTGTTGTCACTGACTTCTTTCTTCATAAAAAGTTCACTGTTTCATCTTTTGTCAAAGCTGTTTCCTTTCCTGATTTCATACTATAGCACCTTAATAGATTCTTATGGCATTGTGCTTTACTTCAGATTTGAGATGAGAAGAAAAAAAAAAATGTTGTACACTAACTTTACCTACCATTGTAAGAACATTGTCACTTCCCATATTATTATTGCAGCAAGGAAAACATCTTGTACTGATTGTTTATAAAGATACAATAATGCTAATTTTTTATTTAAATCTTGGAGATTGTTTAATGTAATTTAAATTAGTTTCAATTTATCCCATCTACGCTATGGCTCTACCTGTGTAAATGAAGAATCTTTTCATTTTCGTCTTAATTTCTTTTTTGCTCTTTTTCTACTTTTTTTTTTTATAATTTTTTTCTGATTAGTGTTAAATGGAAAGGCCCCTAAACCTCTACTGTAGAATTTAACTCTCCTGGGAAACACTCTGAAGGCAGGCAGGCCTTGCACCTTTAACTGAAGCATTTCATAACTGCCTTACAAAATTAAAATGTAGCCCACATAATTTAATTTCATTGACTAGAGGCATTAAATGTTACCAAATATTTTTAAAGGCAGACTTTGGAAATCAGTAGTCTGCTAGATAATGATAAGCTTGTATATAACATAATTTAAATTGAATAAGCTTTTTATAAATCAATCTAGTGTAAATTTCTATCCAGAACCAGAACCATCATTAAAAAATAATCTCCTGTTTGTCGGGTGATTCTTTGATAACATATTTGATACACATGAAAATTGATATATCTATCACTTTTCAAAAAATGTATGCTATGCTGTTAGTCCAAAAATACCGTTTGTTATATTTTGGCACAAGGAAATATTTTTATGAAAGTACTGTAGAGGTATCTGTGACCATTTAAATCCAACGATGTGTCTTGAGCGTAATCTTATCACTAAATCTAGCATTAATTTGTTACCATGTTTGTCAGAGACTAGAAAGGTTGATGTCTCAAGACATTTTGGGATGCATGTGTGTGTGGGGGGGAGTTAGGCAGGTCAGACCTTGCCCTGGCAAGACAGTGCCCTGCCCCACAGCCCTCTAGACCCTGTATCCAAATCCTTCACAGCTGCCAATCATTGAACCATTGGCACACCGGAGCAGGGCTTCACTCTTGCCTAACCCAGCTCCTGAGTGGCTGAGTGACCAGACATCCCACCTGGGGGGAGGGCCCACAAGGGTCCAAGGGTTTTTAAGACTGAACATGAGGCAAGCAGGTGTCTTGACCCTACCCTGCTCTTGGAGTTTCTGTCTGAACACGTTTGGAATCCAGGAGCTGGTAGCTATATGTGTGCTTTCCTATATCTTTTCTATCTTTCTGTCTTTCTCTCTTTCTTCTTCTACTGGACATGAAGTCAGACCCCAAAGAACCAAATAACAACTTCCAATAAGAGGTGTGACTACATCAAATAAAGTCAAAGGAAATAGGGATAGCAAATGAATATGAAATCAGTGTATATGATAAAAACTGTTCACTTGCTGCTCAGGGAACTTAAATGGAGGAAGGATCCCCCACGTGACCAGTGAACTGCAATAAAGAATGCCTGCTATCTAATACTCAAAACTGTGTTAGAAAGTTTCTATCCATCTGATTTCGGTATCATCACCATGGTCTTCACCATGGGCTGCAGGGGAACCTCAGCTCTGGCACCTGGAGCAGCTCTTCCCCTCCTTCTGCACTGACCTTGGTGTCTGCAGAGCTGTTCCTCTCACATGTTCTCAGCCCGCTTTTCTCTAGCCAAAATTACAACTGTGAAATAACTTTTTTTCTTCCTAACTATGTTATCACAGAGGCATTGCCACCACTTCTAATGGGCCCAGCCTTGGCCAGCGGCACGTCTATCTTTGGAGCTGCTAGGGTTTGGCTCTGCCAGACATGGAGCAAGCTTCTGGCAGCTTCTCACAGAAGCCACCCCCATAGCCCCCTGCTACCAAAGCTTGACCATGTGAACCTAATACAGCAACATTACAGTTTTTTCCAATTAGCAGTTTGGTCCAGTCATTTCCTTCAGTATTAATCATTAATTTTGAGGTAATCAGGCTTACACATTTATTAGTATCAGTCTTCACTCAAGTAATTTCCTGAGGAGCAGGAGGTCTTGCTTTAATCCATTACCATTTAATAACTGCAAATGTCAAATTTCAGCAATTTCATCTTTCTGTGCCTTTCTTAAAAATCCCTAGGTGGAGACACTTTTAGAAAATTTCCTAATGAGATTAGTACTTTAGAAGCAAAGAGAGTGTTGTGCTTGTGTCAAAAAATAAATCTATTATTTTATTTCCCCCCAAAATTTAAAAAAATATTTGACAGAACTTTCAGATAAGCAAATGTGATGTTATCTCAGTGGAACAAGTGAGAATAAATTGTGACAACAGTTTATGGCACAAAAAAAATCGTACTAAAAGAACTGTTTTCTTCTAGTCACTATAAATACAGCATTCAAGCAAATATAATACCAGAAAAATTTAACGTTCTGATGTTTTCCTTAAAATCAATTTCTTATTCTTCTTTAATATTAAAGTAATTTCCTGGTTTGAAATTCTGTGGTAGCTCAAAAAGCTAAAATGAACATCTTGAAAAGAGTTATTTAATCTCATCAAGGTGAAACAATTTTAAACATATAATTTATATAATGGCTATGCTTCTATAAAAGCTATAGAGCTCAAAAATCAAAGGGTAACTGAGTGAATCTATATCTCCCCAGTGAGGTAATAAATGCACTTTAACACTGACATTTCTTTGGGCAGTACCCTCAAGAGCTATTCAGAGTGCTTAAAAGGCTGACATCAGTTAATCCATTTTTTACACCACAAATCTGGGCATCTGTAACATTTTTTGCTTGATCACTTTGTTTAAGGCTTATAGATCTATGTACAATGTCAGCTCTCCTGTGTATGTTGTTACTTTACCTACATGGTGTTTTTACACTTCATTGGTTAGTCCATTTTGGTTATTATCTGGAAGTACTATTAGCAACAGTGATTTCCAAAATTCTTATTAATTCAGTGTCACACAAAAATTGAGATTTTTTCTGGACCATAAACATAATAACTCAGTTTAATAAGAAAAATGAAATTATGGCTGGCTATCTTGCTTAGTGATAGATGTAGCAATTTGGTCATGAGGCAAGAGCTGACGATCATTTTTTTGAGATGTCTCAGATGTGACATGGGATATTTCAAAATACGGCAATAAAAAGCCATCTCCAGCAAGCAGCATTGTCACTTCATTTGGAACAGAGCTCTACTGGAGTTATTATTGAGCAAAAAATGGAAAAACAAAATATCTTTTGTTGTCCTATCTTTATGAAGTAAATTCTTGAGACTAGGGACAACCATTTTGTGATTAATATTATTTTTCAATTAATATTAAAACTCTTTTTACAATTGGGAAAGATATCAACAGAAGATAGTGAAATACTTTTTTTTTTGCCACCATGACTGCAATACAGTCATTCTGCAACATGATCCAGGGTAATGGGAGAATGAATATCAAATCCTTTAGGTTTCAGAGTGTAGCTTATAAAGTGACATCTGATGGAAAGCAACTGTTTAAGCTCAAGACAGCCATTCTGATTGTGTTCCCCAGAGATGCCAAGCCTTGAGATGCTTGGCTTCATTCTGGACAACCAAGTCAACCCTTCTACCTATGGACACCTACAGAAATTGGTATTTGAATTTAGAAGTTTGCACTTCTAATCTCAAAAAATTGCCTTTTTGTTCAAGCTGGAGCTTACAAGTTTGAGCAGTTCAGAAGTAGTCAAGAAGACATTTAAATTCCATTTAAATCCAGGAGCAATTCCTTTGCATTGCAATGTTAATGCCTTTCTATTTTCACTTTGAGTATTTGGCAAGGAATTAGAAAAAATGTTCTAAACTCTGCTCAACTTCAGGGAACATAATTTTGTCATAGCTAGTTCATGCCAGGCAAAGATCTTAAACATTAAGCTAGACATCAGAAAAGGACAGTGAATAATACAGTCAGGAAGCTAGATAAAATTCAATATCAGGGTGCATAATTTTGTAGATCAGTAGAATGAACAGATGACTATGAAACCAGCAGATTAGATTTCTGGGACTGTTTTTGCAGTTGCTGTGGTTTAACTCCAGCCAGCAACCAAGACCCACAAGCCTCTTGGTCACTTCCACCAGCAGGATCAGGAAGAGAATGGGAAGGGTAAAAGTTGTAGAACTCGTGGGTTGAGATAAAGACAGTTTAATAGGGAAAGCACACAAACAAAACAAAAGAAGGAACTAATTCACTGCTTCCCAGGGGCAGGCAGGTGTTCAGCCATCTTCCAGAGATCAGGTCACCATCACGTGCATTGGTTACTTGGGAAGAAAAATGCCATCACTCCGAGTATGTCCCACTTCCTCCTTCTTCCCCTTACTTTATATATTGAGAATGATGGTCTGGAATATCCCTCTGGTAAGTTTGGGTCACCTGTCCTGACTGTGTCTCCTCCCAATCTGCTACTCACCTCCAACTTCCTCACCAGCATGGCAGCACAAAAAGCAGAAAAGACCCTGGCTCTGTGCAAGCCCTGCTCAGCAATAACAAATTTGTGCTCAGCACAAATCCAAAACACAGCCCCATGCTCAAAACTGTGAAGAAAGTTACCTCAGACAAAACCAGCGCAAGTTTTAATCAAATTTATTTGTTAAATGAATAAAATCTGGTACATCAGTGAGGTTATTTAGATATGCAAGTATATTTATGTGCTAATAGGGCTTCTAAAGGTTCTAATACTATTAATTATTTGCTTTTTCATGATGCATTTTAGTTTGATCATATGACTATACTTTGTTCCACTGATAGCTAGCATCTACCACATAAGAGTAATTGCAAGCGTAGTAAAAGCATGCTGAATATGTAAACTTGAAGTAAATGACTTTTTTTTTTGTAATAAATCTTCAAGTTTAGGAACAATAGAAGGATTTTAACATTTATCAATGTTTGAGAATTTAACATAATTTAACTTTGATAGTGAAAATTTTTGAGGAAGATAAACTTGGTACATAAATTACAACTATCCAGAGAATAATTAATTTTACTTTACAATAAATTATTTTGAAACGGAATATCTCAGTCTTGACATTAAATAATAAGTGGTTAAGTATTTGTTAATATTTTTAAAATATTACCTAGATTTTATTTCTGGTGAAGAAACAAGCAGAAATTAAGTCAAATATTAATGCCATATTGATCCATTCCATACAAGTAACTTTTTCTGTCATTTATCCTCTTAATATTTCATATTGGACTATACAGCTGAAGCAGGCTGAGGTCAGTGCTCTGAACTAAAATCTAGAAGTCAAAATGGAAGGATTTTTTTTCTTACTTTATTACATAAACCTTTTGTGGAAAAAATAAAATATAAGTTCAAAGTTTTCTAACTAAATGTTGATGTAAAGATGCAGCATATTTAATCAACAAAGACATATACCATAATAATAAAGCCTAAATTTGACTACAGATTGAATAATTTTTCTGATGTCTGGAGTCTGAAGGCTTTAAGTATGGAAATGGAGGACTTCTTCAATGTGTGAGGTAGATACAATTTCTATTCCCTTTTGTGAATGTTATCACTAACAAAATTACAGAACAATCAGAGCTGAACTAGTAAGTGTTTGTGCTCTGTAGAAGGTGGAGTGTGAAGACAGAATGAAAAGCCTCTGTCAGAGGAGTACATTTTCAAAGACTAGTGTTGAGCACATTATATGGAAGCACACAAATGTGTTAAGCAAGCTCTTCCATGACAAAGTGAGAACAGAATAACTCTTGCAATTTCACAGTTTAGCTAGAAGTAAAATGACTTCTTTTCTCTCTTCAACGTTCCTAAGCACCTTAGCCCCCAAGTACCATGTAGTTTCATGCCAGTTACACTAGGATTTGATATTTGACATATACGAAGTGATTTTCAAAAGGACTCCAAGCAATCATTAGGTGTTAGTTTGTTGTTTTCTGCATAGATTATTATGGCACTTTCACAGATCCATTGTCTGACCTTGATTAAAATTCGGGAAATGTTAGCCCATTGTCTGTGTTCAGACCACAGAACAATAACTCTATTTTGACATACCTTTAATAGACCAGACATTTCATTTATCTTTGCAAAATGGAGTGAGATTGCTGGTTTATTTATCCTTCATGCACATCTGAGATGTAATTGGGAGACTTGTTATAAACATGTTATTAAACTATTTCAGCTCTACATGTCATTCTGCAATAATTCAAAGGATAGCAATTTTAAGCTCTCTGCTGGCTACAGAATAATGGGACTGCCTTAGAGTCTACAAAATATCTTGATAGTATTACTCAGTTCTTGTTTTATGTTTTAATTGAAACCATTATCAAATAATGATTCTAGGCCAGAAATAATAGTTAATAAAGTTCTGGAGATAATATCTGCTCCTGTTGCTCTCTGTTCTACAGTTTTTCTGTCAGAAGATCGAGCGCCTATTAGAGGCATTGAATAGATACATACAGTGGATATAGAGTGCTCTTGAAAAATGCTGGTTGGTTTACTTGAAAATGGAAATATTCTACTGTATGATATTTAACACTGGTATCAACATCTGAGGTTTTCCAGGTGTGTGTCGAATCCTGCCAGAATGTTTCCCATGGGACTATGAATTATAAATCAAATAAATAGGATGAAAATAGGGACACTAACTAAATTTGCCCTGCACTGAGCAGTGCAGTGGGTGAGGTAATCTCGGGGGTCCTCTCGAACAAAAAGTGATTGTACAGTTTAGTGAGCCTGTGCTTGTCCCAGGTACTGCCTGGGCATGTGCCAGACACTGCTCTCAGCACCCTGCAATGGAGCATCCCTTTTTTGTATATAGAAAAATGAAGGCAGAGAACTTATTTATAGGATATATCATCAGCCATCAGATGTATCTTTTGTGTATACTCCCTGAGAATGACATAGGCCTATAAGAAGAAATCCTCTATATGATGTTTTTCTTACCATTACTGTACAAACAATATTATTCCTTTGTGTAAGAAAGATCACAATTGAATTAAAGACTGCTAAGGCCACTGAAGGAGCTTGCCGTAAGATAAGCCACCACAGCAGGAACTTGA
Organism: Corvus kubaryi; assembly: GCF_017639235.1. Taxonomy (NCBI): domain Eukaryota; kingdom Metazoa; phylum Chordata; class Aves; order Passeriformes; family Corvidae; genus Corvus; species Corvus kubaryi. The sequence continues at coordinate 1,682,178 of NW_024582091.1, forward strand.
CAAAAGTACAGAAGAGACGAACTTGCAACAGCAAGTCCCTAATTCCAGGCCTAGCAGAGCTGAGGTCTGGTTAGCACACCATACTTAGTGCATACAGGCAAGAATTCCCACTGTGGCAGACTGTGGGAAAGGAAGCAATTGCTTATACACATGCCATCCCAAGTTATGGGAACAGCATCTATGCCCTGTGGATACTCAGAACTTGGACTGTATGAAGGTGTTACCTGAGAAGAACCATTCTGGGACCCCCACCACTGAGAAGATGTGGGTGAAGAAGGACCAGGAAGATGCCACAGGATCCACAGGTGTGGATCAGACTATCTTCTTCTTGATCTCTCTCTGTCTCTCCCTCTTCACCCCCGCCCCGCTTTTCCATTTCTTTCTCACATTTACTGTTAAATAAAATCCGTACTATTGATTTTGGCATTTGCATCTTAATTCAGGCAGAGACATCTCTTAAATAATCGGATTATAACACTATGTTATTACTTTATAATATCACAGAACCATAGAATGGCCTGGGCTGAAAAGGGACCTTAAAGATTATCTAGCTCCAATCCCTGCACCATGGGCAGGGACATCTTTCCCTAGATCAAATTGCTCAGAAGTCCACCCAAGCTGGCCTAAACACTTCCAGGCATGGGGCATCCACAGCTTCTCTGAGCAACTTGTTCCAGTGCCTCACCACCCTCATAGTAAAGAATTTCTTCCTAATATCTAATCTAACCTACTCTCTTTCAGTTTTAAACCATTTCCCCATGTCCTTTCCCCACATGCTCTGGTAAAAATTCCCTCTCCATCTTTCTTGTAGGCTTTCTTCAGATACTGGAAGGCCACAGTTAAGTCACACCCGAATTACCTTATCCTAAACTGTTAAGGAAAGTGTTTGATACTTTGATCATATGTATTTTTGTGCATCAGAGATGAGTGAGTGGTTATCAGCCAGAATTCCCAGCAGTGAAATGTCTTGTTTGTTCAGATTTTTAAGAAGAACAGAAGTAAATATATCTGTAACATGCAGGCTCAGCAAACAGAAAGGTATGCATATGACTGTCCTCTCACTATTAACCTTACCTCAGCGCCTATTTCTCCAGTGCTGGCTTTGTTTGTGTACCTACCCTTTTTATTAATTTAGGCTCAGCCTAGGGACATGTAATGATTTCTGAATTTCTCTATGTAAGTGTAATATTCTACCCAGCTGAAACAACATTTCTGTTCTGACACATTTGTCCCATGGTGCAGCAAAACAAATAAAACTGTAAGAGCTCCTTTCTCTGCATAATGTATTTTTTTTCTATGCTATGCATTCAGAAGACAAAGTTAATGTCAACCTTAGGTTAATGTAATAAAAACGATGATTTGATTTCAGTTGTTGTGAACTCTAAAAGGGGATGTTTCATTTATTTGGTATTTTAATTGCCTTCATGTTGTAACTGCTAGATTTTGCATAGCAGGCTGTAGCTCCCCGAGAGCTCAGCAGGGCTGCTTAGGGCAATGTGACCCAGTCACATGCCACAGTCCATTTCGGATGGCCCTGTGATCTTGCTCCAGCAGCTAGCAGTGTTACAACCAATGATGAGAGAGGAGGCAAGAAGGGTCTCTCATGAGGGTTGAGATGGCTTCAATCACATCTTGTCTGCACGATCACCAGAGGCAGAGAGAGATCTCGTGGTCTGGGTGCGGGGTGGTTTTGTAAGGGGCGGTCCCTGGGCAGGGTTGGAGTACAGGAACCAATAGGGAGAGCCTGAGGGAGCTGCCAAGGCTATGGCAGGGAACAGGGGGAGCATGGCATCACAAAAGCAGTGGGTTAACAGGCTACTTCATGCAGGCTGTAGATGCCTTCTTCTCCAACATTTTTACATTGGTTTGACAATGTAAGATTGATATAGTAGTGTCAATAAGAAAACTGCAGAACATCTATAAAAAAAGCTCTTGGTGTTTATTGTGGCAAGCACTTCCCTATGTTCACATATGAGTCATATGAATGTCCAACTACACTGATTTATAAATTAATCAGACCTTCTTACTGTATGCTTACATTATGTGACACTCAGAACTAATAAAGGAAGGTTAGCAAATGGACAAAAGATATTACAGGGTAAAAAAAGCAAAAGGAATAAATAAAATGAAGCAGAAATACAATTAATTAGATAAGTGTTTAGACAGGAACCAATAGATTTGAGACTACTAAAAATCTGATCTACAGAACTGAAATTCAAAGTGCTATTTTTAATATTGTGATTATTGAAGAATTTTATTCTTGTCAGTTCTCAATTAAATTTAAAAATGAAAAATGCTTTTCATGTCCTAGTGACTACAGTTATAAGCAGGAAAAGGAATTGAAAAGAGTGCACTTCCTTGTATTTCTATATTGTGATACAGGATAAAGTACAGGTTTTTATACACTGTGTTACAATAACTTTTTCATTTTACCAGAAAAGATGTCCAGTCTCTGTAGATATAAACACAGCAATGAAGATAGTAAATCAGTAAGCATCATCTAAGCATTGTGTTTTCCACGTCAACTAAAATTAGAATTCAGAATCAGACCTGAAAAGTGTTAGTAACAAAAGTCAGAGTATCTCTATATTTTCCAGGTTTATATATGGATACCAAAGCTCATATTCCAACCACAAACAGACATCTTCATAGTGAATTTTTCTTTATTTCTTCCACTTCTTTTCTGAATTTTATATCTTGTTTATTACAGGTTTTTAAGTTATTTCTCAAGACTTCTCACTAAGACAAGTATAGATGTCATATTTCCATAATACTATTTAAAAAACAATTTACTTATTAAAAGATAGCTATTTTTTTGCCCTTTGGAGGAGGACAGTCACAATGATTAAGTGGACGAAACCCCCAAACAAACAGTGTTAAATAAAATAATCCTATTTACAAATCTCTTTAATTTTCATGATAAAATCTGACTGCATCAAAAATATAAACACCCATCTGAATTTGTATCATCATAGATTTAGATCTTATCCTATTTTCATTGTTCTGGTACTATTCCATTAGCATGATTTGGAGTCAGACAGATGGCAATTAATTGATTCATGTTCTTATAAATTCTATGCCACTATCTTGCAAAAAGGAGTGAAGATCTTCTTCAGATACTTGTTTAATATCACAAAGACATCAAGACAATTGGCAGCCAGAAAAGCAATAGAAAAACTAGAATGAAAATTCTGCTAGTTTAGAAACTCTCCAGTGATGGTAGATAAAAATAGTCTGGTTGTTTGGCCTCCTCTATCCCCACATGGTAAGAAGGAGGTGTGCAACAACTGACCTTTGAGACTGACCTTATTTTCAGATGCTGCTGCTTTGGCCACATTTGCCTTAAAGATGATAGAAACAAACTATAAAATTACTGTAGAATAATACTGTAAATTGACTCTGCTGTAAAAACACAGCCCTTCTGCAGTACTTGTGGCAGGAAATTATTTCCTCCTAAAAATTCCAAGAGAGTATTAAATGGCAGTGCATTTAGCCACCGAATATGAGAAGCTTTACACTATCACGTCCATTGGCTGAAAAAAAAGGGAGCTGAGGATGCTTTTCTGTGGGTACTAGAGTAAGATGATTCATTAACACAAACTTCCTGCAAAAAATAATGCTGTGCACAATGTACAAAAACACTTCTCATAATAAGATATTCTTTCTACTTTTTTAAAAAAATATTTTGGTTCAGACAAGACATTCTACCTCAGAAAAAATACATTTCATAAAATAAAACAGTACAAAGATATATATTTACAGTTTTCGAAAATTGAAAATGACTGATATAGTTGCCACTTAATATGTGGTATTCATCATACCAATTTAGATGGCTGGGCTATTAATAAAACTAAGAATAAACTAATAATGAGTATGGGCTCTTTTCATTGTTGACAGAAATAGAGAAAAACACAGATACTTGCAGAAATACAGGCACCTTAAGACGGCAATTCGTCTTTGCCTCATACTTCAGAGTGACATTGCTATCCATTGTTTGTTCAGCCAGCAAAGACTTACTGGTTTTGACTTAGACATCTAAGCCTCTTAGACAGCAAATCTAAATCATCAAAGTGTTCAAACAGTGCTACTATCTTAACTCATATTTTATTATCCTATGCTGTTCTTCCTACTCTAGGCCTTTTATGATGGTTGTCTGAATTCTGAATATATCTATTTTGAGCATAATTGGTTATAAAATTTTGGGCCAAGTTTACCATTGACCAACACATTACAATAAGCACTTCCAAATCAAACAGAAACCAAGTTTTGATGATAGGTCAGATGAACTCAAGTATCTGCAGTCATCAGCCTGTGTATCTATGGATAAAGACAATGCATAGCTGCAAAAAATGCATAAGGATGTTCCTCAGGCCATCTGATATATTTAAAGGACAAAGTGCTAGAAACAGGTCTTCTCTTCTAGACTTCCCAGCCTGAACACAGAAAGAAATTAATTGACAATTTTTAAATGATGAAACATGGAAGTGTTGGGGTTCCTCCCCCCTGGCGTGGGGTCTGGGGGGAGGGGGACCCTGGAGTAGAGGCGTGACCTACGTGGTTTTCCTAGCCCCTGGTCAACCTCGTTCCCCATTGGTTGTTTTGTGTTCCCCTGCACGGGGAGGACCCTCGGGTCCCGTGATTGTGGCAGTTCGTCGTCAGTCCCCCAGCCATGCAGCTGAAAAATAAACATCTCTAAAACATCTACCAAGAATCGGTCCGTATTTCTTTTCCACGGGCCTCACTGTCTTATGCATGTTGCAGTAATCCCCACTGCAACAATGGTGGAGATACTAGGGGCATAACAGTTCCCTGGAGTCAGCAACTGTGAAACAATCAAGATTTTGAAGATCCCCAAAAATCTGTGAGTAAAGAAACTTTCTCAATCTCTCTTCTCACCTTGGTTTGGCTGTTCTCTCTGGACTATGGAGGAATCGTGGGAAATGTGGCTGTCTAAGCTGCAGAAAGAAATGTATCTAGAAGTTAAAGGAATCCTGGCACAGCAAAACAGGAAACTTGCTCCGGGAGATCTAGAACATTTTTTTGACTGGCTTTTCAAAAGTTTCTTTTAGATTTCTCGAGACCTTTTGATATTAATCCTCCTGGAATTGGTAACTGGAATTTTTGGTCCGAAATCTTGGGTGAGATATTGGCTCAATCAAAACACAGACTAGTGATAGAACTTCTCTGTGCATCTCCTGTGATCAGTGACACTCTTCAGGAGCATTTGCATGGTCCCGTTTCCTCTATGGCGGAAGATGACCGTCATCGCATGGCTGAGACTGTGCAGCGGCCATCCCAGGAGCGCGTGACTGCAGCCGCAGGGTCTCCCCTACCCGTGCCGGCAGAGGTGCCTGCGCTGGATGCGCCCAGCCCCCTTGGGAGCCCGCGCCTTATTACGGACCCCATCCCTGTCTCGGGTTCCCCTGCCGCGCAACCGCGAGTGAGGGAGTGACACCTCAGGCGCCGCGGGTACCATGGGCTACGTGCAGCAGAGAGGTGGCCCCCATGAGCAGCCAGGAACCGGGGTTCAGCGTGGAAATCTGCTCCGAGCACATGGCTTGGAGAGCTTTGTAGAGCGAAAAGTGACGGTTTCCATAGTGACACGAGAAGCTGCGCAGCGCAACACTGAGCCGAAACATCGCCGCTCAGAGGGCACAGAGCAGCAGCAACGTGGGCACCCAACCAAGACATTGGAGTCAGCAAGGCAGCAGCTGCGCAGGACCAGCAGTCACAACACAGATGCAAGCGCGTAATAGGAGAAGGTCTAGCAACGAAAATCACAGGAATTGTGAAATGGTACGATGTCAAAAACAACTATGGTTTTATAACGAGATGTGACAACCAGGAAGATGTATTCATCCATAGAACTGCCATTAAAAGGAATAACCCTGAAAAATACCTCCAAAGTGTAGGAGATGGACAAGTTGTACAATTTGATATTGTTCAAGGAAGAAAAGGTCCACAGGTGGCCCACGTGACAGGGCCTGGAGGTATTCCAGTCAAAGGCAGCCGTTATGCACAAAATTATAAACAATATCCATCCCAGCAACTTCCCTACCCACAGCCTACTTTCCCCTTTTACCCTATACTCAATATGAACCCTTTCCTAAGTTTACCGCATCCCCAATTTATCCCTAATCCGTTTTTCACCCCATGGCTTCCCTATACAATTCCCTTTCCCCACAACTCCTCTCCAATGCTGAGGGGGGGATGAAAAAGAGGAGGGAAGAAATTAACTGTTATACTTTAGAGTTCCAACAGGTACAAATGGAAGAAACCATGAAATAAAATATGAAGTAGCAGGAAATGACTGGAAGGAAGCTACTGGGAAGAAAAGCAACAAATCAATAATAAGTAAATTAAGTGCTAAATAACACATAGAGTAAATACCACCATGAGGTAAAATATGTTCTTATCTAACTCACATCCATGCTTGAGAATCATGTCAAACTACAGAAACTAAATGACTTTGTGTTTAATTTGCCAAATAATTGCCCTACTCATATGCTAAATGTATTCTGGTTCACATTACAGATCTGCAGAATCTTTCAATATTTTTCTGTCAATCTATTCATATTGTAATTTGTTGGCAATTTGCAGTTTAATATATTTCTTAGGAATTAGTTGCTATAGACACAGCATCACTTTTTCTACATACACTGCACTGTTCATTCACTTAGCAAAGCACTCCACTTTGAATTACTTCATTAATTGGACTGCAGGAAATAACCCAAATAACTCATTTCTACAGTATTACAGATTTAAGACAGTGATTTTTAATTACCACAATTAAGACAGTGATTTTAAACCTTTACTATGTGAAACTGTTCCCTGATAAATATTTTAGAAATTTATTGCAAAACTGGGGGTATTGAGAAGGGCTGAGTAGGTTTTATATTCTTCCCATGAAAAGAATATCTCTGATAAAAGCCCACCATTATGCTGGGCAGTGAAGAGAACATGAGGCTTGTTTTTAGGAACCATGCAACAGGGAAACAGTCTTTTCCCTGTGCTCCAGCACAACATTTCTAACAGCAAGAAGGTATTGAATAGCCATTTGGGTCACGAGGAGATCTGGTGGTGAATGCCCATATCGATATCTAAGCTAGAGAAGAGTTCCATTGGAGAAACTGTTAAAAACCAAACACACAGACATACAAAACTAAAACCAACCAACCAAAAAAACCCAACCACTTTCATTGTTTCAAGGGCCTATAAGGTACTTTATGCTGTTCTACTGGCATATTATATACTCACATGAAAACTAAGCAATGTTAAAATGACTGTGAGTGTAGTAGGCTGGACCCTTGTCTAAAGTTTAGTGTTTTCTCATTATGATACTGCATGCACCATCCACACAAGTATAATGATAATGCAAGCTTGTTCTAAGAAAGAGAAATAGCCACTGAAATTATTCAGAGGGCTTTTTTCTGGTTTTCCCCCTCTGCACATTGTGTCAGTGTACTGTGAAACAGTCTGACAACTCCTATGCAGGGATTTATTCGCAACAAATATAACTATATTTTCATTTGGTTGTCTTAAGAAGTAGCAACATTCCAAAAACCTACTGGGTGGCTGATCAGAAATGAATATAGCCGTATCATGGATTTTTAAGTTGACTGTGTCACTGAGGAAATAAATTACTTTTATTTGATTACGAGCAGCAGATCCTAATATAACACTTAGAATATTATGTATTGAAGATATGAAGGCTGTGGGGCTGGCTTCCCTTCACATATAAATGTGAAGGTCTGTTTCATTCCATTTATTTTAGGCATCAAAACCAAAGTGCTGAAATGAGGAACTTAATTGCCTACATTACCTGTACAGGAAGAAGCACCTATAAGGTGCTTCACAAATCTGATAGAAAGATTTATTCTTCTATAGCTACCATATACCTACCTCTGCACTGTACTACCTAAACCCAGTATATCTCTATATCTGCCTCCAAAACGAAAATCACATACATGAACCTAAGTTCTGAAACACTCATTTTTGACAGTGTAGGGCAGCTTCGAAGTGTAGGTTAGTTGGTTCTGTAGCAAACTAAAAAAAAAAAAAAAAAAAAATATGCCCAAATACCTTATGCTTCTTCTCATTTCTGTGGTTGTTCTGGGTTTTTTCTCTAAAATGAGATTCATGCTTATAATTTGTGTGAAAACCAATAGGTAATAGGCAGGTGGGCTACAAAAATATGATAGCCGAAGTAGGGGGATTTATTTTGTTTTAATATTACCTCAGGATAAAGTCAAGAATGCAAAGTGTAATCTACAATGATCAGAAAAATGAGGAGGGTAGCAAAAGTGGAGGTTATTCCTGTAATCATGTTATATAGATAGTAAATGCCATTCTTGTTAGATTGTTTCCTTTTTTACATTCTGTAGTGATGCCAGAGAAGAGAGGACCTTAATGATCTGAATATTTGCTTCTCATAAAAAAAAAAAAATCTTAAAAGAATTGGTATTTCTTTTCTGTGTCAGGATTCTTAGACTCCACATGATTGAACACTTTCTCCTTTCATTGGATGACTGAAGAGCCCACAGTTATTACTAGTTATTAAAAGTTTCATCTGAGAATGATGTACAGTCCCTTCCATCATCTGAATTTCAAATATATATTTTTGCTCTCTCCCAAACAGGGAATCCGGGTTGCTTTCTGCAGCTACACAAAGGGAGAAGAGGATCATATTGTTCCCTGTAGAACTACTGCAACAAATTAATGTTGTGTATTGGGGTAAAGAAAATCACAAATGTTGTAACAGAAAATTTGCTATATTCCACCATGAATACATGCCTAATTTCACATCCCCGACTGAGATGAATGGAGTGGTTAACAGCTTATAGAATTTTGTTTCAGGCTATTTTTGGTCTCAGGCTGCACCATTGAATTGGTTTACATTTCATTTCATAATTGTAAGGTTTTCTGAAAGTAGAGGAGCAGAAACAGCAAAAGGAAAATGAACAAAAATAAAGAAAAGGAGAAAAAAAATGTTATTTAAATATGTTATATGAACATATATACCAACCTGACCTTGAGGGATTTTTATTGAATGTTGAGACCAATGTATTTACTTCACTCAAAATATAAACTTGCTAAAGAGAAGAGCAACTGATGCACTTCTTTTACTTTAATACTTATAATATTACATACAAATAATATGAAATTTGTAAGTAAAAAATAATAAAGAAAAATGATGAATCAAAATAGCATTGCAATATATGAATTAAACATTGACCTAGACTTCACGTCAAATCATGGGTATGAAATTAATCCTTCCTTGGATCTCTAATAAATTATTCTTTTTATCAGATCTTAATTTTTTACCATATTTAAAATAAAATCTTAAAAAAAGCTATAGAAATTATTTCGAAATTAAGACCTCATAGACATATATATCCATACTCAGAAAGGCAGCTACTGTTATCTGCACTGAAGTGCAGGGACTAATTGATGTAGTTTAATACATTTTAAGAACGATGCTGAAAAAAAAATGTGGTTTGCCTTCAAGTTAGACCCTTCACAATAGTGCACACACAGGATGGAGGTTTTCCAGAGAACTTCAGGTTCTTTCAACTGAAACTGAATTTTGAGTTGTACATTTTGGGCAAAGCTACTCCAGAAAGGCCATGTGGTAGTGGATTGGGTCCTTCAAGATTCACCTTCTCTTCTCTCAAGTTCTCTTTACATTTGCTTTCTCAGATCTATCCTAGGCCTATTTTTAAAAAGTTTTCACTGCTGGGCTCCATACCAATCAGAAAATATATACAATTCCGTGGGTCTCATCCAAATTTTTAAGCACTGTGCATGGCAGTAGGATAACATTCATAAGATTTGTTAGTGGCAGAAAAATATCTCAAAAATTTTTGGCTTTCAACTCTACTCAGAAACTCTTCCTCTTCTTTATTCAATAAGCAATCACAGGCTTTCTTTCTTTCTTACTTTCTTTCTTTTCTTTCTTTCTTTCTTTTTTTCTTTCTTTCTTTCTTTCTTTCTTTCTTGGGCCCAGTGAGAGTTAATTAAAATAGTTAGGAGAGCTGGACCTGAAATGGGTTTTAAGATGTTAGTAACTGAGTACCAAATAACTGATGATCTGTCATTTGCATGTTTGCTTAGCTGTGCTTAGAATGAGGAGTAGAAACATTGATAAGTTGGTGTAGAGAGCAAGGACAATTACCAATTTCCTCCCTTTGTGGGAACCCGTCCAAAAGTCACACAAGAAGAAACTTAGATGTCACTAAAGTAATTAGGATTGTTAAAACTCAGAAAGGCAAAAAGGTCAAAATGAGGAAGATGAGTTACTTCATCTTTTTTAGGACCACTGACCCAATTCAAGACCACCGACTCAATTCAGAACACACACTATGCATGCTTAATGACATTTAAGCTCATTTCCATATGAAGTGGAGAATGGGAGGTGTTAATGTTATGAATATACATTTGTATTTTAGATATTCATAATTTTTGTAAATAAAAAGCTTTGGTTTTGCTTGGATCGGGGCCCTGCGTCTTAGGGAGTGCCTGGCAGTGCCTGGCACCAAATAAAACATACACTTTCTAACTCTAAACTGTTAGAGAGTTTTTGTCCATCTCAGTTGGATATCAATATTAGATCGATATTCATATTTTGGTAAATCATGTTCAAACAGAAATAAGTGACAAATCTGAGCCTTGTAAAAGATATACGTAATGTGGGAGACAAATCCTAGGACATCAGAAGAGGTTTTAAAAAATATGGTAGACTGCAAGGGAAGAGAAGAAAAAATGGAAGTTTTGAAGTAGAATGTAGAAGATGAGACAAAAGTGTCACAGAATAATTGAGGTTGGAATTGACCTGTGGAGATCATCTGGTTCAACATAATTTTTAAAGCAGATCAGCTAGAGCAGATTGCTCAGGGCTGTGTCCATTCAGGCTTTGAATCTAAGAATAGATAACCTGGATGAGAGGTTAACCTGTAGGTAAGTTAAGTAGAAATTCCTGCATGTCAATTTGTACTCACTGCCTCCTGTATTTCCACTCTTTCCCACCATGATGATTCTGGCTGCACCTTCTTCAATTCTTTACTTCACTTTGCTAGGTATACCATGAGGAGATTCCCACTGAGCCTTTTCTCTTCCTAATGCAGCTCAGGAAGCTGTTAGCCTTTTCTTCTAAGGCACATTGCTGGCTCGTGTTCGACTTAGTGCTCACCAGGTTCCCTCGGGTCTTTTCAGTAAAACTGCTTTCTTGTCAGTCAGCACCCAGAGCATACTTGTACTTCAGTCTATTCCTCCCTGGGTGCAGAAGTTTGCATTTCCCCCAATTCAACTTTGAGAGGTTTCCTTCATCCATTTCTCCTGACTGTTAAGGTTGCCACAAATGGCAGAAAAATAATTTAGTGTATCAGTCACTTTTCCCAGTTTTGTATTGCCTGCAGCCTTGCTGAGGGTACAGTTTTGTGCCCATAGTCCAGGCCATTGATCAGGATGTTAAACAATATTGACCCCTGGGGTACTGCTCCAGTAGTGAATGGCATCTATTGCCACTGATTACAGTCCTCTGGGCCTGGCTGTTCAGTTAGCTTTCAATCCACCTCATTGTCTGTATATCTAGCCTGTATTTTATTAGTTTGTCTATGAGTATGTTGTGGGAGTGCAAGTCAAAGGCTTCCTAAAATCCAGACAACCTTTCATTCACCGTCATCCATAAAGTGATTCATCTCATTGTAGAAGGCTATCAGGTTGGTCCAGCATTACTTCCCTTTAATAAATCCATGCTGACTACTTCCAATGACCTCCTTGACATGTCTGAAAATGGTTTCCAGGATCAGTTGCTGCATCACCTTCCCAGGGACTGAGGCAAGCCCTGTAGTTCCTCAGATCCTCTTTCTTCCCCTTCTTGAAGGTAGGGCTGGTATTTGCTGTCTTCCAGTCTCCAAGAACTTTCCCCAGTCACCATTATATTTTGACAAAAATTGAGAGTGGCCCCACAATGACACCAGCCAAGTGTTTTGGAACTTGAAGGTACATCCCATCAAGCCTCATTGACTTGTGCGTGTTCAGATGTTTAAACTTCCCCTAACCGGATTCTCCTCAACTGAGGGTAAGTTTTCAGAATTACAGAATCACAGAATAGTCTGAGTTGGAAGGGACTCACAAAGATCCAGCATTGAGTCCAGCTCTTTAATGAATGTCCCGTAAAGGTATCAAACACATGACCTTCATATTATTAGTATCAGGCTCTAATCTGCAGTCCTTCTCCCTGGTCTGAAGGACTTTGGATTCACGAAGGCAAATTCTACCAGAAGAGAAGGCATTAAGTATCTCGGCATTTTCTGCCTACTTTTCCATGACCTACCCTCCTCCATTTTGATGATCTTTAAAGATCTTTTCCAGCCTCAGCTGTTCTGTGACTCTGGGATTCTGTAAACCTTGGCTTTAATTATTTAATACATTCTTTTAGAGGTATGAAATGACTGGAAGAAAGGAAATGTTGTGTTCCTTCATACAGATTTCCCTCCTCAGAGGCTTAAAAGGCCATTTCTGTTTTAAAACAGTGCTCCATCAAAACTTCACTAAGGAAAATTTTCAACATCATTGTAATAATGGATATTACTTGGTCAATGCCAAACAGCCAACTTAAACACCCACTTGAAAATCATTTCCTGTTTCTAGGACTCATGACATCTTTACTAGAAATTACTGTTAGATTAACCACATGAACCATGCTATAACTTTCTACTAAGCTAAAAGGCATGTGAATATTCAATTATTTATATTCCCTGAGAAATGTAAATTTTTCTAGCATTACTTAAGCAACTTCAATAGACTTAGGAAAATAAGAAACACTGATCAAAGCATCTTAAATGTGTCTTTTCAAAGACAATGCTTTCGAAGCTAGATTTTTACATTGTAAAAGGAAACAGAATTTCCACTGGTATCAATCCCTGAAGCTAAACCAAATTACAATATAGGAGAATGGAAGAGAGAAAAAAATAATCCCTTTAAAGATTCTCTGAAAATCGATTGATGTTACTTATGTAGCGTAGCCATAAAACTGTAAAAGAATTAGCATAGTGTCCTATGAAGGCATTTAAGGGATGACGCATTCATGAAACCAAGATTGCCCCAAGACATTTCACGAAAGTATGGAGTCAGTGAGCATACAGTTCATTGGTATGTACAATATATAACAATTGTATATTTCGTTGTGCTGGTTTGGCCAAATTTAGAAATATACCCTGTGAGAGAAGGCAGGTTACAAACCACCCCTCCCCCACCAGGTTTGGGAAAAAAGAAACTTTTCCCTCGAAGGAATGTGAAAGAGATAAAAAGTATTTATTTAACAAACACGTGGGAAAAGGATAATAATGCTAAATAATAAAATCTTTCGCTGTGGAGAAAAACCTGGGAAAATGTTAGAGTCCTCCCTTTGGTCTCCCTCTTCCTTGGAGCTGGGACTTGGCCCAGGGCCAGGCCCTCTGTGCTCAGTGGAAAGTCCTCCCAATGTGTTCTGATATTGAAGCAGTCCAGCAGAAAAAGTGAAAAAATCTGAAATTCCAGGAAAAGCAAAAGTCCAACTCTCTGTCTCTCTCTGGAGAAAAAAGAAGCTGAAAAACTGGCTGAAAGCTGCCTGGAAAGCAAGCTGCCTCCTCCCGCTCCCGCCGCTGCTGTTAGAAGCAAGAGAAGTCTGTATCTCTGTGTCCTCGAAACATGAAAACAAAACTGCAAAACTGCTTTGAAGAAGTTTTGCTCAGTTTTTCCTCCCCCATCTCAGGCTCTGCTTAAAGGCATAGAAAGGCACAAAATTAATTTCTGGACATGGGGCAGTGATACGGGATACAACATAAAGTCCCCCCAAGACACTCATATATACAATAGATACAATATAAACATACAGGATATAGTATGTAAAGATGGACATCTTCCATCCCTTTAGAGAAAAATGGAAAATTCTAAATCTTTCTGGAGTAAAATAATATTTCATTTGCCACTAGTTCTATTATGAGACAAGAAGAGTGTATGGCAGTCTGGAAAAAAGCCAGCAATTCACAGGCTGGTATTGAATTTTACGTGATGATATAATTGAAATTTCCACATCCAGCATGACATAGAGTACTACTAAGGGACTAGAATATTTTTAAAAAAGATTTAAACATGTTAGAGCTATGTTCTTGGGAGCAGTGAGTTGTTTCTCCTTTTAAATTTAGTGTTCTTCTACAGTAAAGGATTTTGTTAAATTTTCTGAAAGAAAAAAAATGGGAGTTATTCTGAAGTTATGGTGCACAATTTATAGCAATTTTTCTCAACGTTTCTCTTTAAGGAAGAAGTTTTGAAGTGAGTAATCCATAAAAAATCACTTCTAGTACCTGATTTTAATTTGTTTGCTTATTTGTTTCACAGAACTTGGCTAAAAATATTTACCACTACCCTCCTCAGAATGGTGGGATTCAGCTAGCCTGACTTAAACAAACTGAATCTAACTTAGTTATTTTAAAAAAGCAACAAACAAACCCAAACCAAATTGCATTCTAGGATAAAAGTAATTTGACTTATATCAGACATCTTGGTAGAATAAGGTTTATAATGTCTTATTCTCTGGGTTATACAGTTTTAACAATACAAAAATAAGAGAACAAAATTAAAATAAAATTACCATTATTTAAAATTAAAAAAAGCACCATGTATGAAAAAATGGGAAGCTTTTTCTGAATCTAAAACTCTGGCAAATGCATTAGAGAAATAATGAATAATGACAATAATACAAACTTCATCAAAGATAATAAAAATATTGCAACTTAAGGACAAAAATATTGAACTTTCCCTTTCAAGGGAATAATAGATGAAAAGAGATGTCCAGGAGGTATTTTGCATTAATAACTCCGTGATTTCAAGAACCAAAGTAAGATCACAAAATTTTTCAAATTAATTCATCAACTCATTTTTACTTACTTTTCCTCTTTCTCACTGTATTTTCTGAATATCAATGGATTGTATTGTGATTATCCTTTATGCTCTAGGGTTTATAAGTTTATATCTGTTCTGATCCAGAACTGGTGAATTGTAGAACATGGTGAAGTATACAGAAAGAAAAACACCACCAAAGGAAAAATAATACAATCTCTTCAACCTTTCCTTACTACATATTGAAGTAATTGAGACACACAAGGATGATGATTTGAGTACTGCAAATAAACTCAAAAATTGGACAAACCCTTGGGAAAAGAGTATGTGTAAAAAAGAATAAGGAAAAACCAAGCATATATATTCCAAGGCTATGACAGAAAAGTCATAATTGTTACCACTCTGTTTTTTACTGAACAAATAATGCAATTTTGTACAGACCCAGAATATCTAGAACATCTATCTCTTTCTCAGAATGATTTGTGTTACTAAAGAAATTCATTTCTCACCATTTTGTTACTTTGTCACATAAAAATTGATCACAGACAAATAACCTCTATCTCCGTGTTCTTTGGCATATATTGAGATTGATTTTTGGAGGCATGTCAAAAAATTTGAAACAAAATGAATTCTCTTAATAAGTGGATAAATCTTGCCCGTCTTTGTTTCTTGAAGAGGATTAACCCAGAAATGGTAATTGCTTGCTGCCACAAGACAGATATTTGAAACTAAAAACTCAGGAGTGTGGTATTGACTTGACATGTTTTGTTTCTCTTGTTGAAATTGAAGTCAATATAGTTACAATCTTGCACAACAGGATTATCCACTTTCTTTTCTCTGTGAAATGCAAAAGATCCCAAACTTTGTATCTTGTTCAACTGCAAGTAGTATCTAACTTGGAATGCACGTGGAGTAGCATGACACACACATTTGCTATAGAAAGGAAAAATAATGCTAGATATATCACAGTATCTTGATTCTGATCATGAAAAAGATTTATTTGGAAGAAAGAAGTGATACAACCACAGAAAGAAAATGCAATAATTTTCTGTTATAACAAGTGTTTTCTCAGATCCTCTATGACAAAAAAGATTTGAGTTGAAGATTTAAATAAGTAATCTGGTTATCTGAGCTGTATATCTTATGCATGAACACATTCTAAAAGCATGAAAGGTTTCTCTGGAAGTTGTTAGAACTATTTCATAATTATTTTTATGAACTTATGAGTTCTTTTAATGAGAAAATTTGAACTTTTTCAAAATTGCATAAGCCTAGTGAAATGTTTCTGAAGTGTTCCCTAGGCTGGCTTTTATAGCAAAGCCAAAACAATGGAGGAGCAGAGTGACTAGAACCCATCTTCGTGTCATCTGCCTCCATCACTGTGCTGGAAGATTCTGAGATCTTTCTCTGACTCTGTGGTCTACCTTCTACTGAGTGTACTGATGGTTGTCTTTGATTCATTTGCCACTTCCCTCTTAATCATAACAAAATAAAAAGAAACGTTGCAACCAGTCTTGAAAAGATAGTATTTACTTGTGCTTGGTTAGAGTACAGCAGTATTTAAAAAACATTAAACATGTCATTAGGTAAGGAATACAATTTCCCCTCTACTCCATTTTTGGAACCACTGCCAACACCAGGACTTTCAAAAACAGTTTTATCACCTTCCTAAGAACAAGTTTTCTCACTCTGGAAAAATAATTTTAAGACAATGAATGAAGCTGCCTGAAGAAGTGGAGGCATGGAGAATCTTTCAAGATGGTCCCCAAACTAGTTTTGCAACATGTGAAAATTAGTTCCTTTTGAAGTGTTTCCTGTCCTGCTTCAATGTCATTTATTCTGTCCTAATGTATTTTGTGAAAGTTAAGCAGAGAAATAGATTTATATAAGACAAACCACTAGTAAGGGTCATAGACTTCCATTTTTATTTTAATAAAATCTTTGAAGACTAACTCATACAATTTGTGAATCACACTTCATGAGAAAGACTTGACAGAGGTTTTTAACAATTTGAGGTGTGGAACTGATTGGAAATAACAGAAAAAAGAACTGCTTCTGTTCACTCTTATATTCAACCAAAGATAAGTAGCTACATCATAAAAGTATACAAAAGTATATTCTTATACTGATGAGAGAGAAGAACATAAAGAAAAGAAACTGTGACAATGTTTTTCTGGTTTATGGTGCTCACATTGTCTTCATATACAGAACGGGTTGATTATCCTTGTCTAAATTATAGAGATTATATAGAGATTATTTTATAACAAAATACACTACATAAGGTACAGTCATAATATATACTAACATTAATGTTTGATTTAGTCACTTCTATCTGTACTATTATAAAAGTAATTTTTATATATTTAACTTGTGGTTTTCTTTGAGACATCATAAGTTCTTTATCTCAGATATATCTTGAAAGAGTTAAGTCTAGAATTCAGCTATTAAGTTCATTAAATACCTTTTGGATTTTGATTTTAGAATGTATAAAGAGAATGCATGGTCCTTTAAATTGCAATATTCAACATTTTTTAAAGTATTTTTATTTCATCTGTAATTTTTAAATTAATATCTTTTTTTCCAGATTTTTTTCATAGATACATCTTTTTATGCTTTTAATCTTTCTTATCATCAGCCTTGAAATCTTCTATTTTCTACTAGATATAGTTAAGAAGGATGACAAGAACTGAATAAAGCATTCCAAGTAATGGAAAATCATTGTAATAATCGCAGTGTATTTTTGTTGATTTCCTTTTTCTGACGAAAATAAATTCTTGTCATGTTCATATAAAGGGCAGTTCTGTTCAGATAATAATCTAATACAAGATATTACAAGAATATATTTTTAAAATTGCATAGACTTTGTGAGAGGAAATACTGGTTTATCTAACAGTATGTGCAGTATTTGCATCAAGTTTTTTACTGCCTTTTTATCTAACATAATAGTTAAAGTACGTAAGTTCAAGTACATTCATTCTTCTCTTGTACTAAAATATGATGCACTTCTGGTGGAAATGTGAGTATCAGGATGATTATAATTCTTGTTGCATCCTGTAATGATATTTGTTGTGCTGACCTTTCATATATTTTATTTCATGGTAAACTTTTCTTTCACTTTCTTTTTTGGGCTTAATGCTGCCATCACATAAAATGCCATTTTCATATCTGACAGCAGAGTTTGACTGCAAGAACAGTGGTTCATGAAAAACAACTTGAGCTTCCTATTATTGGTGTCCGAAATGACAACTGCATTTTGTCTTGCCATTCCACTACTCAGACAGTTGCTGTCAAAACTTTATAACTCTGGAGAGAGTTAAGTGTAAGCAGACAGAAAGAATTTACTTCCACTAACAGAAGCAAAGACATGCTTTCTAGGTATTTTTTGAGCTGTAAAATATACTTGGCATTATAATTTCATCAAGAATGGCTTCCTATTGAGTTACAGTTAGGATTTTCACTAAGTATGCCTGTTTTGCTTTTATTTTCTTCTTTTTTACTTTGCTTAATTTTAACAATTCAAGGTGGCTGGTGTGCTGTATAACCTTTGGGTGTGCTATATAACCTTTGATGTGCTGTACAGCCTTTGTGCTATATAAACAGAGAATCATTATATCCAATTAAATCTCTGAAGTAGATGTCTCTTTACTATTCTTTTTATGTTACAATTATTTTCTCATCTTTCTACCACACTTATTTCACTTGCCACTTCTTGGATCTCAGCTGTTAACTTTTTGTAGCTTGTGCTGTTCACTGTTAGGAATCCAGTTATCTTTGTAAATCTAACCCAAGTCATATGTGACAATAGGATTTAGATGGATTCAAGACCTAGATATTTTATTCAACTAATAATTCAAATACAATAAGCCTACTGTTCTCTGGAATAACTGACATGCTGTAGAACAAAGATCAAAACAAAAAGTGTTTTGTCTCATTTGCTTCATGTTCTTTCCAGCTCCTTTATTTATCACAATAAAAACCCTCACAGTAAACCTGGGAAATAGCAGGAAACAATGTTTTGAGTGTGTGCTGGGTTTGTCAAGAATTGATCTGCTTCATACTAGGTGGTCCTGGGGCTGTTTTTTGGATTTGTGCTGAAAACAATGTTTTCATTGTTTCTGAGCTGTGCTCACACACAGTCAAGGCCTTTTCTGCTTCTAACGCTACCCCACCAGCAAGGAGACTGGGGGTGCATGAGAAGCAGGCAGAGTACACAGCTAGGACAGCTGACCCCAGCTGACCAAAGGGATATCATAAAATCACAGATTCATTAAAGTTGGAAAAGACCTCTAAGATCATCAAGTCCAACTTTGTTGCCCTTAATTGGAATGCAAAAGCTGATATTCCAGTGCCACTGTGTCTTCCTTGTACTTAGGGGCCCAAAACTGAACAAAGGATTGGAGATGCAGCCTCACCAGTGCCGAGTAGAGAGGCACAATCACTTCCCCTGTTCTGCTGGCCACACTGTTTCTGACAACTGCCAGAATGCCATCAGCCTTTTTGGCCACCTGGGCACACGCTGGCTCATGTTCAGCTGCTGTTGACCAGCATCCCCAGGTCCTTTTCTGCTAAGCAACTTTCCAGCCACTCTGCCTCAGGCCCATAGTGCTGCATGGGGTGGTTGTGACCCAAGTGTAGGACCCCATACTCAGACCATATGGCATCATGCTCAGCATATAAAACTGGGGGAAGAAGAAAGAAGGGGGCAACTTTGATGCTGTTTGTCTTCCCAAGTCACCATTATGACTGATGGGGCCCTGCTATCCCAGGAATAGCTGAACACTTGCCTGCCCATGGGAAGCAATGGATGAATTCCTTGTTTGCTTTTGCTCCATGTGTTAAGGTGTCTTTATCTCGAACCATGCACTTTCTCTACTTCTACTCTTCTGATTCTCTCCCCCATCCCACCTGGGGGAGAAAGCGAGCGGCTGTGTGTGGCATAGATGCCAGCTGAGGTTAAACCACAACATAGTGAAAGGATAGAACTAAACTGAAAATCTGAAATGCAGAAATGTCTGAAATGGCAATGGAAAAATGTCAGTACCACCTGACAGGAACAAAAGCCTGTGTGCACTTACTGCTTATCATCAGATTTTATATATGTGCAATAAATAGTAAGGGTTTGTTACTGCTGGGCAAAGAACTAGGGTATCATAGATTGATTGTAAAATGGCACACACTCCTGCCCAAACTAATTCCCCAGTAGTCTCAAAAGATCAGACCTTTATGCAGTGTTATTCATTACAGGGTTCAAGACCATAAGAAATTCAGGATCATCTAACTTTCTGCATGTTGAAAAACCTTACAGTCCCCATAGCCAGTCCATATTCATCTTAATAATGTGGGACTGAAGACACCTGTTCTTTGACTTACGTGTCATCCATCATGATAACTTCCATGACGTCTTAATCACTTATATGGAATATTTAGAAGAGAAATATTTAAGAGAAGCTCTTTTCAGCATACCAATTTCTTCTAGGTAAGAGAAGACTTTATACAAATAAACCCATCACTTTCTTGTTCTCAAGAGGAAATTCATATTTGTTTATAGAAGACTAGAACATTGTCAAAAAATCTAATTTTCTGTTTAAGTACACTGAAGTCTGAAACTGAGCTTTCCAGTGCAAAGAAGATGAAAAGGCAGTTGTGTTCAATTTAGTTACTGGCTATTGACTAATTATTGACAAATTTGATGGGATTTCAGGAGCAGGAAGAATCATGTCATTGTGCTTCATGTTAAAAATCAACTGTGTAACATGGAAGACTTTATTTTTATTTTTCTTGAATCTTTGAAACATTTCCTGCTCTGAAAAATTTATTCAATAGCTCTTGAACAAGTACCATCATATTTCATTACTTTTCTAAAACATTCTACAAGCACTGGTAGAACCAAACCCTAATATTTTAATCTATCTTAGAACCTTTTGACTCAATATTTACAGGCAAGCTAATAACTCTATCCTTTCCCAGCTTCTCCAAGTATCCAAAATATGAATGCATGAGATTGAGACTATGAAACTTTTGCATTAAGGAATGAGACAAATAAATTGATTATACAGTCAAATTATAAGGGTCTATATGGTGTGTATGAACTTAGAAATATCTTTTGATGATATTATAAAAATAACACTATAATTACAGTGACAATGTGATGAAAAGAGCCTTAGGTTGTCAAGAGAATGCTGTAAGATGCAAGTTGGAATAGATTGCAGCAATGCTGTACGTTTCAGTAACAGGTTATTGATCATGCACTGGCTTATGATGAAGAACATAGTGGAGACTTTCAGCCTGCAATACTAAGCAATCCTCACATGACAAAGTCTGAATTATTCCTTATGAACAGAGCAGCCTTTCTTTAAGGACTTATTTCTTTTAAATATGTAATAGTGTTCTTTCTTAGTGACATACTCTTTATATGATATATGCCTGGAATGTATTTTCTTTGGAAAAGAAAATATAAACTCTAGAATATCAATAAGATTCCCTGAAATATGAAAATAAGTCACTAAACAGAATAAGTTGGTTTTTTTTTTTCCCAGAATGAACAGGGGAAAGTGTATGGTTTGTAAGAACAGAAAACCAAGCAATTTCTTTTTGCACTTCTGTAGCTAAATATACCTTGATTTTCATACTCTATTAATTTTGCTCACTATTAACTGAATTCTGCTCTGTAAAATACAGTGTATTTTTAGAAATAGGTATGTAATTGGAAAGTCCACTTGTGATTTTTTAGGAAAACTAGTAATGGAGTGAGTAGCAAGTGAGGTCAAGAGTTATTATACATATCATGAATAACATAGTATATGCTCAAATCTAGCAAATATTGGATTCAAAGGGACTACATCAATGTATAAACTTAAACACTCATCTCAGGTAGGATTAAGTCATCTGGGCAGCTGACTTTTTAAAAACCCTTCAACTGCCTTCACTTCCTGAGGATGATTTTTTGTGAAATGAATATGTTCTTACTGTATTAATGGGACTAGACTTTTTCCCACAGGAAAATTTTATTATTTTATTTTACTTTTTTTAAAGCTGTGTACTAACATGCAGATTTGGAAAGAGAACCAACGTTTTCTGATTCATTCAGTAGCAATTTTCCATCTGATTGTACTCAGCAGTTGCAGTCCTTTAATAATAATAAAAAAAACCACATTAGAAATATGTCATGTCATGAACAGCAATGCCCAACTTTTTGCTTATCTTTTTTCCCAAATTTGGGATTATGTAGGTGTAGTAGGTTGATCCCAGACAGCATTCATCCAGTTTCTCACTGACTCCCCTCTCCTGTGGGACCTGGAGAAAATAGAAGGAAGGCAAGAATACTCTTGGGCAGAGATAAGGATACTTTAATTAAGAAAGCAAAAGTTGTGTGCCAACCATGTGAATGGTTGGCATTAAATAAGTTTTCTTCAGTCTGATGAGTATACCATTATGCTTGAATATATGAAATTATGTGGAAAAACCCCTCTATTGTTAAGGTAAAAACAACAAAAGACCAGATAGTTTGGAATCGACAATATTCAAAGATGTAAACATATAAGTGAGCCTTTCAGGGGTGAGACTCCCCTAGATCTGCTGTTTATAAACAGAGAAGAGCTGATGGGAAATGTGGTCAGAGGTCTTCGTCTTCTTGGGTACAGTGACCACGATATGACAGAATTTGCAATATGTGGTGAAGTTAAAAGAAGCATTAATAAAACCTCTACCCTGGATTTCTAGAGGGCAGGCTATCTGGGACACTGATTCAGAAAGTCCCTTGGAAAGCAGACCTTAAAAACAAAGAGGTCCAGGAAGGGTGTACATACTTTAAGGAAGTAATCTTGAAGGTGCAGGAATATGCCCTCCCTCCCAAAGATGAGCTGGTAGGGAAAATGACCGGCCTGGCTGAGCAGGGAGCTTTTGTGGGAACTCGGGGGAAAAAAAGATGGTGTATCACCTTTGGAAAAAGGGACAGACAACTCAGGAAGTGTTTAAGAATGTTGTTATGTCATGCTGACAGAAAATTAGAGAGGCAAAATCTCATCTGGAACTTAATCTAGACACTTCTGTAAAGAATAATAAAAAGTGTTTTTACAAATACATTAATAGCAAAAGAGGGGCAAAGAAAACCTCCATTCCTTATTGGACATGAGGGGGAATACAGTCACCGAAGAAGAGGAAACGGCTGAGGCACATTACACATTCTTTGCCTCAGTCTCGAACAGTAAGACCAGCGATCCTCAGGACAACTGGTCTCCTGAGCTGGTGGACAGGGAGCAGAATGGACCCCCTCTAATGGAGGAAGCAGTTAGTGACTTGCTGAGGCACTTAGATGATCACAAGTCTATGGGACCAGATGGGATCCATTCTAGAGTGATGAAGGAACTTTTGGAAGAGTTTGCTGAGCTGCTCTCCATCATTTATCACCACTCCTGGCTGACCAGGGAGGTCATGGATAAGGAGGCCATCTGGAGGTTGGCCAGTGTGATGCTCATCCACAAGAAGGGCCAGAAGGAGGATCTGGGAAACTACAGGCCTGTCAGCCTGACCTCATTACCCGACAGGGTTATGGAGCAGATCATCTTGAGTGCAATCACACAGCACAAACAGGACAACCAAGGGATCAGACCCAGCTAGCACAGGCTTAGGAAGGGCAGGCCCTGCCTGACCAACCTGATCTCCTTTTATGACCAGGTGACCCTCCTGGTGGATGAGGGGAAGGCTGTGGGTGTTGTCTACCTGGATGCAGCAAAGCCTTTGACAATGTCTCTCACTGCATTCTCCTGGAAAAATTAGCAGCCTGCGGCTTGGACAGGTGTGCTCTTTTCTGGGTTAAGAACTGTCTGGATGGCCAGGCCCAGGGAGTGGTGGTGAATGGAGCTGCATCCAGCTGGCAGCCAGTCACGAGTGGTATCCCTCAGGGGTCAGTATTGGGCCCAGTCCTGTTGAATATCCTTATTGATGATCTGAATGAGAGGATTGAATCTATCATTAGCGAGTTCGTGGATGACACTAAGTTGGGTAGGAGGTTTGATCTGCTGGAGGGTAGGAAGGTTCTGCAAAGGGACCTGGACCGACTGGATTGAAGGGTTGAGACCAATGGTATGAGGTTCAACAAAGACAAGTTCTGGGTTGTACACTTTGGCCACAACCTCCTGCAGTGCTCCAGGCTTGGGGCAGAGTGGCTGGAAAGATGCCCAGGAGAAAAAGATCTGGGTGTTGGTCGACAGCAGCTGATCATGAGCCAGCGTGTGCCAGGTGGCCAAGAAGGCTGATGGCATCCTAGCCTGTATCAGCAATAGTGTGGCCAGTAGGACCAGGGCAGTGATTGCCTCCTGTACTCGGCACTGGTGAGGCCTTGAGAAGTGCATTCAGTTCTGGGCCCCACACTTTAAAAAGGGCATGGAGATACTGCAGTGTATCCAGTTTAGGGCAACAAGACTCATGAAAGGACTAGAAAATGTCTTATGAGGAACAGCTAAGGGAGCTGACTTTGTTGTGAGATTGTGGTGAGGTGGGGGTTGGTCTCTTCTACTGTGCCTGCAGTGAAAGGACCAGAGAAAATGGCCTTAAACTGAGACAGGGGAGATTCAAATTAGATATTAGAAAAAAAATTCACTGTTAGGGTGGTCAGGCATTGGAATAAGTTGCCCAGGGAGGTGGTGGAGTCACCATCCCTGGTGATATTTAGGAAGTATCTAGATCTGGCACTGGGGGATGGTGTAGTGGTTTTGCAGTTGCAGTGGTGGTACTCATGATTTGACTGGGTCATCTTAAAGGTCTCTTCCAACCTTGATGATTCTATGAAGAAAGAAATGTGTATGTTATCTTGTTAGCCAGACTAGGAAGTTTTTTTCACATGTAGGTCCTAAAATCTATTAACCTGGCTAACGCTCCTGCTTTTACAAGATGATGGATTAATTATCATCTGTAATTAAAAAATCTGATCGCAAAAGGACTCCAGTGTACAGAGCAGCTACAAGAGACCCGTTTGCTCTACAGATCTAAGTGGGAAGAATTGGGCTGGGTGGGTCTGTTCCAACCTCCAGACAAAAAGGAGACTAAGCTGAGAACCTAATATTTTGATGATTTGCTGTTTGCTGGCTACACTTTGACAGATCATTACTAATTTTCAAAGGAGCTGTTAAAAGTCCCCTTCAGTACGCAGCGTTTTAAAGGTCCTTGAGGAAAGCATCTTGTCAGACTGATATGTTATCATGCAGGTTGTCCATGCATGCTTATTAAAAAGGATTCTGCTCTTCAGAAATCTGGGTTAGCATTTCAAGTAACCACAAATGCACCCCTATGAGATCACAAGGAAGTAAAAACTTTTTTACCTATTCACTGACCTTGACACTGTGAAAGAGTAATTTGACTTACCATGAATTAATGGCATTTTTCTGTGATTTGCTTGTAGCTGTAGTCTCAGGCTGATTACATCAAGTCCAATTAAGGACTGCAGAAATATTGACCAGATGCAGGATAAACGTTTGCAAAATTTTCTCTACCTAGTGGAAAGCCCCAGTTCAGTCATTGCAGCCTGGACAGACAAATTGACAGCATCTGTGGTCACAACTATAGCTGAAGACAATAACATGACTAACATAGGGATGACCTACAGAGTTTTGATATGAAAGAAATATCCATCAGCATAATTTGATTACTTGCTTCATTCCTGTAATTTTCAATACTAAATAAACCCTTGGGACACAGTGGAGAAGTAGGTCAGAACCTTATAAAAATACAGCCACCTACCCCTGGCATGGTACAGAAAATTCATCACTTGTGTAACTGGACTCGATGGAATTACTGTGGGGATGAGCAAGCCAGTATTTTGATAGTAGTGTGGTCCAGCTGAACAGTTATAAATTTCTAATGAGCTAATGAGGAATTATACTCATTTCAGTTTTCAAAATCGAAACAAAAACTACTTTTCACATGAGGTACACATGTGCTGCTGCTGAAATCTGCCCTCAGCAGAGCTACAGATCTATTCCAAAATAGCAATATATTGCACACAGCAAAATGCAGCATTTATAAGCATGTGGAGTTCTAAGACTAAATTTGTGATTTTGTGCTAAAAACAGGCCTATTTTCTATCAAAAATTGGAAACCTACACTTTCACCTCATTCTGCTCATATGAGGATAAGTAATTGATGGGGATTGGAGTACTGTATTGCATTTCCTGTAAATTTTCATGGATGAGGTGGTGGGGTCCTTCCTTGCTGTACTTAGCTGCATATTTAAAAATAATCCACCTGTTCAGGTATATATGCACATGAATGAGGTAAAGGAAATAACTGAAAGATAAGGAATAAATATATTTCTGGTATGGAATTCTGTGGTGCCTTTTCTGGAAATGGGTGTCACATAAATATCGAGGTTGCCAGTCATTGTCAAAATATTACAGTCTATCAAATTGCCATCATAAATAACCCCTTTGGAACATTTTACTGATTTTAAGGACTTTATTCCATAACTACTCTGTGAATCCGGCCCCCAAAGTACAAAGGAATGTATGGGACTGTGGGATGTTCAGAAACCAGATGGCTTTGTTTCAGCTACTGCATCGTTTTATAGCAAAACACATATACTTAAAAAGATTTCTTTGCTCAGTATTGTTTAAATGTGTCATATTTTACTCATTTGCCTAATCCTGATGGGTCTCCATTACAGTCCAGAATGACTAAGTTACCTCTTTCAGGAGCTTGCATGAGTGGAAGAAGAAGCCATGTCTAGTAACAGTGTTCTGGTGCTTTTACGTTTTGTTTCCTTGTTAGAGGCACTGATAAATGGTTAAATATGAGCCTAAAAGCAGGTGGAACTGCCCCGATTCTCCCAGAAACCCCTGATTACTTACCCATGGACAAAATGTGTCAAAATGATGGCTGCCATGGCTTAAATAATAAGACATGAAAATTGTAAATTATGTACCAGTCTAAATTAATTTACTGGAAATGAATGTAATTTACAAAGATCTACAAGTTGTGAAATAGAGACTTGAAAGATCTATTGTAAGAAGTTATATGTTTTCTTCTTTCTGATACTTGTTCAGAGACTTTTGTTTTCTTCCAAAATTAATTAACTCAGTAATGATCCAGTAGTCATTAAAAGAGGATCTGGCTTCTTCAGAAGCAACAGTCTCCTGAGAAACAACAAAAATATAGGATCTGAGACTTCACTAACCTTTACTCTTCTTCCTCTACCACCCCTGTAATTAGTCATAGCAAATGACAGAAAGGGTGTAACCAATTAGTACAAAAAACTCTTGAAAAAGACTGCATCATATTTGTTAGATCTTAGGCAAACTCTTGAAAAAGACTGCATCATATTTGTTAGATCTTAGGCATATTTTACTGTATTAGCTGCTGTAATTACAAGCTCTGAAGCCATTATAAGGAAAAAGGGGATGAGAAGCAGTGGTTATGGAGCAGTGTATCTGACAGTGAATTTACAGAACCACAGAAACACAGAATCACCAGGTTGGAAGAGACCTCTAAGATCATTGAGTCCAACCCATGCCCTAAAACCACCTCAACTGAACCATGGCACCAAGTGCCACATCCAATCTTTTTTTAAACGCATCCAGGGATGGTGATTCCACTACCTCCCTGGGCAGACAATTCCAGTACTTCACCACTCTTTATGTGAAAAACTTTTTCCTAATATCCAACCTGTATTTCCCTTGGTGCAGCTTAAGACTGTCCTCTCGTTCTGTCAGTTGCTTCCCGGAGAAAGAGACCAACCCCCACCTGATTTCAGGAAGTTGTAGAGAGTGATAAGGTCACCTCTGAGTCTGCTTTTCTCCAGGCTAAACAACCCCATTTATGTGCTTTAGGGCCCAATCCAAAATTTACTGAAATAAATTTAAGTATTCTCTCAACATTGGAGTAAGACAAATACTATGCAATCACAAATCAAGCAGCAATGAGTGCCATCTTTTTTTTTCACCACGTGAGTAGGTCAGTGAATTGTGTTTTAGTGAAAAGCTGGTTTTGACCTTGTAATCTTGAGTTATATTTCCTTCTGTTTAGTCACTCAGAATTTGTTGTTACTTATGTACAAAATAGATTTTCAAGTTTAATACTGATCTGCTGAAATTAGTTTGCATTCTGAGTCTGGTTTAGGATATTTGGATAAACATTAAGTTCAATAGTTTATAGATTTCCTTTTAATTTCTGTGATATTGATAGACATGTTTTATTCTGACAGAAAAATATTTTGTTTGCTCTCAGATATACCTAATGAGGAAGATCTTAACATGTACAGCAAAATTGTTGATATTTCTTATATGAGATGACAGACAAAGAAAGCAAAGCCTATAGAAGATATACAGAATAAAAATTTCAACATGGACACAATGGAGTAAATAATATAACATTTTTTATCCTATATTTTTCCAAAATATTTTATTCTCAAAAAATGACTGTTAAATGCACTGAAATTCCACTTAAAAATAATAAATGTCCAGTTTGTCTGAAAATAGTAACTCTCCCACAGTCCCAGAAAGATCTTCAGCTCTTTTCTATTTACAAGCAACAGTCCAGATTCTATCTGGATTATGCCTAAATTGCTAAGTGGACATCCCAGCTTTATTTGGTCTAATGTAGATTTTATTTAAAATGTAAGAACAATATTCTTCTTGTGTACATATGTATATATACATGTATATAACAAATATATCACATGAATTATTCTATTGCATACATTTTCTTCCCCAAAACAACATCAATTCAGTTTAATCTGGCATGTATTGAC
Source organism: Corvus kubaryi (assembly GCF_017639235.1). Taxonomy (NCBI): domain Eukaryota; kingdom Metazoa; phylum Chordata; class Aves; order Passeriformes; family Corvidae; genus Corvus; species Corvus kubaryi. The sequence goes on from NW_024582091.1 coordinate 1,710,796, forward strand.
TCATCTGTTTTATTTTAATCTAATTTTTAGGACCACTTCCAGGGAGAGTTATTTTATATTGCTTACTACTTTTACCGGGAAAAAGATCAACAGTGTGCAATTCCAAAGTTAATACTTTATAATTTTTTTACTGATTACACACCTTCTACTAAAACAAAATTTAGCAATTTATTTGGTGCCTGGTTTTACCCTGACTTTTATCTCATTTGTCAGGAGCTGTCACATATGCTGGTTGGTATTTTTGCCATTTGAAAACATGAAAATAAACGGGGAATATTTTTGTATGGTAGGTTGCACAAGTGCAATACCCTGTTCTTCTACTACATCATTTCCATCAAGGCCTAGAAGTTTTCCCACAAATGTTCAAAATTGAAACCAATAGTTTTTCACTCTCATGTAGAAAACAGTTCATCTCTGTATGAAATGACCCTAAGCAGATTTATTCTTGCATTTGCGCAGAGGGCAGTTAGGGATGGAGAAACATCATGGTGCCTAGGAAGCTATGACTTGAACTAAAGCAAATACCAGGCTTTAATTTAGATTTTGGTCTGTGGTCTGGATTTTCCTTTCTACTGCATGAGGAAACAAGATTTGCCTTTTCTTTCACTTTGGAATGGCATTGAGTCTCTATGACCAAAACATGCCATGCTGTAATAAATACACATTTTAAATTTTACTCCTTGATATTTAAGTTAATTTTGCTGTTGTGCACATTTCTGTCTCAGTCTTCTAAATGTCTATTGGCAGATAGTATTAAAATGCTAATGCAAACCTGTTTCTTTAAAGAAAATGGTCATAAAAATCATTAATTCATTCTGAGATAAGAAACAAAACCTCAAGAGATGTTCTATTTAATATTCAGATATGGATTGCTTTGATAGAAGTGCTTTATCACTTATAACAAAACATGCATGGTGAGTGTAAGAAGATTATAAGACATTAGACACCTAATAATGAAGGTTAGGGCATGGATAACAAAGTTAGTGTAAGTATTTGGAAAACAGAAATAGAAGTGCAAATACTTCTCAACTAGGTTTAGTACCAAACACCACTTATATCTCCTCATATTATTGAAATACGAATATGGATTATTAAAAAGGATAACATGCTCTTATAACAGTTGTCTAGCTGTGAGGGTACAGTCAAGAGCAAAAATAAAATAAAACTTGAAGAATTGTGAACTCTATGGCACACAGTCACTCTGTATCCTGGGAGAACTCTAGCAACAGACTGCAACAGAATCAATCATATTTCTTTTCCACTGGATAAAAAGCAGACAATACTCATTACAAAACGAAATCATATCCTGAATTTTTAGAAAGGAGGGTTGTGTTATTTCTATGACTAATTTATGACTTCCCTGACATTCCTAGGAAATGAGGCTACCGATACCAAGTGTTCAAAAGCAGTACAATATAAAATCATAGAGAAGTCAGTATCGTAACTAGAGAAAAATTTTCTTCCTTAGCTTCTCTGATCAAGGTCAAAATTGCAATGGATGACTTTTAACTTTAGTAGCATATTCTTCAAAGTAGTATTACAAATGTACAGGTGAAGCTTTGCCAAAGTCCAATAGATATCTGAAACAAGGCATCTCTCGTTATTTTAACAGCACCATTATCAAACCAAGGTATTCATATGCTTGTGTGATATTACTTTACATGACAGTTATAGAACATAACTGATGACTGCAGGTCTATAAAACAAACCAGCATCAACAGTAAAAGAGTTGATGTTCCTTAGCATCACTCATCTTTCTTTCTCTGTCTTTGCTATGCACCTGAGAAAGAAAAATATGTGCAGAGCCATCAAAAAAGAAATGCTAAGACAGTTCTGAAAATAAATCAAATGAAACCTGAAAAAAAAAATCTTTAAAGTGTCTCTTAAAAGGCTCTAATGGACAAACTCTCAGAGGTAAAGCAAAGATATCACACTAAAGAAATGTGTTTCTTATTTTGTTATTAATGTAAAATAATTACTTTGTCTTTAGTATAAATACATGAAAAGTTTTAATCACATCACCACTCCAGTTTTCCGGGGAAAATTCACTAGTCATACTACTGACATCATTTACTCTAAAGAAGTCATTACCTTTACCTTTGACAGCAGTTGATGCAAGAGGAATTTGCTTTCTGAAGAACAAATTTTATTTTGCTAATAATACGTCAAAAGTTTGCAGTGAGGGATCTCCAGTTTATTTTTGTTTTTCTTTTAAGGACAGATAAAATAAACCTCTCCTCCTCTCAAGTTTGCAATGTTGGCAGTTGTCCAAAGTGAGTTACACTCTGAAATGGAGTGCACAAACAAAAAAACGAACCAAACCCAAAACAAAACCCCCCAAACAACAAATGCCAAAAAAATCCAAGCAACAAAAAAAAGAAGTCCCTATGTCTTTATATTTTTATTTCTCTTGGCTAATTATTAGTCAGCTCACTATCACCACTGACTATGGTATATCAATTTCTATCAGTTAAAGTAAACATAACTTAGACCAAATTTAATTTTCAGATGTCTAAAGGAAAGAAGGCAAATGTACTATTTTAATTGATGTTCCAACTCTGCAGCCTACGATAATCTTTATCGTAAGACTTTCTGAAGTAGCACTGATGAACAACTTTGTTAGATGTTGCAACTTGACTTGTACACTGTGTATAAAAAAGGAGAGTTCTCATGCTCTAGTTAATTAATTGGATTATGCCTTCAAAAGGATTGACACTTCATATGCCCTTATTCTAAGCATTTTTTAAGAAAGTTTGCAGAATAGACTTCAGAAGAATAACCTAAGGATGAACTTTCAACTTGTGCTATATCACAGTTTTCTTTAGAAAAGGCAGCTTTAGAGGGCAGGAAAAATGTTAAGGAGAAGATGATGTGCCATACTTTTATGAAGTGTGGCATCTAAGGAAGAGATATATCCTTAGCAGGACTTTAAAACTGTCACTGTCATGATTCCTAATTTTCTTGTTCTGTGAATGGCTTCTTTTTTTCTTAGCAGACAGACTTTAGGGTAAGGGATTGGTCAAATATACTCTGGACATCCATAAATATGAAGTATTATACATAGCATTTTACAACCATTTTCGCCAATTAAATATTTGTATTCCTTAATATGTTAGTCTTCAGTCCTTCGTCACTTTAGGAATAGTCTGAATATTAATTTAGCACACAGAAATAGACATTGAATCTAGCTGGACTAGCATAAAGAATTCTGCCTGAAACTAAAAATACTTTCCCATCATGTACTGTAATTTTCCCCAGAGAAACTCTATCCTATACTCATACACATGGTCATAGTGTTCTGAATAACTCTGAGACAAAAAATTTAACTTATTTTCAGGGTTTTTAATTTTTCTATCCCTTCACTTGAATAGAACACATATGAAGGACTAAGGAAAAGATTAGCAATTTCTGCATATCTTCAAACCTGCAAAAATTCCAAATGCACACCAAAACATAGCCAGTCAAAACCTACCAAAAATATTGAAAGCTGTGATAAACTGAATATGATATTTACAGGTTTGCTTTAATCCCAGGTTTAAAATAAATTTAACTAGTGAAAGTTTGTAGCCTTGTAGAAATCAGTACTGATTGTTGTAGATCTCTGTAGGATAAGAGATTTACAAAAGTGCAGTAGATTGTAATAGGATTTCAGCTGAATGACTGACTAAATTGACTGTTTGGCCTGTTAGATGTCTATAGGTGAGGAGTCTGCAAAGGGTGTACAGGCATGGTTAACCATGCACCACTCTGATAGCCTGCCTTCAAGCTATCCTTTCTTCAGACCCCAAATTTCCCTTTCTCATGGTGATTCCCAGATACTTTGAAATCCCAATGATCAGAAGAATTCTGGTACATTAGGCATGTCTTAACACCTGATAAAATTTTATTTCTTAGAGGAAACTACCTACATTTAGGCTGAGTAATATTTTCCAGCTATGTAATTCTGGGGAAGGAGACTGCACAGTGTTTATTTAGAGCTATACACATGCAGAGGATTGTCACACATTGTCATATACATGAAAATGTTCACATATCAATGGAAAGAGTATCTCAAATGAGATATAAACTAGCTTGAAGGCAGAGGAATAACATTTTTATTTAACCTGTGGTTGTTAATTCTGCTATTGGGAGAGAAATAAATGGGGTTTGATATTTCAGGCAGATGCAGTAATTGATTTTTACTTTAACTTGGTTGATTGTAAAATGCTTGGGGGCAGAAAAAAGGGTGCTTTGTAACTCAAAATTGCTGCAGGAAAAGAAAAACATAGTTTTATAATAAAAGTAATATTTAATTATACATATTTTATGCTGCCACAAAATTTTCCATTTCAAGAGATTGTTTAAGTCCTCAGGCATATACATTACTCCGTAACCTAACATTCAGCATGAAGAAGAAAAAAAGATTCTTCCTTGTCTCGATATCAGAGGCATGACCACCCAATATTAATTTATCTACAATCCTGATGAAAATAGGCTGACTGATACATCGGTATATAAGTCTCTTTCAAACACTGAAAGACCAAAATAAACACTGAGTCACCAAGCCTAAGAAGTACTCTGAAGCTGAGAAAAAAAATTAATAAAGTGATTAATATTTAAAACTTGTCTAGAAAGAACTGTATTCAGTATTTATATGGCATCATAAAACTGCACCAGAAATTCTAAATACTGTGTAAATATTTAAAATCCAGAATGCAAGCCTCTGTCACTAAAACCCTCACTTAGACAGCTTCTTTGCAAATTCTTGCTTCTTTGCAAATTTTACACAGAAAAACCTTGCCTAGCAGAATTCCAGCTCAATTGCTTAAATAGCTATTGAAGCACCAAAGATATTTATTAATAACTGTTACACAACCTCTGAAATGACTATTTTGTAGCTGATTTGGTTTACAGAATGAAAAATAATAAAAATCCTTTTATTTTTCATTTTTACCCAACCTGAATATAAAATAAAAGGAAAGATTTCCTAATGAGCTTAAAGACCATTAATTCAGACTGTTAAATCTCTGATTTGTCTTATTAAGGAAGACAATGAATAAGAAATATAAAACCCAACAGATTGATCTTGTTTTATCCTTCCATTTTCTGTGTTTTCTGACTGCTACATAAGAAGTGATAACACTAATTTGGTGTTGTGACCTCTTTGCGCCCTGTTGATGTCTTTGTGAGCTCACCTTGAGTCAGACAGACACTATGAGGGCAAGACATTGTCATACTGCCTTCAGAGCAAGAGCTTTCTGAATTTAGCTAATAATGGAAATAACCAAACCACTGACTTGGCACTTTTGGGTGTTAGGCAGGATCCACACAGAAGCAATGGCATGTGATGTGAAGAGGAAGTCTTAAATATTACTAATTTTAAATTTGAGGGCAGTACTGGGAAATACATCTATTCAGTTGAGAGGCAAGCAATTTCTAAGACACTGGTGTTTCTTGGATTTGTTGTTTTTGTATGGTGTCTGTATCTCACTTCTCTTTTCAGTTTCATGAGGAAATCCAAAATTTCATCATATCATCTGTTTCTGAAACCAGACCAGGTTTCAGAAATCATGTTACTATTACTCTGTCCCAGGATCGTGTTGCTATTACTCAATCCATAAGGAGGTGTTGGTGTGGTGTGCAGGTTTATTCTTGCTCAGTCCTGTGCTTTCAGTCAACTTGTATGGGAAGAGTGGAGTATGAAAAACCCACATACACATAGAATGTTCCCTAAAATTTTAAGTTGCTCAAAGCAAAAATGTAGCAAAGAGAAATTACTATGATTGATGCTCTGCAATAGCAGAACATAGTGAATTGCAAATCTAAAACTAATACTCTTTTCTGTACCGAAAAGAAAGGGAGGTTTTACTGAGGAGAAACAGCAGCCCTAATCAGGCAGAGCATTCTAAACCAGGGGAAACACGACGGCGGCAGCTTATCTCTCTACTTTCCCTTGGTTTCTCTTCTTATATAGGAGGGATCTGCCATCTAGACTTCTAGATTTTCATCAGATATAGAACTTTTACATATATTGGATGTATGATCTTAGTTTACCTTAAACTAGTGCTACTCAGCTCCCAGAATACCTTTAGTGACCCGCACTTGTGCAACCTATATTGGAACTTCTGCAACTGCACTATGAAATGTTTCTAGATACAGTATTTAATTTTTAACTTATTGCACAGAATTTAAAGCACCTAATTTGTAAGAGATTATTAAAATAATTTGTTTTACCATTGCTGTTCAGGACAATGTGCTGGTCTTCAAACCATTCCATGAAAATAGACATTCTATTTTCTTGTAAGCCTTTGGCTCTTGGTGATTACTGCAGTGTATTTGCACAAGTGAGAGTTTACGCATGGGAAACTTAAATACAGAAGAATAAAATTCAAAATGATCTCTTCTTTTGAGTAGCTGATATTAAATACCTAAAGATTTTTCCAAAGGCCTTAATTGATGTATTTAATCATAATTTCCATTATGTATCCCTTCAAAAGTCTTGTAGATAAGAAGCCAAAAGGCTATCCAGTCTCCAGAAAATGACACATCTGGTTTCCTGAAAATTCTGAAGAAGTTTGAAAAATATAAACTCTAACTCCAGACTTAGTTCACACTAATAATAATGAGACAGTTATAAAGAATGCCTGTATTCTAATTCCGAACTCCCCTGGAAAGGCAACCACTTTTCAGTTACAGTGAGAAGAAGACAAACCCAGAATCCTCTGGGAGACCCTGTGGAGATCCTTTGTAATCCATTGGCCCTTACCCTCTGATACCCATCCCCTGTATCCTTATAAAAGCTAGGCCCCTGCCCCTGCGAGGGCAGAGAGATGCTCGTCCCTGGCTTTCCCCTTCGCTGAGCTCATAAAGCTGCCTCGTGTGGAACAGCTACACGAGCCTCTCGTCTCTCTCCCTGGTCTGGCCTGGAGGCTGCCCTGCAGGGCTGAGCTGAAATCACGAGCTGACAATCACTAAAGAGCCGACAGCCTCTGCACAGGCCCTCCTGCCAGCAGCTGAGGGAAGACACCGGGCCTTGGGAAGATGATTCCTTTTGGGACCATCTCTCCAGACCGGTCACAGCTTCCTCGGTCAGAGTTACTGACCCCACACCAGCTGCCATAACACTCTAATCCCATTTTTTTCTGATAATAGTCTAAAATGCTTTTAAACCCTACCCATTTGGTGGAGCATCCCTGTTGGTCCTGAATACCACACACAATTAAACTTTTGATAAAAAATAATGTATTTTTGTAATGCAGTTAGGCGGTTTCTTTTAGGAGAAGGCTACCAAATGAACAAGTAATTTAAAATCTCTTTCTAATGTTCAGATGATAAGGATTGTATTAAATCTTCCAGCATCCACTGTCTAGTGCTCATGGAGATGGACAGTGGTCTAGAAGATATTATTTATCTTACACCCAGAAACTCTCCCTTCATGACTTTGCTATCCATATTTCTTTACCTGGGAATTTGCAGTTTTGTCACTAAAAATTCTTCTACTGAAAGTAAATCTCTGTAAATGCATGGCCTGCTGATAAGAGAGATGTGGTCTGGTAGGCAGGACAAGAGAGCATGAAAAGATTGCCAAATCCCCTCCTGTCTCTACTAGCAATATTACTGTTCTTGGTATTCTTTTCCAATTTTGATTACAGAGAAAGTCATTGACCCAATAATTCTTGAAATTACTAATATATTTCAGATATCTAATGCCACAGTATAAAAAAAAGCAACTTAAAATTATTAATTTTTACCCATTCTTATCAGTCATCCATTTTAATTTAATGATCGTGTTTTTAAAAGCCATTTCAGATATGCAAATATGTGAAAACTTTTTTAGAAACTCAATGAGGTTTAAGTACAAACCATAATCTGACAGAAACAATAGTGTTTAAAATTACAAGCAGATGGGAAAAGAATAAAATAGAAAAACAATTTTCCTGCTATAACTATATTGTTAAAAGTTTGGTATAAATTATGCCTTTTGTCAGAATCAGGACAAAAATTTTAAAGATAAACAAAGCAAAAATGTAGGTTATAACAAAAAGTAACTGCTATTCTGTGCTTTGAAATATTCAATAATCAGTATTTAAATATAAAACAGTGAAATCTGCTAAAGTAGGACTTCAGACAACAGAGATCTTATCATACGGATTTCAAATTTTTAATGAATCCGGAAAAATGGAACAATAAGGGAAAAAAGCTATCCTGCTAAAATTTTAAGCTACACATATCTATTCGGTAGTACACGCAGTATTTGCTAGATGTGGCAAATACAGAATAATTTACAATGAGCTCTGCCAAAGAAATCTATGAATCTACTTTACTTTTCGTTCCTAGAAAAAATATCAAGTGGCCTCAACAATTTATAGTTGAACCTATGAATAGATTTAAAATAGGTATGAAGTAACAATGAAATCTTTATGTTTCACAATAAAATACTTTTATCGTATTCACTGATATACAATTGTTTTATTGTCTTGCAAATATTTAGGTCTGTGCAGGGTCCAATTCTGGAAATATTCTGCTTGTACAAACATGTTTTGTACCAAAAAAAAAGAATATTTATATAGAAAATATCTTAAAGGCTAATAGTAAAGAGAATAAATATGCTTGAATCATAGAATCACAGAACTGTAGAATGGTTTGGAAGGGACCTTTGAAGTCTAGACCATGTAGTTCCAAGCCCTCTGCCATGGGCAGGGATGCCTTCCTCCAGACCAGATTGCTCAAAATCCTGTCCAACCTGGCCTTGAATACTCAGGTTGCTGATGCTGTGCTCAATACAACTGTAGAGGTTTGACCAGGAAGTCTTTACTGCATCAAGTCAGTCTCCTGTGTTCCTCGCGCATATTATTATTCTTGGGAATGAAGAGCTCTTCCACTTTAAGAAAAATGTCTTCAAATAGCTGCCAGCTCTCAGACTCATCCCCAAGCTGTCATTAGTACTATGGTTATGGTTAGGGTTCAAGGACCAGAAAAGCCTCTAGATCCAGGGACTCTGTACCTGGGACAGACACGCAAGCACTGCACCACGGACCTTCCTCATCTGGGTCCCCCATGGTGCTGGGGGACTCTGATGCTTCCATTACTGTTAGGATTAGGGTTCAGAGATCAACAAAGACAGCACCATCAGAGACCCTGGAGGTGGAAGAGCAACACCAAGGGTAGCAAAGGACTGTGTAAGCATTACTTCCACCACAGCTTTTGAACCCAGTTTCCCTGAAAGTGTAGGCTTTTTGGAACTTTGAATCCTAACCATAACCCTAATGGCAGATAGAGTTTGAAGTCCCCAGCACCATGGGTGTTCCAGATAATATTTTTTTTATGTTTCAGTAAATTGAAATAATGCAAATATAAATCTCATTTATCATTTTGTGCAAGCTATGTATGCCTTAATGGACTTATGCTGCACCTTGAATAGGCAAGGAAAGACAAGAGGAAAGCAGGGAATATTTCAAAAATTTTTGCTGTTGATCTGCAGAGTAATACTGCGTGAGAAATAACTTCTCCCACAGAAGTGGAAGGATGCATTGTAGAATCCTGTGTTTCTATGGATCAAACAGCTTCTGAGGGCTGCACCTGGAGTGACTTGCTGAAGGAAAAATCTTTCTCAAAAAGAATAATAAACTTATAAAAACTGGAAGAAAGCCTTTCTGTAACCTAAATGTACACATTGCAGAATTTGCTTAACCATTACTGGAGGTTTAATGAAAGAATTGTTTTTCTTTGCAATTGAATAATTTATTTAAAATAATATTCAATTAAAACCAAAAATTTAACCCATTATCTAATGCAAATAATCGAAAAATCTGGCAGGAAAGGGAGTGAGGGAGCCCTCTAACTTTGAGAAAACCATTTTGGTGACACTCACAGAATACTCAAATGCTTTAAAAGGTCACGTGTTGCTAGTAACGTGTCTAAATGTCTGAGTGACAATGTTGTATGTATCTCTGTTAATATGAATGGGATATATTCCAGTTCACTGGAGCCAGAGAGTCACAAAACTTCATGTTTTTCTAACATTAAAACAGCAAAGTCCCCCCAAAACATGTAGAATAGAAGCAACACAAATGACATAAAAATCGTTATTTCCTGGAAACCTGGGGAATGTCACATATTATGATTTTGTTGTTGTTGTTGTTCTCTTTTTAACCATTAGAGTGGTAAAATCCTGTAGCAGGCTGCTGACAGGGTAGTAGGATCCCTGCCATTGGAGGTGTTTGGCAACCTGCTTGGATTAGACCTGCTTTGAGTAGGGAATTGGATTATGTGACCCCTTGAAACTCCTTCCAACCTTTAGATTCTGGTTCCGTGATTGCATTATTCTGGTGAACCATCAGAGGTTTGTTTTTCAGGCTGTTAATTTACAGTGGACACTCTTTCTACAACTGCCTGAAAAGAGATTGCAGCCAGGTGGGGGTCGGCCTTTTCTCCCAGGCAACCAGGGACAGGACAAGAGGACACTGTCTTAAGCTGTGCCATGGGAGGTTTAAGATAGACATTAGTAAGAAATTCTTCACAAAAAGGGTGATTGGGCATGGGAATGGGCTGCCCAGGGAGGTGATGGAGTCACCATCCCTGGAGGTGTTTTAGAAAAGACTGGATGTGGCACTCAGTGCCATGGTTTAGTTGACAAGGTGGTATTAGGTCATAGGTTGGACTTGATCATCTCTGACACTGAATCATGCCATAAACCAAACCCCTCCTGATGGGAGAGAATTTTTTAAAAGTCCTTGCAAGGAGTTTCAAAGATAGACCAAGACTTTTCCTTGAGTTTCAATGCTGCTGGATAGTTGTTTATTAAGTCTTATGAGAGGAACAGAGCCACTAGCGTGACCCAAGTACAGTATAGAGCACAGAAAGCAGGAGTGAAGTCTCTAATTATCAAGATTTACACAGCTTTTTAAAGATAATTTAACCAATGGTTAATAAAAACGTATATTATTTTCACTTTCCTACCAATTATTCAGTAACACGGGCAGGAACTGCGGAATTCTCTATCCAATCATTCCAAACTACTTTTACTGCAGAATATGGAGTAGTAGAAGAAGGAGAAGAAAGTTTAGAGAACAACAACAATCCTCCATTTTGATATTTTTTACTCTTAACTATTTACTACAGAGAGAAGCCCAACACCTCTAAATTTTTCACCCTGTGACAATCTTACATAGTAGTCTATCACCTAATTCACACCAATGTATTTTCTAGTTCTTGTCTGATCGTTGGTAATTTTTTTCCAAGGTTGGAGGTTAAAACAGTGTTAAGTGTTAAGAACCCTTAAAAACAGGCACAGAAATATTCTCGGCACTCTGGGTTCCTACAATCTCAAGGGTCTTTTCCAAACTAATTTTAGTAGTAGTTAGTAGTAGTAGTAGTTAGTAGTAGTAGTAGTAGTAGCAGTCTGTGATAGGATGTCTTAATTTCTACAATTCTGTATAAATACACTGTAGATAATATTTGAATACTGGTAGTTACTTGAAGTAACATTAAATAATCTTCCAAGGTATATTCTAAATGGGTAAAGTAAATAAACTATAAGAATGTTGTTCAGAGTTCCTCCTAAAGAGAATAAAAGAAGGAATTAATGAAGTTGGATAATTTGGAAAGAAATTTCCTTGGTCCCATCTGGACACTGCAGTGAAATATCACTCCAAATAATTCTCAATACCAACTTTCAGAAGCATGTACAGCTGTGCATGTATGATATATATGTGCATACATACACAGAAAAATGCATGGGTAAAAGGTGAGCTTTACCCTCATAACTGTCCTTACAGGATGACTGGCAGATAACCAAATGCCAAATAAATCATTAATAAGATTCTCTAGTGGTTCATTTTCATACATATTTGTTCATTCACTTCTTGAAAATAAGATTCACAATATTAAGTTCTGTATATTTTCAAGTCTATTAGATTTGAAATAGCATCATTACTAGAAAAAAAAAAATCATTGGAAGGAAAAACTATCATCAAAACAATAAGAGAAGTCTATGAGAGGAAAAAAAAAGCCAGAGAACTTTGATACAAGTCCTACTATTGACAAAATTCTCTTGAACATGAGATGCCTATGGTATATATCATCCACTGAGATTTTTTAATCTAATTATACATGTTTTGCCTCATTCAATGCTTTGGACGTTGGAAGTTTTGCTCAATAGAGAAGCCAAACCTTGCAATAAGAACTTCCATTCAGCAGAACCCTTTTTTTTTTTATTTTTGGAATGGATTACACAAAATATATTAGCTGAGTGATAAAGGAGAAATTAAAGTTATGGCAAGAGATTAGCCATTACTGGCATATCTATTTCTACAGAAAAAATATTGAAAGATAACTTTTAATATATTGAAAATAAAGAATTTATTAAGTTTTTAGACATAAGTATGTAGCAGGAATATTTATTACTCCTCACAAGTTATTTTCTTCTGTTTTAGTGCCTACTTTCTTTCATCATTCTGTGAAACATTAGACATTGTTCTATGAAATGATGCAATCAAACCAAATTATTTTGGAACGTAATAGCTCAATACTCACATACTGATTACTCAAAGGTATTTTTCTGTCTGACAAGGCCCTTACATACTACATCTCTATTTTAGGAGAATAGCATAAGTACACAGAAGGTCTTATCCAATGTCAATGAAGTCAGCGGAATGAATCCAACTTACTTCTTTGGATGAAGACATAGCTCATTACAGACGTCTAATATTTCGATGTTGATGCAAATCTTAATCAGACAAATTAAGATATTTATGCTTTAGCTTCAGTTGTAAGGCATGAGACAACTTAATGACAGTGTTTACGTTTTCAATGAGAAAAGTTTATCTATCAACTTGAATTTTAATAACTCTAATACTGGCAATGAGCTTCAAAGAAGTCTATCTGCTGGATTGGTAAGGTATGTTATAACTCTAAAATTTCATACAGATATTAACATGGCATTTCTCAAAGCTTTACACAGATAAATAAGTTCCATTATCCTCTTTTCCACTGAGACATCAGCCTGTAAGACAGAAACACAGATGTTACATCTCCCAACTATTAGAAAGGTGGTTTTGTTAAAGTGTCCTTCTATTGATCTCATAGCTGTGCATGGGGAAGACTTAGCAGTGAATTCAGGGGCACCAGGATTTCAAATAATATTATTAGATCATTCTCTACATGTTTCTCTTTAAAACTTCTGATAGAAGACAGGGAATACAAAGAATGTTCAAACATCACTTCCAGTACACGGCATTCTACATTCCTTTGTGTTTGAAGACATCTGAGACAACCAGAATTTGCTTAAGGTTGCTGAGTCTGCATTAAGAATGGTTGAATGCCCATAAATATCTACCCATATCAAGGGCATTGTTTTTTCCAAATTTATTTCTTATGTTAATTATCTGGAAAGCATCAAAGCACATTAATGGAATGACAATGAACATATAAATAAATTTGTGCAGGGTACTAGAACTAAGGAGGAGAGAGAAAGAGGGTAAAAGGTTTGTAAAGTAATCATAAACAGCAAACATAATGAAACTAAGATGAAAATGTGGTCAACCCTTCTCTACCCTCAGAAATACATATTTACTACGCTTGAATGACAGCTATATTTTTAAAAGATGGACGGAAAATGAACAAAGTAGTATCTGAGAATTCTAGTCATACATTCCAAGCAAACATTTGATTTTCTGCATGTGTGTGGAACCTGCATCATAAAACACTGAATTTCATGATCCTATTTTCTAAAGGGTTCTGATGGTGCAACATTCATAGAATCATAGAATCATAAAATAGTTTAGGCTGGAAGGGATTTTCGAAGATGGATCATGTAGTCCAACCCCTCTGCCAAGGGCAGGGACATATTTCTCTACATCAGAGAAGCCTGACCTGAAAGACTGCCAGTGTTGGGATACCCACAACTTCTCTGAGAAATCCGTTCTGGTGTCTCAGAACCCACATTGTAAAAAAAGTCTGCCTTGTCTCCAAATCTACCTTCTTTCAATTTAAAATCATTGCCCTTTGCTTTTTCACCACAGACTTTGATAAAAAGTATTTTTCTGATTTTTTTAACACCCTTTTATATATTGACAAGACACTGAATTCTCCATATTCTGAACTATACTCTTATCTAAGTCACAGTCAATGATGGTTGTTTCTGTAGTCTACTAGGGGGAAAAAATCCCACTGTCTTTCAAGAGATATCCAGATATGAAAACAGGAAGAAGAAAACCCAAACAAAGTAAAACAATTCTTCACTTTCCTTAATTATTCTATGAAGGGATAAGCATGTATGGTAAAAAAAGTCTTAAAAACCTCTAAGGCCAGAGACTACATGACCTCACAGCCTGTTCCAAGGCTCTACTGCCTTCAAGATGAAAAAAAAAAATCTTTATACTATGTCTGAATACCTCCTTCTCATTTAATGCCTCTAGTCTTCCCATGTGCTGCTGCAGAGACTGGCCTGCCTGGAGCACAGATTCCCCTGTAGCCCATCAGGGAGACTGTGGTGATGCAGGTTCCCTATCTGCAGCCCATGGACAACCACAGTGAAGCACAAATCCACACTGCATCTCATGGAGAACCACATGCTGAAGCAGGTGCATACATCCTGAAGGAAGGTGCAGCCCTTGGATAACCCAAGCACAACCAGACTCCCAACAGGAACTGCATCCTGTGCAGAGGAGCCCACACAGGAGCAGGTTTCCTGGCACAAACTGTGCCCCTGGAGCACCCACATTGAAATAGTCTTTTTCCGGTGGACTGTACTCCACAGGACGGATTCGCACTGGAGCAGTTCATGAAAAACTGTCTCCCATGGGAGGGATCCTATGCTGTAGAAAAGGAACAGCCTACGAAGGAAGGAGCAGGAGAGATGAAGTGTTATAGACAGACTGCAACGCTCATTCCCTAACCTCCTGCAATGATGAGAGCAGGAGGAGGTAGAAGAGTGATTGAATGACATTAAGCTTGAGGAGAAAGTAGGTGTTGGGGCCCTCCCCACCCCCACCATGTAGCCCTGGGAGAGGGGCCCTGGGGGAGAGACACAGGGTTTCCCGAGCCCCTGGTCAGCCTCATTCCCCATTGGTTGTTTTGTGTTTCCCTGTGTGGGCGAGGGACCCTCGGGTCCCGTGATTGCAGCAGTTCTTCGGCAGAGCCCTGGCCATGCGGCTGGAGAAATAAACATCTCTGAAACATCTATCAAGAATCGGTCCATATATATTTCTTTCCATGGGCCTTGTTGTCTGATACATCGTGTTGCAGTATCCGTATTGTAGCAAATGGTGGATAGTGCGAGCAGAACAATCTCTGATCCCTACAGAGACTGATTTGTGAGTAAACGCTGGATTTCTCCTCTTGTTTTTTTTTTTGCTATCCCATCACTATACTGTGGAGGAACTGTGGAAAGACTCTTGGCTCTCAGAGCCACATATGGACATTTATCTTAAACTTGAAAGGATTCTTGAACAACGATTTGTAAATTTTAGCTTAATTCAAGCTCGAAAGGAACTGAAACACTTCCTGGCATGGTTGTTTAAGAACTTTTTCTATGTTTCTTGGGATCTGATTCTTACCAAAGACTTTTAGAACACCATTTGGACACAGTTAATTTCTGAGTCAAAATATATGCCGATGGCAGAATATTTTTGTGAACATTATTTAATTACTGAGACTGTTGAGCAATGTCAGCTGTGTCCTGGCAAAGGGAAGCCTGCCTCAGGGACTGTGTGACCGAGGCCACATGGACAAAGCCCCCTCCGAGCAGCAGCGAGGCAGTTCCCGCTCATGGGTGGAGTGACACGAGCTGCAGTGTCAGCAGCAGAGCGAGGCGCAGTGGGAGTGGCGTGACCTGGCGGTGCCCGCCCGGCCCTGTGCAGCACGTGGTGGAGTGAGCCCCGTGAATGCCTGACCAAGAGGAGTGGCGTGCAGGCAGCGGCTAGCGGCGGAGCGGAGCCACGCCGAGCTGAAACGCGCGCTGGAGTGGGGTGCGGGGGGGCCGCTGCTTGGGGGCCCGGCTGAGACATGGGTGTGGCGCCAGGCAGCAGCAGCGAAGCTGAGAGCAGAGGAGATGGCGCGCAGGGACCTGAGTGGCTTGGCCCGGCCCAGCCCGCACGGCCCTGAATGCGACCTTGGGAAGAGCGTGCAGGCACGAGCAGCCTTGGCAGTTACAATGCAGGAGCGAGCGAAAGTGAAAGAGAAAGCAAAAACGCAGTGAGACAGAAAGCAGCAGCCACTCGGAAAAAGGAAAAAATCACCGTAGCTATGGTTTTAGGAATAGTAAAATGGTATAATGTTAAAAAAATTATGGTTTTATAACAAGGTGTGACAACCAAGAAGACATATTCATTCATAGAACTGCTATTAAAAAGAATAACCCTGAAAAATACATCCCAAGTTTAGGAGATGGGGAAGTGGTAGAGTTCAAAATTGTGCAAGGTAGAAAAGGGTTACAAGCAGCAGAGGTCACTGGGCCTGATGGTGTTCCTGTAAAAGGTAGTATATATGCTAAAAATCGTAGTCATGTTAGACAATATCTCCATTATAAGCCCCCCCTACAGCCTCCCTTTCCTAATCCCACCTTTCCCTTTTATCCTATATCCTATTACCCCCAGTGTATTCCAAATCCATTTTTTTTCACCCATTGTTTCCCTCACACAACCATGCCTATGCCAATTGTTTCCCCAAAAATCCCTTTCCAATGCCGAGTGGGGGATGAAGAGGGGGAGGGAAGAAATTAACCATTGCTGTTTAGAGTTCCAACAAGTACAAATAGAAGAAACCCTCTCCTGCCTCAGTTTCCCCACAAAGCATGCCCAGAGAGTCCTGTCTCCCTTCTGTCAGCCTTAAAATGTTCCAGAGAATCTGTTTGGATATTTAAAGACTCAGGAGGGTGGCTTGTTTTGTTTTGAAACTGTCCTTGTTATCTCATGCTTATCCAGTTGTTTTCAATGTTAAGTTTTAAATCTCTTTTTGTTAAAAATAAACAGGTGAAATGTTGGGGTCCCTCCCCCCTGCCATGTGGTCCTGGGAGAGGGGCCCAGGGGGGGAGACACGGGGTTTCCCTGCCCCTGGTCAGCCTCGTTCCCCATTGGTTGTTTTGTGCGGGCAAGGACCCTTGGGTCCCGTGACTGCCTCAGTTCCTCAGCAGACCTTCAGCCATGTGGCTGGAGAAATAAACATCTCTCTGAAACATCTATGAAGAATCAGTCCATTATATTTCTTTCCACGGGCCTTGTTGTCTGATACATCGTGTTGCAGTATCCGCACTGTAACAGGTAGGTATATGGAGAAGGTATTTTTAGGTCTGCCTTTATTTTCTCACTGTCCCACTCTGTTGTTAATTGTCAGTAAATTCAGTAATCTTCCCCTAATCAAGTCTGTTTTCCTCATGACAGCAATTGGTTAGTGATCTCCCTGTCTTTATCTCAGCCCATGAGCTTTTACATCTTCTTTTCCTCTCCTCACATTGATGGGGAGTGAGAGAACAGTGGTTGGGTATGGCAGCCAGCTAGGGCCAAACCCACCACATTATCACGGAAGGAAGCCAAGTTGACCACGCATGACCTAAACACATGCTTTCTATTCCTGATCAATTTCCTCTCCCTCCTACACCCAGAAATCTGTTTAGGGGGACTTGCTCTATGATTTTCCCAGAGATCCTATGATCCTAGGGTGAACTAGTAGAGAGGGAAGAAAAATCTTTAAGATTAGAGAAAGAGGAGCTTTAGGAAGATGGCAATTTGTAGATAAAGCATTTGATGTGGATACATTTGTAAGAGAAAATTATTTATCATGTTTGTAGTTAAGACTAACATAATCTGTTTGCCCTAAAAATACTATTTATTAACTTTCAACGTCTCTAATTTCACAAACGTGTTTCAAGAAGATATATTAGGTGGAATCACCTCCTGAAATGAAATATCACTCAGTAAGAGAGGTTATAAATCCTAGTAAGTATTATTTTAAGTGTTCTGGGATCTCATCAGACAATGTCATATCACATCACTGAGTAAAACATAAATGTGTTTGTTGTCATACCAGCCAAGCAGCAACTATAATGTTCTATGATGTGATAGAACCTGGCGTGCAGCAGCAAAAATGCAAGGGTTATTTATGTACTAGAAACCATGGAAGTGCCCGAGAATGATCACATAAGAATTAGGCCTCTTCTGCCTGTAGAAAGATGACACAGCTAGAGGGAGCCAACTAGGGAAGACACCCTATTGGATCTGTTTACAGAGAAGGACTGGTGGGTAATATGGTGCTTGGAGGCAGTCTTGGGCATGCTGATCATGAAATGTTATGAGTTTTTGGTTCTCAGGGACCTAAAGAGGGAGGTCAGCAGAGCAGCTACCTTGGATTTCCACAGGGCAGACTTTGGCCTGCTTAGGAGACTGGTTGAGAGAGTCGCCTGGGAGACAGTCTTGAAGAGCAAAAGAATACACAGAATGTGGACATTCTCCTAGAAGGAAATCTTATAGAAGCAATAACAAGCCATCACTATGTGCTGAAAGATGGGTTGGCAGGAAAGAAGACCAGCCGGGTTGAACAGAGCGCTTGGGTTGGAACTCAGAAGGGAGAGTTTATGACCTTTGGGAGAAGGGACAGACAAGTCAGAGGATGATAAGGTGTTGGAACCCTGGGTTCAGAGAATTTTAGTCTTTCAGTGCTTACAGGCAATGGTCTTTAAAAGCACACTGCATTTGACCTGAGGCCTTGGGAAAGGCTTCCCAGGTTATGTAATAGCACTGAGACTGTTGCTGTGTAATTAAAGTTATATCACTGGGTAGAATATGTAGAGATGTAGAAAATTTAGGTTTATGGGATATAATAATATGCATGTAACAAAATGGAAGATTTTGGGTGTAGGTTAGTTCTTCTTCTTTCCTCCTTCTTCTTCACAAATCTGGGTGTTTTGGTATTGGTTCAAAAAACCCACAGTGCAGAACATGAATGTTTAGTTACTGGATTATAAGTAAAAATAAATTAATTGGCATTCCATAATTGGATAGATTGGACTTTAAAAGACCTTGAAAGGTAGCACTTGGGGGCCATTTTCACCTTTTTAACTTAGAGGCACATTCTGTGCAGCTGTAATATAGATAAGAAATAATAAACATCTAAGTCCGAAGATAAACTCTGTGTCTTCTGCGTTTCAATCCAAACTTTGAGTAAAAGAACTCACGAAACAGAGGCAAAGAAGAAAAGAGACAGAGAAAATTAATAAAAAGGATGCAATAAATTTATGCAGGGAGAAAATTAGAAGGGCCAAAGCCCAGCTAGAACTGAATGTGGCTACTACCATAAAAGACAAAAGAAAGACAAAAGAAATAGTTTATATACATACATTAACAACAAAAGGTAGACTGTAAGTCCTATAGATCAGCTTTCCGCAATTCCACAAGCCTAATAATGTTGAAAAATTTGTACTTGCACCAAACAAGGACAGGTGGCATACTCCTTGTCTCAGTAGTCCAGTGTTTATGGGAAGTAAACTTGATTATGTCAAGAAGGTGGGGACTTGGGGGTTATTAGAGCACTAATTCTTTCAACCATCTCTCAGGCATAGTAAATCAGAGATGAAAAAAGAAAATATATAAACCACATATACTGCATTCTAAATCCTGCACCTGCATACTCAGCTCTGACTTGTAGTCAGTAATACACATTAATTTATCAGAATCCTGTGAGCATGATTTTCACATGGGTTTTTGCACATTACAGTATTACCTTGCGATCTGAACTTCTTAGCTCCCTTAGAAGTCTAGTTCCCTTGATGACTCTCTTCACATTCTGTCACCGACGTGAAAGTTCCTTCTGCAGAACTTTTCTCCTTGAAATATTTGGATTTGTGTTCAGTGACAGCAATTTGATTATAGATCTCTCCTTCACTGTTCTGTTCTTTGCTGTAGATAAGGGAAACCAAGAACAAAGGTATTATCTCCTTTCATGTATTTTCAGAACCATTTCAAAAATTCACATTCTACAGAGATTCCAGAAAAAGGGATAGAAATAAACTCTGTTGCCAATAAAAGATCTTATTTTTAAGCTTCCCTCCAAAAAGGAAAGAAACTCATTACTTTTAAGGACATAATAGGGAAAATTTATTAAATTTTCTTAAGGTATATACTCTGTAGGAAATAGATTAATAAACCCAACCCCAATCAAAGCTTACAAGCACAAAGCACACAAACAAAGAGAAAAAAAAGGTGGATACAAAGGAGAAGAACACCTCTTAACCTGGTCAAAGCCCAAGATATAAACAAATTAGGAGAATTTTCTAAAAGGCAGCTGTGCATCCTCTAAGAAATTGCTGAACTGAAACACCTGCAGCAGGTATAAGACACTTTGCCTTTCTTTCTAAGAACCATTAGATTGACCCTTCCCTCTAACTGGGCTCCGAGATCTTCTGTGCTTCTACAATATTTTTTTTCAAAAGAACACCAGCTCCCACTATCCATAGGGATACTATGAAAAGCCAGATGGCTTACACAAACAGGACACAGCAGGAATACACAGGGAATGCTCTAAATGCATTTCATTAAGTGTAGAAGTAATGAACTTCATGCAAGATTAGGAAATATTCAAATTAAAAATTTAAGAAAGAAAAAAAAGAACAAATGTCCAAATCTGTGAAGACTTTTTGTTACATATGCTATGTATAAACATTCTGTTTCTATAGACTCAACTGATATAGCTACTAGAATAATCTCAACAGGTTTTTTTTGAGATTATTCTACCAGACAAAAGTTTTCTTTAAATGTGTGTTGAAAATTATTTGCAATAATTTGAGAGAGTATTAGCTGCTATTTGATTATTATTTTATTGTGCAAACCTAAGCAAAATCAACAAAAGTTAATTTTAAAAAATGAGTGGACTATTAGTTTTGGACATATTTTAAAACAATAACTAAGTCTTTTCCCTCTGACTTGAACTTCATGAATTCTAACATAGTACATCTTCTGACATTTGCATTCACTAAATTTAATCTAAAGTTTTGTTTTACTGAGATAAGGACATTATCTATTAATTGTCAAAGGGTATATTAACTTAGTTAGTGAACACACCTTTAATAGATGTTCTTAGAAATCAAATTCCCTGCTTGCTAAATTAGACTCAGTAACTTATGTTGTGAAACCTCCATGATTTTCAGATTTAGAGCAGACTATTACATTTGTATGCAGAGAACTTTCTTTTGATCACCTTTTTTTTTAAAAAACTTATAAATTACACAAAATAGATGCTGGAGTTGCTGCTAGAAACCAATCCCTTCCCATTAAATTTAATCTAAAAAAAATTAAATAATGCTGAGCTCCACTGTACATAATTTTGGCAATAATTCGGCGAGGCTGAATTCTTAAAAATAAGTATCTTATTTTATACTACTACCTATAGTAAAAATAGAATTAAAATAGCAGTGGTGGATTTCCAGAATTAAACATGCCAGTAAATGTTGTCTGAATTCTAGCTTACCCAACTTTTCCACCAGTTGTTTCTTTAACATTCACAAACAACTTGGTTTCAGCTGGCTAACAAAAAGAGTGGTCTAAGTTTCAAAATCTGTATCTTGCACAGGTAAGACCCTCAGCTTGTGTCTGAAGCATTTTGAAACATTACTTCAAAATTTGTGATATTTCACCAGTCTGTGCCCACAGTTCTCTGTGTCACATTTTGGTGCCTAATTCTCATAATTTCTAAACTGAGGCTGGACACCCAAATGTACAGTCCTACATGGATAGTACAGAGTAGCCAACTGCGCACACAGATAACATGACCAACCAAGAAAAGAATCAGGGAAAAAAAACATGTTCTATGGTGACTCTGGGGAACACATCTGAAACTGCCCCCAGAGTGTGTTCAGTGAACAATAGTCAGTTGCCTTGTTCTTTTAACTTTCAGGTGGGGAAAGAAGTGGGAGTTAGAAAAAGAGTCCCAGTCCATTCTTCCCTTTCCCAATCTCCAAATTCTAGTGCTGTGTGCATTGGTTTCAGTGTTGCGTTCCTTGACATCAGTTTTGGTTTTGTTTTTCTGGGTTTTATTTTAGTTTGCGTGTTCGTTTATTTGGTTTTGTGTGTGTGCGTGTATGTTTGATTCTCCAAACATAACTTGACAAAGGCCCTGGTTTTATGTTTCTGTAAAAAAGATTTGGAGTTTAATTTAATTCTTTCATATTTGAAAAACAATCAACTTGAACGCCCTGAACTCAGATATACAGTTGCTATGAGTGAGAAATAAGAATTTTTAAAAAAAAGGTGAGATAAAGGAATGAGGAAGAGAAGGGATAAAATAGCATATTGGGGGAGAAAATGGTAAAATGGATCAAAGGAGAAGGATAAAGATGAAAGCATAAAGAAGAATGAAAGAGAAAATAATGTTATCTAGAAAAGTTCCCTTTGAGGAACTTGCATCTAAACAATCAGAAATGCCTTCTCTTTTGCTTCTGTTTAGAACTCAAAGTAGATTGATAACCTCTCATTTAGTTTCCTAAAATGTTCATACCTCTATTTTTATATTTTATACTAGGATTTCGTCACAAGAAGTAATTGCAGTGAGAAAAAGAAAGATTTTCTTTGAGCAACATGATTGCACTACAGTTAAGTTATAGTCTTACCTCTGTTCTGTTTGACCACAAATAAACAGTCATTTATCGTCATTGATATTCATGAAAGCTTGGTATGAGTTCATACAATAATCTTGATCTCAAGCACATCTACCAGGAGATGTTAGTGATACAACTGAAGTTTTAAAACATTGAGGGCATCCCACAGGAAAGTTGCAGGACTTTTTACAAGGGCACATAGTAACAGGAAAAGGGGGAATGACTTTAAGCTGAAAGAGGCTAGTGTTAGATTGGATATTAGAAAAAAAATTCTTTACTGTGAGAGTGATGAGGCACTGAAACAGGTGCCCCACCCCTGGACGTCTTCAAGACCAGGCTGGATGGGGCTTTGAGCAACCTGGCCTAGTGAAAGGTCTCCCTGCCCATGGCAGGGGGGTTGATTCTGTGATTCTCTCCTGTGTGGTATTAAGAAGCAAGAAACTGAAAAAGGAGATGTGATGTAGGCTTTATGACACAACAGATTAATAAATCTATGATTTTTGCCTGTGAAGAAGATATGACTCTTTGCTGCCTCATTATCTATATGCCATTATGCTAATAAGTGGAACATGTAGGTTTCTGCAGAGGGTCTCTAATTCATTCAATGAAGTGGTGGCCCTAAAAGTGGTGGAGGTGGTTGCTGTGCAGGCACTGATTGCTTCCCATGCTGGTGTTTCATGGCACCATGCCTGGTGCCAGCATATATGCCATCCATACTCGGTCTGGTGGGGAAGGGGGACTCCCATGGTCAGAGGATTATAGATGAGTAATGGAAATGGTCCCTACCAACTTTATGACAAGCACCACCCCCATACAAATGTGCGAATAACCAGGTACAGGCTCTGTTATGTGTGCTAAAATACATTCGGCCTTGCTCAGGCTTCAATTTCAGACTGAGAGAAAATAAAATCATATACAACTATTATATCTTTTCTACAAATAACTAAAAGAGATATAATTTTTCCATCTCTTACCTCATTATGAAGCATTTCAGTCTAACTGATTGAAAATTATATTCATGCCCATAAATGATTCGGAACATTTCTATCAATCCTCTTTTCAAAGAATTCTCCAGTAATCAAAGGAAAGAGGACAAGTATATTTATTCTGCGAATCAGTATTTTGCAGGTCAAAAGGTAATTTTGAAGCTATTTTTAGACTCAAATTCAGTTACTAATTTCAGCTTTGCAGATTATACCTATAGAATCTGTTCTGTGTAGAAAAGACAAATCTGATTAACATATGATGAAAGATCACTATTCATATTTTTCAGCCTTCATAAGGTTCAACTACTTTCTGACTAGAAAACATTAACCATAAACAGATTTTCCTTTGATTTTTGCAGCTGAAAACCTGTCCTCAGTTTTGTATACAACAGATTACCATAATAATATCTTCTTCCAGTTTTGCACCTTTTGTAGCCAACACACTTTGCAAAGAAATATTTCACATCATTTTATCCTTGAATATATATCAGGAACAATTCTAGATGCAGTAAATGAGCTGCTGCTATGAAATGAATCTTCATATTAATGATTTCAGTGCTATCACTGGGATCATTTGCACTCAATGAGATCATAATGATTAACATTCTCCCCATAATCTGACCTCAGATAATCCTCTTTCTTCTCTGAAGAGATTCAGAGGAGGAATTTAAAAATATCTCATAAATCTGTGAGATACTAAACGTATTTGTCCATTTGAAACTCCAAGTTCTAAGGGTTTTTTTGTTTTCCTACAGTCTCTCACTATCTGATTTCTCAATAGTTTTATGACTTTTGGAACACAATTGAGAATTTGAAGTTTTGCAATGAGTTTGAGAAAGTGTTAAGAAGTTCTGGATGAATTTCTGTTTTCTATGAATTCTGATAGAAAATATTTCCCATTATGTTACAGAAAATTCCAGATTTCCAGATCTTCTTTGTAACAGTTGAGTGCTTAAAAATGTGACTAATTTTTTCATATGCCTAAGAAATTAAAATCTTGACCTAAAAAAAACCTACATATTGATTTCTTGATGATCTTTTTCAATAATTTTTTTTACTGTATGCTGTTTTTGGATATCTTGCAAATTCTCCATCACTCTGCAAGGATACAAGTATAATTGCTACTACTTGCTTTCTTGAAACAGACAAGGCAAACAATTTTCAGTCATCTGCCTCCTTTAACTAATATAAACTATTTGCCAATTTAAAATATTATTATAAAGAATACATTCAATCATATTTATTTTATGAATCTGAGAACGGTGGACACTAATATAAGTTGCAAATGTCTTCATTTTTCAACTACAATTTGCCATATTTTCAGGCAGCATAGTCTATAAAATAACAATAGCAATATTTCTTTTAAAAAAATTTGTAAAGTTTTAAATTTTTCTTTTACGTGAATATATTTTGTGGCTGTAAAGAGAAATACTTTGGGAATTACTTGGATTACTCATTTCTGGTAACTGATTTCTGTCTGTGTCTTGAAAGAACCTCTTAAATGTTGAACAGTGTGAATCAAATCCTCTTGCTCAATAACAATCTCAGAGATAGGAACTCAACAGGGATCTCAAAGATAGTAAGTTCTACAAAGACAAGACTTACCAGAGTGACAGAGTGAAAAAGAAGATAAACTATACACAGTTCATCATTGTTCTTTTTGCTGTGAGTATCAGTAATAATTTATATTTGCTTGTGACTGGAAAATCCTATCTATGACAACTAATTGTTGACACTTAGAAGCTCTAAAAATTCTAACCAGACATTACTATACAAAGTAAGCGGTAGTAAAATTCCTATTTGTGTCCACTGTTAACTTCCAAATTATCCATTAAAGATAAACAAGATCTGTAAATATAAATACTGATTTTAATTTCTTATTCATTTTGCACTTTTGTAGTAAAATTATTTTTCAGGGAATCAGCATCTTTTATGATGTGTAAATCAGACAAACTTATACCCATCATACCTAGCCTTAAAATATACACAATTAAGTATAACCTATAAATATATATACACACAGAGACATATTTTTGGTAGGTTGTTTTGTACAGCTGGTGTGACAGTATGTGATGAAAAATGCTGTCACACAGGCAAAAGTTCAGATACTCCAGAGAGTATTGGAGCTGTCTTTGCAATTCTTTCAGATGGGTGATCTAGCTGTTGCTCCCTAAGAGTTCACATCAGGTTACATCAGTACAGCTTTGAATTTTACCTCCGATTATCACACGCTGCGTGTTCCTCTGAAGTGGCATAAGGCTTATTGCCACTCTTAGAGCGATGCATGTCCATGTCATCATTACACTCATTCAAGTAATTATGTGAGAGCCCATACATATCAACACAAGGTGCTACAGTTAACTGTAATAACACTGATAAGTCATATCACGAAACTGTTCATAAAAATGTTTGTTGCATGTGCCCACTGTTCACAGAAGATGATGGAGACACTGATTCATGGCAACAGAGTAACCATTCTAATGAGGATAGAAATTACATTCAGTATGTTGGGCAAAGAATGCTATTTGAATGACCCAATGCAAACAAAGAAGAACATAGTCCTGCACCTTAATTCTGTACAATTTTATGACACTTTGATGGAAATAAAGCTCTTTTAGATAAGATTTTCATCACATCTCATCACTGAATAATGTAAAGTTATACCATAATCCTTCTTGGACAATGTTGGCTTCCTGCTGTAGCATAACACTTGTGCTCATACAGCTTTTTTCCTGCTATCATAGCTCTTTCAACAGATATTAAATCCCATTATAAATAGTATCCAAGTTGGAATAGGAGTGAACACTACCTTATTATTAACTTATTACTACATATCCTTTTTTTACCTGAGTAATTCACTTAGAGGCAGAAGTCCATAATTATGGCACAGAGCATACAACAGAATTACTGTGTTAAAAGACACCTTCAAAATGCATTCAATCTTTTTCCTACTATAATTAGCTATAATTACTATTGTTGAATAGTTCTGATAATGCACCATGAATAATTCCTTCAACTACCAGATACTAGTGGCAAGCAGTTACCAGAGCATTGTATAATTCTATATATGTATATACATGTATATATGCATATATATATATATGTCTGTAAGTTTATGTGACTTCCAGTACCTAACAATTTCAGACAAAGCTGTTCTAATAAATGTTGACTGTCATATCAGGAAGCCACAGGCTGAGGGCCATTACAGAACAAAAAGGAATTTATCAGGGTTCTCCAAAAAGTACAAGCTTAAAATGCTAGCAAAGGCCTTGAAAGTACAAAGCAATGGATGGATCGAGAGACCCCAGGCCTTCTCAACAATGATCAATTACTGGTTATTAAAGAAAAGCAACCTTGGGAGTTAAGTATAATTTGTTTCAAGAATAATAGAAGAAAGAGGGTAACATAGTCAACATAATAAGTAAATAATAAAATGCATAGTCTATGTGGATTTAAAATTGTGTGCTGAACCCGTGAAGAAGGAGGTTAAGGTGTAATGCACATTACAAAACATAAAAAGAAATCACTCCAAGCAGTCTCTAGAGTGAGGACTAAGGAATCATCAGCTCTTTTGAGAAATAACTTGGGGTGCTGATGACTTGCTCAAGCCCTCTATCTTCCTTTGAACCCAGAGGACTATAGGAAGGGTGTGCATAAACCAGAGGAAAGACAAAACTGTACATCAATTTTAATGGTATAGTTATTGGAAATGAGCTGCAAAAATTAGATAATTTGGACTATAACTTTGTAACAAGACTAATAATAATTGTTTGATTGGATTTTTAAAATTTAATTTCACTAGCCATAAATACTTGGCTTTTCTTTGGTGTGTTTCTTCATCCTACATAAAGTGCACAGGGAGCTTTTCTCTGATAACCTACCATAGACAATTGGCTGTTAAACCAGTATTTGGTGCTTTGTCCTTCATGGTATTCCATTCTTGAAGACAAGAAGCAACAATTCTAGATTTTCGACTGGTTCATTTCTCTAAAGTTTTCTACAGGTTTGGTGTGTGTAGTCCTATGTATCTTTCCCCCAGCCTAGACTATTGTCCTTTCCAGTGTTACAGAGAAAAGGTTACACTCTTCCTCTTTGAAGCAGAAAAATACCCTTTTCCTCTTAATCTTGAAGACTATTTTGGTATGCTGTAAAACAGAACTTAATCTGCTTTGCTTCAATGGCAACCCAGTATTTCCTCTCAAGCCTATAGTGGAAAGGAAAACAGTTAATTTTATTCTTTCTTGAACCTCTGTTTAACGTATTTGAAAACTAGCAAAGAATCCCATTAGTTTCTAGTTTGTTAGAGTATTGAAAGGGACTTTGGTCAGTCTTTCCTCAAAAAAATCAAAATTTCTGGAACAGTGATCATGTTCATTGCTCTTCTCTGAACTTTTAAAAAATTGGTTTACATCTTAGAAATGCACAAGCTGTAATAGGTTTCCCAAAATGTGGCACAGTTTCTCAGAAGTTTTATCACTGATGAAGATTATCTTTAGGTTGTACTCTTACATATCCACAATGGCATTTACATTCTCTGCAGCAGCATAATCTTCCTGTTCTCTGACACATAGAACCTAAGCTTTTTCTTTAGTATATCTTGTTCTTCTTTCTGCTCTGTTATAGACAATTGTTCTTGTACCTAGTAGTTAGAATTATAACTTAATCTTTAACTCATTTGCTATCCTTTCTGTCTGGGAATTATTTGAAGCTCTTTATAACATCAAAAATTTAATCAATAGTAATGAACTCATAAGACATTCCTGTGTAGCCTTACTATGTTTTCCCATGATCAGTATGACCCCCAAACTTAGTTTTCTACTCATTTTAGAGCAGTTTTGTGCAAAAAATTTTCCCATAGTTTCACTAATCACCTTGCCTATAAAACTACAGTCTGGGGTATGTAAATAAAATACATCTTAGATCTAAAGTGAAACAAAGAAAAGCAAATTATCACATTCACTTAACTCAGTGGTAATAGAAATTTACTGTAGGTTAAAATATCGAAGGCTTAGAATAAAGTCAAAGTTCCCAATCTGACAAAATACAGGAGCTTTCCAGAGAGAACATGAAGAGGTACATTAGCAAATCTAATCAAGTCATCAGTATGCACTGACTTGGTAAGAAGTCTTTTAAAATCATTAATCAGAGATCTATAATTCATGTCTTAGTTGACATCTACACCCACACTGCACTGAGGGAATTCATAAGTCTCTGCATATGGAAAGACGGCAAATATTTTCTCATACCATCTACTTAAATGTAATGTTGCAAATTGGTAAAGTGTATTTGAATATAATATTAGGGGTGTTTTCTTATATCAACATCTGTACCAATCAAGGAAAAAAAATCTAACTATTTCCTTGAGTTAGCTCTTTGAAATGAATCTTATTACTTCATCCTCTGCTTCTGCTAGAGGTAGCAATGACTGTGATGTGAGATAATTTGAGGCTCTGGGCACAATATTGATAAGAATATTTTAAGTTCTTCTCAAATTTTGGAATTCAAGACATGCAGGAGGTGGAATTGATAAAACTACTGCACTTCAGAGAAGCACACAAAATTATTCCGGATTTGGAGAATTGTGAGCTATGCAAAACCACACTTAGTATGTGAGTAAAAGACTTAATTAAATTGTCTAAACACAGGCATGTCTGTGATGCTCCAAAGCAGCTGAGATAGCACATGTGGTTGGCAGATATAGCACCACATCTACAGGGGATCTGCAGCTGTGCACAGGTGGGCTGAGTTACCTAAGATTGTTACTGTGGTGAGCTGTTAATCTATTGCTTTTCCTATCTCACATATACCCCCTGTTCCTTGCCCTAGCCCTGGCCACTCCCTCAGTTTCTCCCTATTGGCTCCTGTACCCCAACCCCACCCAGGGACCACCCCTATGCCCCTGACAAAACCACCCTGGGCCCCTGACAAAACCACCCTGTACCCAGACCGCAAGGTCTCTCTGTCTGCCTCCGAGGGCTCCGGGACAAGATGTGAATAAAGCCATCTCACCACGCTCATGGGAGACCCTTCTCTACCTCTTTTATCACCACTGCGTTGTAACACTGCTGGCTGCCGGAGCCAGGTCTCAGGGCTGTCCAAAATGGACTCCGGGATGCAACTGGTCGTATGGCCCTAGGAAACCCTCGCTGAGCTCTCAGGGAGCAGCAGCCTGCTAGGCAGAGTTAAGCGGTTACAACATGTTACAAGTGGGGTTTAGAGCCTGTGCATAGGCAAGATCCAGCATCTTGATCTATCCTGACTGTAATTGGAACTTTAAGACAGTAAGCATGTAGATATCTATATTTGTTCTTTGCTCTGTGATCTGAATCCTCCCATGTTACACCTGGGAGTTGCATTTATTCATAAAATGCAATCTTAGAATGGACCCATCTGGTGTTTATACAGCTTTTGTGGATTTCTACCCTGTTCTGCAGCAGGTGAAAGGTTTTATCTGGTCTGCCTGGGATCATACAGCATTCTTGACCTAATCTGCTTTTTGTGATTGAAAGAAATTTGTTCTACAGAATGTTTTGCTACCTATTTTTTCTCTTGGTTCATTTACGACTGCCAGCAAATGAAATATTTTGTTTCACCCAGTATTTGTTTTTGGTAGAGTGTATATGAACCATGTGAAGCCTTTATGAACCATGTGAGGTGCAAGGTTAATTTAGAACATCATATATTCCTTTCTGGTATTACAGTCATTGAAATTTGCTGTGGTTACTTGTTATTCTTTTCCTCTTGGAAAAGAATTATAGACCTAGTAAAAAACAATTAATAGACACCTTCTTAGACAAAATATAAAACAACAAAGAGCCTCTACCCTAAAGAAAACTGAGTACACTTGGTGGTTCAGGAAATTTGTGTTCAGTCACTGTCCAGAATATCTTGTTGGAGAAGATTTTGGAGAACATCTCTCCATGGAAGTCTTACTATACACCTTAAAACAGCTCATATTGCTGTATGGAGGCACATTGTTAGTCTTTTAGTACTCACAAAAATCTAGGAT
Source organism: Corvus kubaryi (assembly GCF_017639235.1). Classification (NCBI taxonomy): domain Eukaryota; kingdom Metazoa; phylum Chordata; class Aves; order Passeriformes; family Corvidae; genus Corvus; species Corvus kubaryi. The sequence continues at coordinate 1,741,352 of NW_024582091.1, forward strand.
CATGGTGATTTAGATGCAGGGATTGACCATTACATGGAATTAAATGTCTACTGCATTCAGTTTATTCAGATACAGCTTGATCAGTGAAAAGACATGTCAGTCTTGCCTTGTAAGAAATCATAACATAATAAAATCAAAATATATTTTTTTTCTCTTTAAAGAGCTCTCTCTGCCTTCTCTTAAACGTCATCTTAATTGTCTCTAGAGAACTATCTCAGCAGGTTTACTTGCTGGAATTAAAATATCTGCATCTCTTTACTAAAACTAAAAGTTTTCATTTGCTGATGAAAAAAATTTATTTTGGCTGTCATAGGCAGAGGATAACTAAAGTATTGAAGCATGATTCTGCACTTTATATTAGAATTTTTGGAAAATAATGTAGGCTTTTAACAAAAGAACTATGGAATGATTAAGATTGCAAAGGACCTGTATGTTGGTTTTTAGCACAAAAAAAAATCTGGGAAAGAAGAAGAAGGGGGACAGTTCAGATTTAGGGTGTCGGTCTTCCCAAGTCACCGTTATGCATGATGAAGCCATGCTTTCCTGGGGATTATTAAACACCTGCCTACCCATGGGAAGGCATGAATTAATTCCTTGGGTTATTTCACATAGTTGAAAGCAAGTGTGGCTTTCGCTTTCCCTATTAAACTGTCCTTATCTTGACCCATGGGTTTGTCACTTTTACTCTTCAGATTCTCTCCCCATCCCACTGTGAGGGAGCGCGAGAGTGTTTGTGTGGGGCTGAGCTGCTAGCTCAGCTTAAACCATGACAACCTCTGATGAAAATGTGGTCCAATGCCCCTGCTCAAGCAGGGTCACTTAAAGCCAGTTTTCCAGGATCATCTTTAAGCACTCTTTCAGTATCTATTCAGTATAAAATAACAAATAGTTGATATTTTAAAAATTGGCACATAGGCAAGCTGTGACAGTGCTTGGTCACCTTCACAGGGAAAAAAAGTGTTTCCTGGTGTTCAGAGAGAACCTCTCTTTTTTCACTTTGAACTCATTGCCTCTGGTCTTATCATTGGGCAGCACTGAAAGAAGCTGGCTTCATCTTTCTGCAGACCCCCCCCTTCACTTGTGTGAAAAACAAAATTTCTCTTCTTGAACTCTATATTGAATTTATGAGTACTTTCTTATTTTATTCCAGAGCTGTTGTTCATCAAGACTCTTAAAAAGGCAAAATCCCTGTCTCGGTAACAGAAATAGGCAAAAGAGATACAAAACTAAAAACATAAAAGGAGAGAAACATTCCACATATTTTAGACAGTATTTGCCTTGAATTTTATGTTTTCAACTCTGGGAAAAAACTAATTTAAACCAAAATAAGTGTCTAATTTTTACTCAAGTCAACAGAAAACAAGAAGCCTGTTGAGCTGCTTTTTTTTCTATCTATAATTGGTACAGCACATGTTCAGCAGCTTTTAGGCATCCATGGAGACTCCTGGTCTATTGCATCTAACTGACTTCTGAAGGTAGAGAGCTACTGAATTACCAGTAGATGCTCCTCCTGCCTTTTTTTTTTTTTTTTTTTTTTAAATAAGTACCTAATAATTTGAGCCCTCACCAAACTTTTGACATAGTCTGATGGAATTAAAAGCAAGAAAACATAGAAATGCATGGGGCAGATATAGAGCAGCATGGGGCATATAATTGTTCAACATTTGAATTATATTAAGGGACCTTGGTGGTCACACCAAGGTCATACCATCTGTATTTCTGAAATGAACACAGTACTTAAATGTGTTACTTCGGATTTGAATCACATCTGAAAAGTCTGAAGAGAGAAAAATCTACAACAATGAAGTTCTGAAATTCTCCCAGCCTAGTTTTTCTTGATGTAAATATAAATTTACAGGAACCTTTTTATAAAGTAACACAATGACAACCAGACCCTTTATAAGCAAACAACTTTCATTATCTTATTCTTTTCCTCTTGGAAAAGAATGATAGACCTAGTATAAGATGATTAATAGACACCTTCTTAGACCAAATATAAGACAAAAAAAAGCTAGTTTGTTTTTCTGAATGACTGGCAAGTTTTAGAGAACAGATTTGGGAGAGTGCAGCAGTGATAAAATTTAAAAGACCAATAGTTTTGATGTTGAGTTGTGCACATTATTCATAGGTAATAGATAACAGAGTGGGGAGGGAGTTTATGAATTAGATTTATTTCAACAAATTAAATCCAGATTTTTAAACTGTATAAGTTACTAAACTCATGAAAATTCCAACTGTGGAATAATAAGCTACAAAAATAATATTTTAGTTAGTGCTATATAATTTATTTTACTTCATCATTGTATAATATGGTGAATAATTGTTTTGCTTTAAATTTTTACAGGCTAATTTCATCCTCAGTTCTCTTCTTACAGTTTCATAAGTAGTTGCATGACTAAGAGCAGAAAACTAGTGAAATGGCATACACATCAAATCAATGACTTCTCCAACAGGTAACGTTAAAATCCAGTAGTTCTAGCAAGATTTCTGCTCATTTGCTTGGTGTGTATAAAATTCTTAAGGTTTCTAACCAATAGACTTTTCTTTTTTAACAGATAGTTTCATATTCAATGTCTAATAATATTATTTACAGGACGTTGTCTTGCTTTAAAGCTGCTGTGTAACATAGTGCCAAAACATTACTAGTGTTAAGATGTAAAAGACATGACATATGAAAGGCTTCTCTTTTGAGTTCTTCTTCCACAACCATAAGGTCTTTGGTTCTTTTATATAACACAGTGGTTTAATGTGATCCATTTCTGAGAATTCCATGTTGCCTCATGCTGATCTCATCACCATTGTAGAAATATTTATTAATAATTCTTCTTATTATTCTTGCCCCATATATTCTAATAAAAAAGCTATCTATCTTATTATTGCCTAGAGATGTTTTTCCTCTTCATCTAGAGACACATATTGTGCCTGCATTTTTCCGGTCTTAGGTACTTTTTTCATCACCTATTTAAGTCAGATAGTTTAAACAAAACAACATTGCATTTAGATATTTGTGCAATAAATGGAATATTTTTCATTACACTGGATTTTTCATCTTATTGATGGTTCTTGGATTTTTTGCTGACATATATAACATGTAGATTTTCATTAATGTGTCCAGTAACTCTTTAAAGGTCTTGCTGTAATACAATGGTGATAATCCTGACCTTAATTTCTTTTGCCTGTAATTTCGTGTTAGTAGCACTAGTCTGTTTCTGTAATATTTACATTCCTGTCTTATCACTGATTTTTCTAAAACCTCTGCTGTAGATATCCCTATGTTACTTTCATTCTGTTCACCAGAAGAACATTTCAATCCTGTTTATATTTCATTATCTGAACTCAATAGGAGCTTTTTCTGGTTTAATACCTGTGATGATTAAAGCAAAAAAGAAATTGAGCATTAATACTTATTCCTTTTTAAAATGTTCCCTCTCCTGTAAAGCAAACTGGTTGTCTTAGTAGAGTTAATTGCCTGCATTTCTGAACATCAGAGTGCTTATTTTCCAATTTTTGGGGATTTGAGGGGAGGAGTAGCATCTTCCTTTCCTGACATTGAACATGTTCTTGTCTTATTCAATAATTAAATTAAATAAGAAAATAACAAAGTAATTTTAATTAAGAAAAAGATTTTTGAAGTGCAGTCAATATAATTGTTATTGTTTTACCAGAGAAGAGAGTTGTTTTTCATGTGCAAAAATATCACTTTGTTCTCACTTCCTTTCCTTCTCTCTCCATAGCTGTCAGTACCTCCACTCTGGACAGGATTATTCCCATGGGACTTAAAGATGTCTTTTATTTCCTATTACAGCCAGGAAATATGAATCAGGAAATCATGTCTGAACAGTTGCTACAAAGAAAGAATTAAAAAAAAATCAAGAAGTTGAGACTTCCAGGTCAAAATTTCTAGAAATTAATAATGAATCACAGTTTTCTTCAAAAGTTTGGCTAACTATTTTTACAAAATAAGGGAAGAAAACAGGTAAATTTTACATAAAAGAAAGTATTAGAAAAATATATATTAACAGCCCTACATTTGAGTGTAGTTTTCATACAGATTTATGACTTGGTAAAAAAAAAAATCAATGTCAAATGGCACCCAAAGTAAAAGAAAATCTATGCAAGCTTATCCAAGAAAATCACAGTAGATAGAAAACTGATGAAGTGATATTTAGACATAGGCTGAAAAAAAAGCTTCCAAGATCAAAAAAATTCCATTATCCTTTGAGGATTATATAAAAATTTTTAATCTACTTGTCATGCATGAAATTGACATCCTAGCTTTTGATTCACAGCATAAGGTATGTCTATTTACTTTCAACATCATGTTATTTAGAAACTTTGTTTGAGTTTTACTTAATTTAAAAAATAACTATGTAAAACCTATTACAATAAAATAGCCCAAAATAACTCTCCATGTGAAAATCTGTATCAAAAAGAAATCAAAAACTCTATCTTACTACATGATTCCCTCAAAGGGTAAGGTAATAAAATTAATATGAGGATTAAATAATAAAAAAAAGATACTTTTGCATCTTAGCATTTGTAAAAGAATCTTCCACCAGCACAAATACACCTTACTGCATGTGCATACTAAAATACATAGTAAGACAGATGTTAAACAGTAGGATCAGCTGTACATGACCTGCACCAGAAGTTAATCTTTAAAAGGAGCACACTAACTTACATCTGCATGGATGACAAACACTTAGGAAATATTACTGTGGGTGACATTGGATATCAGCATGTACAAATTTAACATAGAGTGGGATGTTTTCCCAACTGAATAGTCCTTTTTTTTCTTTACGTTAAATAGTGGCTGTCAAGTGTTAACATCTTTCTTATTTCACAACAGGAAAATAGTATGTATATACCTGATACAAACACCAGTTTATTAATTTCTGGTTTTAACTTCTTAGGCACAGTATGAACCAAAGATAGGACAAGAAGATGAAAAGTAAGAAGATGAAAATGAATAGTATAAATCTGCTGTTCCTGTCCTTTTTTTTTTTTTTTGTAGTGCAGAGCAAAAGAGATAACAGTGGCATAGGAATTACCCAACAGATTGTGGATCAAGTCAACAAAACAATCCAAAGACAATATTGCTTTATTTCATTGTTACTGAAAATATAAAAACATCATAAAATTAAAAGTAAATGAGAATCAGTTCTTACCATAGATTTCTGTATTAATTTTCAGTAGTTGTTTGGTTCAAAATATCTATTACTTACTTATTTTATTTCTGTGAGATAAGAATTAGAAGAAAGCAAAGCAGGCAAAAAACTTAAAAAAATATAAAGAAGTTTATTAACAGACCTAAAAGAAGGAAAAAAATCAGACTAAACCTTCAGAACACTTCTCCTCCCCTCACCTTTCTCCCTTCTCCCCCTGACAGTGTAAAAAGACAACCCGTGATATTTCCAGTCAGTTTACCACTTCTATAGTAACCTATTTCAGTTCACTTAGGGAGAGGAGTCTCTCTTGCTCATGCTATGGAGACATCTCCACAAGTTCTCATGGTTTCAATGTCACAGCGAGAGAGCTGCCCGGGTTGGTTCTCTGCTCACACGTGAAAGTCCCTGCCCTCGACTTACAGCTTGCCCCACAACTGCTTTCAAGGGTCCAATCTTGAGCTACTGGGGTACCATTTTAAGGATGAGATGTTCAGAAGCAAAGGTTCTCTTCACCTATCTCTGGGAGCATCTTCATCTCTAGGAGTAGAGGCCCTCCTCCTCCCTGGGAGCAAGGGTCTTCATCACTTTCATCTCTAGGAACAGAGGTCTTCTCCTTCTCTGGGAGAAAGGGTCCTCATGAAATTACAGCTACTGTCATTTGCTTATTTCAGCACAGGTACTTTTGCTCACAATTGAAATTTGAATGCTCCACCCCCCTATGCTTTCATGAAATTACAACGGGTACTCTGAGGTATCATAGTCCATCACCATAGATTTACAACAGAATTTCAGCTTCTAGGCTTGCAGCATCTCCTCTTTCTCCTCCCTGAGGGTTTCAGCTCTTCCTTTTTTACTGACTTTGGTGTCTCTATGGTGTTTTCTTCACTTGCCTCCACCTTTCCTCTTCCTCCGACTCTGGAGAGGATTGATGTCTGCAGGCATCATCTGTTCTGGAGGAAACTTACAGCACTAAAAGGGTTAATCTCACCCAGGCCTTGCAGCTGGAATTTGCTTATCGATGTTGGTGACATGATCTTTGCTGGGCAGTGGGGCAGTGGCCTCAGATGAGTTTTGGCTGCACCAGGGGCTGCCTGCACGGAGCAGGGCTGGGGGCAGGGGGCCGCGGATGGAACAGGGCCATGCCACGCAAGGCCCAGCCCGGCCCCGCTGGGCCGCCTGCAGGCGTCCCCTGTTACCTGTCAGAAAGCCAGAAGGCTTGAGAGCTTTCCCAGGGTTTGTTCGTTCTTAAATGTGGATCACAGAGGCATGTCAAGCTTCTTAAGTGGCTTAAAAAGTTGCCAATATTCAAACTAGCCAATTGATTGGTTCTGTCAGGTCATAGAGGAAGCTGCAAGCACCTCTTTGCAAGAGAATCACTTCCGTGGCTGATGCCCTCTTTGCTAAATCCCAAACTATACAAAAAGATGATATTTTCAAAACTTATCTCTGTGTACAAGCTGTCCTAGTATCTGTAGGGTGGAACTAATAGCCGGAGAAGCCAAGGACTAGATTCCCAGTGAAACTTAACTCAGCTAGAGTGAAGTAGAACATGAATGAAGGCTACTAATGCACAAAGGTAAAAAATATAATTCTGTTTCAAATCATCTGAAGTATATGGCTTGAAGAACATCCAGGATGAATTTAATTGTAAATTAAATTGTAAAAAATCACACATAAGTTCATACTGCACCTTAATATCTAGAAGTACAAGAAAGGCACCACTACCAGTATCTTTCCATGCCATGATTTGAAGAAATGTCAAGAAAAATTAAACAAGAGTAATAAGTGTAGGAAGAGTCATTGCACCCAAGACTATAAAATAAAATACAGCAACTTGAGACTTTCTTTAATAGGGGAGAAATTGCCTATATTTTTAGTGTACTACTTCCCTAATTCAAAAATGAAAGTTATATCACATCCAAAATAGTGTATCTCACTATATTGTTTTGTTCTCTACAAGTAGGTATTAGTATAATTGAAATCCACCTAATGTTCTAACGATATAATACTGCAGTTTTGGGGTCCTTGCTAAAGACTATGCTATAAGCTTGTTTAAATTTCTAAGAATCTTATTTCTTCAGCGTGCCATAAACAGTGGGGTTTGTTTCTGGTTTTTGTTGTTGCTTTGGGAAGTGCATATCCAGAGTTTCATTCTTAAATATTTATGAATATGATGCTGTTATTGATGACAAAATTCACAGTGTTGTCTGGAACAACAATTTTATGTTAGTCAATGTATTTACAGCTAGATAAAGCCATCCATACACTGCTTCAAAAAGAAAAAAATTAGTAAATTTGGCCAACAAATAAAGTCCCTAATAGTTTGGTTTTTTTTTTCTTTAAATCTGTTTTTTTTTCCTTCAAGAAATATATGAAGGGGAAAACCAAATTATATATGGCATTGGAAAAAGTTCATGAAGGTCTCTGTCCCTTGGGAGGGATCCCACACTGGAGTAGGAAAACAGCATGAGGAAGAAAGTGTAGCAGAGTTGAAGTTATTGACTGATCTCAACTCCCATAACCTATCTCCCTGAGCCATTTGTCAAGGAGGGAGGGAGGAGATAGAAAATTTAAGAGTGAAGGAGTGAAAAGTGAAGAGTGACTTGGGGGGAAAGTGGGCAGCAGGGGGAAGGTACTTTTAGTTTTGTCCTTGTTTCTTGCTATCCTGCTCTGTTTTTCTTGAAGTATATGAAATTAATCTTCCCCAAATTGAGTTTGTTTAGCTCAAGACAGTAATTGAAGAGTGTCTGGCCCCATGGAATTTTCTGGCTTATTTTTCCCCTCCATCTTTCTGAGGTGAGAGTGAGAGAGTGGCTGGGTGAGTCTGTTATCCAGTCAAGGTTAACCCACCATTCCTGCCTTGGTCTCTCCGGCAGTGAACTCTCAAACGTTAATCTCTCTAGTACCCAACCCAGTCTTATGGCCTCCCCAGTATTTGGCTCCCAAAACTCTTTTTCTGTTCACTGGTGAGCCTGATTTTCATGCAGTGATTGCCCACAGTGACCTACACAACCACAACCTATGTATATTTTACTAGGTATATAAGTAGACACTAAAACTACTCAATTTCAGAAGATTTATGCAAGGACTCCAGTTATCTAAAGGGAATTCATGCAGCAAATTCAATTCTATGAGACATTTCTCAGTTGATACAAAAAACATTCTATATTTGTACTTTTTATTTCCATCAGCTAGTTTATTATGAGTCATTTTAAGCAGAATTATAATCCTCTTTTCTTTCTAAAAAATAAACTTGCTGATGAATTTGGGAAGGTGAAAAATATGTAAGCAGCATAACATTGGACAAGAAATAACTTGTTATAAAATGCAGACATATATTTGTTAAAATGGAAACTCTAATAAAACCCAACACAACTTTTCTTTTCCCTAAAGATTTCTACTCTTTTAGGACTTCTCTTAAAATAACTGAAATATTTCTAACATGGATTTATGATAAGTCAGACAATAGTGATTGCAAGATATAACCTTTTATCCAGAAATCTTAAAGTATTGAACAACCTTACAAAGCCAATTTACCAGCTCTTCAGACTTTACTAGCATTTGCCTCTTAAAATCTATACAGTGGACCTTAAGTATTTTTCGTAATTTACATACCAAATGTAATCAGTATAAAAGAAAAGATTTAAGTTCTTTATAGACATGTTCAAGTATTCTGAATTACTCACAGGAATTCTTGAAATTAATCCTTTAAAAACCCCCACAAAACCTTGATGTTATCCACAATGCAGTAACAAGAAAATACTTGAATCAGAATTGAAAACTGATATATATGAAGTGGTACAAATACCTTACTAGTCAATATTATCCACCATTCATATTGCTATCTAAATATCAGCTTCTTTGAGACTCTTGTGTTGGTTCGTGCATATAAAACTTTAATCTAGATTTACTGGCTTGCTTTGAAGTGCAATAAATTTGAAAAATGACTCAATGAGTAGAATTTGTTTTATAATCTTATGATTATTTGCAGTCCTGAAGAAAATCCAAAGTATCGATCTCAAAGTTCAAAATACAAAGAAAGAAACCAGAAGAAACAGCTTCCTTTTTTTTTTTTCATTAACAAGAGTAAACGCAATGGAAGACCATGAAATCCAACATAAGGAATATAAAAAAAGGTGGACATTGCTTAACCATAGCTTCAAATCTTACTTGAGCTTAGGTCTGTGAGCTTTTCTCCAGATTCTCCAAACACTGGTGATTTTTTCTGCAAGTGAGGACATGTAAATTTATGAAAAAAATGAGTGTTCCCTTATATCAGTCTAAGTAAAAAATGTGGAAAAATTTTGATTCTCATTAAGAACTCTTCTTTTGTGAATAAACATTATTATAATCAGTTAGATTCAGGTTAGTGGTGAAACAGATGATGTCAGAAGCATTGAAACTTAAGAACAAATCTGGAGACAAAGAAAATCTGGCAGAGAAAATTGTAAGTAAAACATTTAGGGAATTTGTACTCACCTTTAAACACCTGTGGTCCACTGATATATAACTGTGTCTTCATCTTGGCTAGTACTGGCATATCTAGAAGTACCAAAGAAGGGAGCATTTTCACTGTACAGAGGCTTTCAAAGCTGTACATTTCAAACCTGTACAGTAAGATTATAAAAGGCCCTTCCCAAAGCTTGAGCTCTCAGATGTCAAAGACATCTTTAGAATGCCCTTTTCCCTGCATATCTTACACTATTTTTTAAAAAAATTGACAATACAATTGTATGAATGAAAGTCAAGATAAAAAACTTACCCCTTCAACATTAGATTTAGTCTCCGTAATATTGTTCACACTGTTGGTGAATTATCTTTTTCTGTCTTTATATACCTTTTAAAAGCCACTACCCTAATTCTGTGTAGCATGGCATTTTGAGTAGCCTTTTATACCTGTGCAATGTGAATGCAAACTGAATGTAATTTTATTAGGTTCTGATTAATGCACTGTTTGCTCAGGAGTAAATCACTAGAGAATGGACAGGACTGTGAATTGTCATGACAATCATCTTTATGAGAAGGGTAGAAGTGGTGAGTGAGTTTGTAATGGGATTATCATAATGTTCTGTATTTTATAGATTTTTCTCAGTCTCCATTTCAAATGGTTTTAGCCATCTGATTTCCATTAAATTCAGTTGGAGCCATGCGGCTTTAATACCACATGCCACTAGACAGTGCAGGTGAAATGATTATGGATAGTATAATTGCATAAGATTTTGAGAATCACAGAATATTCTGAATTGGAATAGACCCACAAGGATCATCAAGTCCAACTCTTGAGTGAATGACCCTTATATTGCTTCCAGTAGATTTCTCATCTGTGTTGTATGCGTAGACGTCTTTGTGTTTAAAAGCTGATTTCTCCCTGGTATGAAACAAATTAAAAATATCAAGTTTTGGAAGCACTGTTATAGTGAGTTTGGACACTTTTTTGATGCTGGAAGGCTAATAGCTACAGAACTCTAATAAAACTACAATAAACAGGTACACTAGAATGTCTGGTGTAATAATCGAGTGATAATAGCAGTATTCTGCTATTTTATGAGGTTATGATTCTGTTCCCAAACTATGAGGATGAAAAATGAACACTTTATTCCAAGATCAGAACTACACTATTGCCTCATGAAACAGTGCAGCAGCACACTACTGGTAAGAAATTACTAGTATTAGTGATACTGTATCTTTTTGTAGTTTTAAACTGTTTATGCAGCTAAGTGCAAATCTGATCAGAGCAATATGTAATTTATGGGTATAGGGTGAGATGGTAATGAATTTGGTACTGGATAAATACGTAAAACAGCACAAAACTGTGTGAAACAGTTCTGTCAACTACTACTTTGAAAATATATTCATATAGCTTTGAAAGGAAAGTAAAAAACAAGAGTAATAATGCTCTTTTTCTGTTTGCATACAGCTGTGGGACTGTTGACTTGCACTACGCCTTTAGTCACTCAGTGAAGTGAAATGCATAATGCAGAAAATGCTGCCTTAGGGTTGATCTGCAAGCATCTCTATTTTGCATTACTCATGTGAATAGGCATAATGAAGTCAATGCAGCTACTCAAATATGTAAATTTATCCATACGTATTAGAAGATTCAGGGTCAGGATTGTAATTCCTTGTTGATCTTACTTTGAGCATTTTGATATTAGAAAATATAAATAAATCGTTCTCATTACCAAAGTAAAGCAAAATGAACCTATGTGGAAGGCAATTACTGGCTGTCGATTATTCACTCAAGCGGGGAGAATTACACCATGCTAATGGCTAGTGGACAAAGCACGTTACATACAGAGAATAATGCCATATGCCTTGCTTGTCACCTGTAGGGAGGCTACACTTCTTTCTTAGTCCAAGACTTTACTATTTCTTCATTTTTAAAATGACAAAAATCTTGGCCTTCTTCTCTGTGCTGGAAAGCCCCATTGCTATACCACAAGTGTGCTTGTACCTTCACTAATACCCCTTTGATCAGATTTCTTCTGCTGTCCAGCAATTCAGTGTCCCAGAAATTACCAGTTTCTTCCCTAGCTACTTTTCAAAAGTGGTGAATACCTAACTGGTTGAAGAGGAATGGTAAAAATATATTTCGAGCTATAGTGAAACGTAAAGTTTTTGAACTTAAATACCTATTTTGTGCATTATGGCATCTGTCCAGTTCATGAAAGATTTCACTACAAAAAGATTTCAGTATAAAAAAATTATTAATGGACTAGCTTTATTTGCAGATTTTTTTCAATATTCAGAAGAAGAGAAAAATTATACCATGATCCAACCAACCAACATATCCTTGCTTTATTATGTAGCACAAAAATGTCTCTGAGAACAAATGTGTGAATCTCAATTTTTTTCTTTTGTATGACCTGTATTTTTTCCCTAACTTCTGTTTAGCATTCTTCAGTCTTTTTCCCTTGGCCAGCTTACTCAAACTGCACATAGGATAGAAAATTTGCTTAGAAGTGAAGCTAAGCTACTGCTGTGGAAACCTAGTTTTTCTTCAGCAAAAACAAAATGCTGCAGTTTTTCATGTGTGTTACTGCTGACACAACAGACACTGTCTCTTTTCACCTTCAACTGGATACTGCAAGATGACAGTGTCATATTTCAGTATTTATGAAGGCAATAGAATACTTTTCCTTTTACATCACTGTCTAACTATTAAATAATTAATCCTACATGATCCCTGTGAGGTTGATAAGTATGATCCTTCTCTTATAGATGAGACAGTAAACACCAAAGACTAAATTCTATTGACGTCAGCAGAGGGTTATTAAGGATTTTGTAGAAGATCAGAGAGTTAAAGAGTCTCTAGCTCCTAATTCTGTGGCCAGTCTAATGGCCTAAACTAACTAATAATAAGCACATTTTAGTGTTTCTCTTACAGAACCACAGATAATCCCCAAATATACTGGATTCAAAAGGGTATAATTTATCCACTACATCTGATCTCCTCCAGGAGGCTATGAAGACATGACATGACATAACAGTTTTCCTCTCTTACAGTTATATTTTCCAGTTCCTTCCTTTTGCCATTGAAGGAAAAAGCAATACAGCATAAAGCCCATTTATTATTTAGGAAAAGTGAGAAGTTATTTTAATCTCTGTCTGATTAATCCTTTTTAGGAGTTATCATTCAATTACTTTTGTGCTATGCAGCATTTGCCTATGGTAAGATGTAATACATGCAGTTTGGCACATATTAAATGCAGGAAAACAATAGCATTCTTAGTATTTTAGCATGTTATTCAAAAATCAGCACTGCAAGCTGAATGCCAGCTGCTAAACCTCAAGCTGGTGCGACAATGATATCTAGGGACAGGGTGATGTAGATCCGTAGAAATCTGGGTAAACATGTAAAAATTTTAGTGTGTCATCATACTAATAGTACACAGATCAAAGAGAAGGTGAAATATCCTACTCTTTATCATGCACTTCCAGAATATTTTTATTACCTTGCTACCTCTAACAAACACTTCTTTCTAGCAAATCTGACTTTGCCAGCAAATTAAAAAAAAATGTGGTACACTAAGGCCAGCTGACACAGAGGGCTTTCATGTAAATTCTTAGCCTCCTAAGTCAATAGGAAACATACAGAAAATATTTATCAGGAGTTATCCCTGGCCTAGAACTGTTTTGGGAATTTCTAATTGGCCAAAGAAAATTCTGAATAATTTTAGATTAATCAGTTTAAATCCAGCATCCATCATGGCTTCTAGCTTTAACCTACAAGTATAAATATAGCCAAAGGAACCAGTGACAGATGTCACTATACTGTCAGATAAGATTCTGTCCACATTTTGCCTGCCTACCCAATCTTGTCTGCATGAGTAAATGCAAGGTAAGATAGGAAGATCTCTGGCTGAAAGGTGTTACAGCAAGTAATGAGTGGATCTGCATCTCTGTGTGTTGTGCATCCAGTTAGCAAAACTGTCTTATTAACATGAAGACAAATAGAAACTAACCAACCAAAATACTCAAGGGATAACTCAGGTTTTGGGTGCCATTTTCTTATAGTTATCAATCATTATTGCTGATACCTTAAGTTTACTGTGTAAGAATGGGTGTTTCATCCCACCTCCCGCTAGATGTCTGCAGCTAAATATTCATACCAATCATCTAAATTCCCTGTAAAAAAACTGAAATGCGGGAGGGGAAAAAAAAAAGGAATTTTTAGACCATGAGTCATTTTGTCCTCAAGTGACTGCTAAAACCAAGTAAAATCAGACTTCCTGGAAGTGCTTAAATGTCCCTAATGTCCATGGAGAAGATCTTCATACAGGATAAATAGATAGTGGCAGATATCTAAAGGTAAGTGAAATTAATTTCCCCTAAGGAGTCTGGGCAACAAGATGTGATTGACAGAGTACTTTGAACAATAGAGGGCATTGCTCTGACAGTGAAAGGAGCTAAGTGCTTGCCTGGTACAGTTTTTTGAAAAAGGTATTTAGCTCATGCTTTCAAGGCTTGTAACTGGACCCATGTTAAAGAAAGCATTGTAGTAAGATATTTGGGGAGTTAAGAAAATTTATTTCTCCATCTTATAAATATACTAAAAGTTGGCATGTCTTTCAGCAGGGTGCTTTCATCAAGCTTTTCTGTTTTACACAGTTGTAACAGCTGATCTAGCAAATGCTATTACCTTTCCTTGGTTTGTCTCATTTACATAAACACTTGAACTATGGAATCTGCTTTATCTGATTTTCCCACAACTATATTTTATATGTCTTCAGAATTATTTCTGAGGATTTTGTAACATAGCAACTATGATTTGTTATCCATACAGGTGTGTATATTCTGCTGATAATGAGGGAAAAGTCAGTCCAGTGAAACACACAAAATGTTCTAGTACACAGGGGACCACATTGAGATTCATCAACAATAGATTTAGTTTCTGACTTTAGGCAAATCAGCTCATACACCCTACCAGGAAAGGCAGGGGAAAAATAAATTCAGTTCTTTGAGATACTCAGTCTAAAAATCTTTAAAAGTGCATTCATGATTATGAATTGAAACAGAATTTTCCAAATAATATTACTCACCTAGATATGTACTGGAAGCATGGTAGTAAATTGCCCTTAAAAGTCTCTTCTGACCTAAAATACTATATGATTCTATGATTCCGTGATAGGTGGAGTTCACATCATCAGTTATGGCGTTATGCAGTGCACCCACAATCTTGGAAAATGGAATTTACTGGAGCACACCCCAGATCCTTCTCTGCCATGCAACCTAATCTGCTCTGGAGAAAATGAATAACAATAATAATAGTAATGATAGTAATAATAGTAATACTACTACTACTAATATTGTTAATAATTATTATAATTAAAATTAATTCTATAATTAATTTAAAAAATTAAAAAGCCGCATCAGTTGATCTACAGTGAGACTGGGATCACAAGAAAGGACTGCAGGGTGGATTGTGACCAGCTGGAAGACTAGGTCCATTCCATTTTCTGGTACACTTTTGCTATATCTACTGGAAACTGAATATTATTACAGCTCAGACTCCTGATTCTGTTACTGATACTTGAGGCGTTACCACATGTGAACATAACCATAGTGACAGCATATGTGAACACAGCTCATGCCAAACATAGGACAAAATTAAGTACTTCAGTCACAGTAAAATGCTTTAACCAGCTTGGTTTTCTATGGGCTTTCTGCAGTAAGAAAGAGACACAGTTAAGTAACTGCAGCTCTATGGATGCACGATAAATTTTTAAACTGCTGTAACTCCATTGCACATCTAAGGCCTCAGAAAATGAGTTATAAGAGGGATAGTCTTTATTGTTTGGTGAGCTGTGAGAAAGGATATTAAGTATTCCAAAATAGAATATACAGCAGAATTTGATTAAAAAATACTACCCTTCTCATGGAAAAAAAACCAATACAAAGCCATTATTGCTTTACATATGAGAAAGAGCTCTATGGAATGGAGAGCATATATTTAAATTCTACAGACTTACCTATAAGTTTCATTGCTCTAGCTTATAGCAGACATCAGTGACCACTTCAGGAAATATTTATCCTACATGCTGTACTCCATACACAAAACATTTTTGCATGTTCCTGACCAAATCATGACAATAATTTCTTAAGTAGAAACTCAACATATAGAGTATTTCAGGAAAGAAGTTAGTATTATGAAGTTAAATTCAAGGAGACAGCAAAAACAACTTAGACTGAAGAAGTGCCAAGGGATGAGGCAGTCGTGGATAGGAAGGAGGACACACCTTCAGATCTGGTACATTTTACAGGCACAATACAAAAACTGTAACTCAGATTACAGTAAGTCGCTGTTCAGTCTACAAATACTGAGGCAAAAGGCTGAAGTCTCATTCTGTTTAATGACAATGTAGTCAAAACAGTCAATTGAGCCCAGGGAGAGATTCCAGCTTACTTCAAAGTAGATGCTCCTACACCTGGTGAACTGAATTGTGTTGAAGGCATCCTTCTTTTTATTGATCAGATTTTCAATAACTGCAATGGCAGACAGACAGTGCCATGGTAAACCTCCAAAAGGTATCATTCTTATGATGAATTCCTCCCTGTCATGCTGGGAGGCAACAATTAAATCAAGGTCCCGTCTGGATCAAGGCACTTACTAATACTTATCCTGGCCTTTCTTCCCTAAAATTGTGCCTTGTAGCCAAAGAATGTCAAAGTACACTAAGGGATGGCACACATTCAGCATACAGGACTCTGGGACCTTCCAGAGAAGACACCTGTCTCAAAGTTCACCACAGCTGCAATACTGAAAAGCTTCTGCTTATCTCAACAAAACACAGTGATATTAGGAGGCTCATCAGTGAGACTAAGCTGCCACTAAATTTCTATGGATATACTTAATTTTTTATCAGGGATAAAAGAATACAGTCCGGTTTCCCATTTGCCCCAAGGTTGCTGGCTACTGAAACAGACACTATTGCAGACACAGGCAGACCTTGAAGTAGTAGTCCTGATGCAACTCTCAGCATGTGAAAACACCACAACAAAGGGAAAAAAACATAGACCTGAAGCATTGCTATATAGAAATAAAATGCTGATTGGTTTAACCAAAATGTGTAGAGTCAGTTCAGCTGCTGGCTGACAAGGACTTATCTTCAACTTTTTCTCCCCTGCTCCTCAATTTAGGAAATTCTTCCTGAGGACTACTAAAGTTTACTTAATTTACAGTTTACAGGGGGGTTTTTTTAGCAGCTGAGGGAGCTGGGGTTATTTAGTCTGGAGAAAAGGAGGCTCAAATGTGACCTTATCACTCTCTACAACTGCCTGAAAAGAGGGTATAGTGAGGTGGAAGTCAATCTCTTCTATCAGGTAACAAGTGACTGGACAAAAGGAAATGGCCTCAGGTTGTGCCAGGGGAGGGTTAGATTGGATATTAGGAAAACTTTCTTCACTGGAAGGGCATTCAGATATTGGAACAAGCTGCCCAGAGAAGTTGTGGAATCACTGTCTCTGGAAGTGTTTAAAAAGTGTGTGGATGTGGCACGTGGTGAACATGGGAGTGCTGAGTCAACAGACAGACTTGATGATCTTCAAGATCTTTTAATTTATAATCTTAATGATTCCATGATTCTATGATGATGATGAAGAAGATAATAATAATAATAATAATAATACCCACAACAACAATAATGATAGGAATAGCAACAACAACAACAAAACTCATTCACAGCCTTGTTGACTATGGGAACTAATTTACTAAACTCATCCTTTCAGGATAAGGGCCTTAGTAGGAATAACAAGACAGGGAGACAGATGTTTGGAGAATGTAGTATTTTATTACTGAAAAGGTTGGATGTTCTAGTAAATTAAAAAACTCTTGACTTTGACTTCTTTATAAAAGTAGAG
The DNA here is from genome assembly GCF_017639235.1 of Corvus kubaryi. NCBI lineage: Eukaryota > Metazoa > Chordata > Aves > Passeriformes > Corvidae > Corvus > Corvus kubaryi. The sequence goes on from NW_024582091.1 coordinate 1,758,880, forward strand.
ATTAGAGTATTTTGCATTTTAAAATTATTTCCACATTTCTTAAAATATACATAATTTGTCTATTTACATATATTTGCTTATTTATTATATATTTGTATTAAATGCTGGTTCCAATCTGTGGACTACATTCCTTTCTACTCAGAAAAATACTGTAAATGAGAGTGTAAAATTATAAAGAGAACATATTTTCACAAGACTGTAATTTTAATTTGTCATTTGTAGTTCTATTAATGTGAAAATCCCAAGGTTTAGTTTTGAGTATAATTAGATCTAAACTACAATTGATGTTTTGCACAATGATCAGTTCCCTCTTTAAAGGTTCACCTTAATGAAGCATATTCTTTTATTCCTTACTAATTACAATTAGAGTTAAAAATTCCACTATGATTAGCCTTTGATTATCGCAGTGCTTTGTGAATAACAATGTAATGACTTAATGGGCAATAGAAAACAATAGATAAAAAAACCTATTTTTTAAAATATGCAAAATATATAGAATTAAAAATAATAATAATAAAAAATAATGCTTACCTTTATATGCCCTTTTAACATCACCCAGTAAAGCCTTGACTGTGCTTTCATTTGCATCAAAATTCAATTCTGGGAAAACATCTAGTTGTATTTGGCCCTAATCATTGTCACAAGCTTTATTTAGAACTATTCTGTTTGTGTTAATATTGTAGATAATACTGTTTCAAACCCATCACCAAAAATCATCAGCACACTTTTCAGTTATATATGGACATTTTGCTTAAAGGATTGTTAGGGGAAACTCTTAGTACTGTACCTGCTAGAGCTGCCTAGCTGTAAACTCTGAAGGAATTTACAAGGCTCACAGACATCAACAAAGCTACATGGACCATTATCAAAAGCCAGATATTTCAAACTTTGGGATTTCTGGTATTCAGTGCAAACCATCCTCTCCTTCTTATTTTATAGTTAAAAAAAAAAAGACTGTTTCAGCTATTTAAAGGTTGTTTTTGTGACTGTCTTAAAAACTAAACTCTTGCTTTTCAAAGAACATACATACGAGCAGCCATTTTCTGGGCCAGGTTTATAGAATGGTTTGGATTGGTAGGGATATTCATCCAGATAATCTAGTCCAACCCCCTGGCATGGGCAAGGACAGCTTTCACCCCATCCAGCCTGACTTTGAGCACTGCCAATGATGTGGCATCCACAGTTTCTCTGATCAACCTATTCAGGTGTCTCACCAACCTCATCATAAAAAATTTCCTTCTTGTGTCCAGCCTAACTCTACAGTTTAAAAATATTGCTCCTTGATCTTTTACTACAGCCATGGCAAAAAGACTTTCCTATTCCTTCTTATAAGCCCACTTTAAGTATTGAGAGATCACAATTAGGTCTTGCCACAGCCTTCTCTTCTCCATTTTGAACAACCAACTCTCTCTTAGCCTTTCCTCAGACGAGAGGTGTTCCCGGTCTGTAATCATTTCTGTGACCCTCCTCTGGACCTGCTCTACTGGGTCCATGTCTTTCTTGTGCTGGGTACCTCAGAGCTGGATGCAGCACTACAGATCAAATGAGAGTAGTGTAGAGCAGCAGAATCCTGCTTCCCTCAACCTCTGTGCCACGCTTGTTTTGACATACAGAGACGATTGGCTTTCTGCACTGGAAGCACATGATACTGGGTTGTGTTCAATTTTTTATCCTTCAGTATGCCCATGTCCTTTTCTGCAGGTCTCTTCTTGATTAATCATCCTCCACTCTGTACTGATATTGGGGATTGCTCCAGCTCAAGTGCAGGACATTGCACTTGGCCCTGTTGAATTGCATGAGTTTCACATGGCCCCATATTCTGTCCAGGTCCCTCTGGATGGCATCCATTCCCTCTACTGACGCAACTGCACCACTCAGCTTGGTGTGATCTGCAGATTTACTGAGAAAGCGCTATGTCATTAATAAAAATACTGAATAATATTAGTCCCAATGCAGACCCTTGAGGTGTGATAGGTTGACCCTGGTTGAATGCAAGGTGCCCATCAAAGCTGTCCTATCACACTTCCTCAGCAGGACAGGAGACAATATAATGAAAGGCTTGTGGGTTGAGATAAGGACAGCAAGAGATCACTCACCAGTTACCATCAGCACTGCCGTTGATTTCTGAAGAGAAATGTTTCAGTGCAGAACTTCATGAGGCCTGAAAACTTCTGAAAATAAAATGACACCACTGGGAACAGATAATAGATGCCTGCCATCCTTAAGAAGTGCTTCTGATTTACATGTATAAATCTTTTATATTGCAATACAGTTCTGAAACTTGCCAAATATTTTGATGTTGTTTTTCTCTTAAAGAAGTTGAAGTGGTATCCTGCATGAGATTAGGGAACAAAATGTTCCCTAAGAGAATGATTTTAAACTCTGATTTTTACAAAGAAGTTGACCAGGGCACAGGGAGGTTTTTTTAAAAGAGATGATTAAAAACCAAAGTATTTTCTTTCATAAAATGAAAGGTCAAAAGTGATAGGGTTATTTTTGTAATCAGAAATTTTTTTCTCTTCACAGAGAAATGAATACAATTTTCTAGTGGAATCATAACCAGGTTGCAAAAATTCCTGCTGAAGAATCAGAGCCAGGCTAGTAAATACTTGTAAGCTTTAGTTTAGTAGGCAGGCTGTTTGACTTTCTTCACCTGTTTATTGTGTGGTTTCTTCTACTAGTATGTGCAGAAAGACAAAATATTAATATTTAATGTGTTCTGTATATCAGCCTTTCTTCCTTTATTAGGAGAAAATGTTCACAGAATCCCATACCCAGATACAATCAGAATGATTCTTCCAATTTACCTTTAATCTTCTGTTTCATGACTAAAATTTTTATCTTCAAGTCTATGACTTAAACTGTCATCAAGACTGAGGGTGAAAGAAAAACAAAAAAATCAGTGAAGACAGCATTTTTGTAAAATCTTTGTTCTTAATATAAAAATGGCAAAGATCTTGAATCAGTTTAGTATTTTAGAGAAGAATAAAAAGAGGCAGATGCTCACAAGTAAACAAAAATACAAAAACCAAGTTGAACGTGAGGAACTGTTTGCTGTTACAGTCTAGTGCTGGACATAAAAACACTGTCCTTCCTCTTTTTCTAGTAAATATATCTATTGTGACATGCTGAAAAATAATACACAATTGACTTTTTGTAATGTGCATACACAGAGACACAAATATCTTATTTCAGATATAGTTCTGAAATAATACAATACAATATAGATATTGTATTCTGTATCTCATTTCAGTCACAAAAAAGCTTGGAATAATATATGCCTCACAAAACTACCTTGATATGTATAAAGCGAGCTAAAATCTTTGATAGAAAATCATAGGTGATTGAAAGGTAAAAATATGTATCTGGAAAGAGATTAACTCATGAAGTGTTTTATTATCAAGTTAATGCATATTAAGGATAATTTAAAATATTCTAAAGATATTTCCCATAGACTATGTAGGAGGGATTTTACTCAGTTCTGATAATTTTAATTGTGCTTGTCTGCACTAGAATAAATGCCATGAAACTATCTTAATTATGTTCCTGATTCAGAATTTTCCTAGCTAACCTTGGACAAAAATGTCTCTTGATTGTAAATTTTTCTAAGAAGGCTAGAATTCAAGCATCATCTTACAAAATTATTTACAGACCATGACATTTTTTTATGTTATTTGTAACAGCTATTGATCTGCTTGGAGTATGTCAAAGTACTGCAACAACTGAAAGAGCCAGCTTGTAATAAGGTGTTGAGTGTCTCATTCATGCTGTCCTTTGCTCCTATGTGAAATATTATCCTTTTGTTACTTTTTTGACTTTGAGATTCTACATTTCAAAGATTTTATGCATAGTATTCCCATTGGGTAAGACCACAGGACTGGAGCAGTTTAATGTCAAATTTTTGGTGTTTCTCTAATGGTCTAATGATCTTGTTGTCTGTTCATTATTAAGCAAATGTAACCTAATCAAACCCTGAAACAGTAGGTTTTGGTAAACTCAAGACATTGGTTAAGACAATAACCTGTGGTATCCACTCCATCCCTCCAATTCTACATGAGAGAGATGTTAGGTGACCATTCATTGGAACTTCCTGTGCAATTTTCTTCTTGGATGAAAAGATGAAGCCTGTCATTTACTGTCCTTTCCAGTGAGAAAGGTCTTTTTAACTTCCTGGGAACAGCATGTTCTATTTGTGGAATATCAGAAGAACTCACCTGTTTCATGAAAATCTTCATTCCTTAAAATATCAGCTTAAGAAAACTGATGACCTTTCAGTTCCAATAAACTTATTTTTTTCTGTTTTTTCCTTAATAATGTTTTCAATTTTGTTACTGTTCTGCAATTCAAAGTCCATCATCCCAGATCTATATTTGAAAGACTAATAAAAATACTCCGTATGTACTTGTACTACATAGAAAAATCAGATTCAATTGAACCATCAGAATAGAACAACCTTGTTTTTCAGTAAGTTTCAGAAATCTGTCTTAAATTTGTGAACAACATATCAACCTTTGCTCAGTGACTTGAATAACAGCACGTCAATAATATGTCAGTTCAGAAAATCCAAAATAGTACCTCCTTTACAAAATCTGAGAAGTATCTGTTTGAATAAGCAACCCGTCTAACAAGCGTACATGTTCACACAGTTCCATGTTTGCCTACTACAATAAAGTTTACTATTTTCCAGTATGCATTACTGAATACATTACAGCATGATTTTGTCAAAATGGATTGAGAATCAACTTCGTATTTGTCCAGTGTCCCACAAACCAAATTATTAAAAAAAAAAAAAAAGAGATAATTTACAAGTATGCAACCCAGTTTAACAATATTGTAAATACGTAATTTTGTGGATTTGGGGTAGAACATTTTTATTTTCTTTCATTTTAAAATAAAAAATATCCAATAGCATGAAATCTTTGCAATGGATGTGAAATGTCAGGATTAGAGTATCCTCGTTTTAGTTGTCATCATTCTTCTAGTGACCCAGATATGTCATGTTCTGAGTATCTAAACACAGGGCTGAGCTGTGAATCTTCCAAGGGACAATTCTCTTCCAAGCTTCAGATTTAAAATTTTAGTAAGCAGTTTTTAGAACTGTCTACCTTGACAAAACTAGATACATAAGAAATAATATATTCAAAAAAGGGAAGTTGAAGAAATAAAATACATAAGAAAGAAAACTTTGGAATATTTTCTTTTCTTTTGTTTTTCTGAAGGAAAACAGCCATTTTAAAAAGCAGGTTAAATTGGTTTATGCAACTAATAAAATAATTGGAAAAAATATCAAACAAAGCTTAATCACTTCTCTTTAAGTAGCACGTTGTCCACAGTCCTTCTAGTGAATTAAATCTGCTTCTCCTGCATAGAATAGCCTAATAATCACTCATACCTGACATACTTGCCCCCAGTCTTCTGCTGAGCCATGGAACAAAAATTGATAATATTGGTCATTATTTTCTCATGATTATTTGATTAGGAGTAAGAGTTTTTCTTTTTCTAACCAGAACTTATACGATATATATTGAATAGAGAAGATACAAAAAATGTCTCCAATTTAACAGAGTTAAAATTGGGTGGAGAAGATGGAATGGAAACAGATGCTCAGTATGGTACACAGATCTGCATTAAATGCATCCACCTTTATCATTCACCTCTTATCCCAAATTACGATTATTTCGTCCAGTCTCAATATACACTTTTTCACTGTAACAGTTCCAAAGGTTTTAAAACTTTCACAGATTTTTCTTCAGTTATCTGATGGAAACTGCTCTCAACAGAATCTTAGATACTGCAAATTTTAGCACAACACAGTATAATCAAAACCATTTATCTTCATAATGGTATTGCTCAAAACCACATTCTTATTCTTATTGCATTTCAATGCAACTTGCGCTGAAAATAACTAGTGTCACACAGAGGTCAAAATGTCTTTCATACTAGATTATAATTAAATTTTATAAAATATTAATATCCAAAGCTAAGTGAGAGAAAAACATTTATAGTCCATTTTGCACTTTCAAAACATTAAGAATTTCTACATAAATTATGATTCTGTATCACTCAAGAGCTCACTTTGATCTCCAAGTAACAAGATCAGAAAAAAAGAGTTGAAGACTTTTAGCTAACAGATTAATTTAAAGCACACATACACACACATACACATAGCAGTTCCAACTTATAAATAAAAAAGTTCAAATGCCCAAAGTCTTTCGTTGGCTTTGAAGAAAATCTCAAACCTCTCTATCTTTCAACTAACATCCTTACTCTTAACATGATTTTATTACTACAGGTGTAGTGTGTTGACCCTGGCTGGACTCCAGGTGCTAATCAAACCTGCTCTATCACTCCCCTACTCAGCTGGACACAGGAGAGAAAGTATATGGAAAGGCTTGTGAGTTAAGATAAAGGCAGGTATAGGTCACTCACCCGTGACCGTCATGGGCAAAACAGACTCATCTTGGGAAAATCAACTGAATTTATTACCTATCAAATCAGAGCAGGAAAATGAGAAATACTGTCAGATCTCAAAAACACCTTCTCTACCCCCCAACCCCTCCCCTGCCTTCTTCCTGGGCTTAACTTTACTCTGAGTTTTCTCTATCTTCTCCCTCCCAGCAGTGCAGGGGGTGTGGAATAAGGGTTCTGGCCAGTTCATCATACACGCTGCTTCTGCCACTCTTTCTTCCTCAGGAGGATGATTCCCTGCACTCTCCCCTGCTCCAGTGTGGGGTCACCCCCATGCAAGGCAGTCTTCCAGGAACTTCTCCAACATGGGTCCTCCCAACAGGCTGCAGTCCTTCATGAACTGCTCCAGTATGGGTCCCTTCCACAGTCTGCAGTCCTTCAGGAACAGAGTGCTGCAGTGTGCATTCTCCACAGGGTCACAAGTGCTGCCAGAAAGCCTGCTCCATTGGGTCAGAGTCCCCTTCAGGCATCCTCCTGTTCTAATGTGGGTCCTCCAGGGCCTACAGGTGGATATCTTCTCCACTGTGAATCTCCATGAGCCACAGGAAGGAGCCTGGCTCACCATGGTCTTCCCCATGGGCTGCAGGGGAATGTCTGCTCCAACACATGGAGCACCTTGTTCTCCTTCACTGACCCCAGAGTCAACAAAAGTGGACAATTTACACACAATCCACCCCTTGTCCCTTCACAATTACAACAACAGAAGTTCCCCACTATGTCTCTACTTCCCATCAAGCAGGTGATGTCCAGCCACTCACTGGGAAATAAGGCCTCAGTACACGCAGCATTTGCTCTGGAATAAAAATATTGCAAATAACAAAAATCTCCATCTCAGTCAGACCAAATACACAACAAGATGAAAGTCAGCCCATGTTTTGAAGGTGAAATTACAAAATCAAGTGTCTCAAATGCGTTATTTACAAAGGCAGAAAGCAGTAAAAAAAATATTTTTAAGCGTCAATAAGCTAAGAGTTGACATGTTATCAATATATTAAAAATAATTAAATCATTTCCAGAACTGCCCTTAGCTAAAACTCTCTTTTATTTTTGTATGATACTTTTTTGCTTTTTTTTATAGTCTTGGGAAAATCCTTAACATACTTCTTGATCGTCTCTAGAAAATCTAATCAAAATCTAATAAAAGTTATTATGAAGTTTATTTAACACTTTAATTTTTCAGATTATAAAAAAAAGATGCTGTGTAGTTTCCCTTCAATGTATATTTGAATTACATACAAACTTTGGTTCCAATTATTAAGAAGTGTCTACTTTGTGAGATAAAAGCACATTAGGAATGAAGCCATAAACAAGATTCAAGCAGTCATAGAATGGTTTGGGTTAGAACGTACCTTAAAGATCATCTAGTTCCAACATCTCTGCCATGAGCTGGGATGCCATCCACCAGATCAGGTTGTAAATCCAACCTGCCCTTGAATTGTTCCAGGGATGGAACATCCACAGCTTCTCTGGGAAACCTGTTTGTGTGTCTCACCATAGGGAAGAATTTCTGCTTTATACCTCATCTAAATCTCTCCCCTTTCAGCTTAAGGCCATTACCCCTTGTCCTATTACAAGCATGGTCTTGCAAAAAATCCCTCTCCAGCTCTCTTGTAGGACCCTTTTATGCATTGCAAGGTGCTCTAAGGTCTCCCCAGGACCTTCTCTTCTCCAGGCTGAACAGCACCAGTTCTCAGCCTGTCTTCATAGAGAGGTGCTCCAGCCCCGTGATCATCTTTATGGCTCTTCTCTGGACTTGATCCAAGAGATCCATGCCTTTCTTATGTTGCAGACCCCAGAGCTCAATGCAGTATTCCAGGTGGGGTCTCACAAGACCGGAATAGAGGGGAACAATGCCCTTTCTCTCCCTGCTGGCCACACTGCTTTGGATGCAGCCCAGGATTTGATCTGCTTTTTGGGCTGCAAGTGCACATTGCTGGGCCATGTTGAGCTCCTTGTCAACCAACACCTGCAAGTCCTTCCAAAAACTGGTTCTGCCATGTAGGGTATGCCCAGCCACTGCCCTGCCAGGCCCATGTTAATTCCCTACATGGCTAACTCAGATGTCTCTGCACTGTCCCTGGATCAACCAGCATGGAAAGACAGGGCAAACAGTTGAATATCTTGAGACAGAGACAGGCAAGTCTAGCCTGACTTGCTGTCTGAGTACCAGCATCTGTAGCAGAGCTGATAGACTGAGAAGGAGGCAGTAGGATCTCTGATGAAAGGACAGGACCTATGCAGATAAGACTTCATGAATCATGGGATGCTGCCTTTAAAAATTTTGGGAGACGCTGTGGATAAGATGCAAATTAAATGACAGCTCAAATGGAACATAGAAAAACTTAAATTACAGTAAACTGTAATTTTAGCATAAGCTAATTGCATAAAACTTGAGTCGCTTGAATGCAGATTTTTTAGTGCATACAGCGTTCGTCTAGGAAGCAAAATGCACTCTCCAAATTGGCTGAAGAAATTTTGATGTGCTTGTTGTGATTCCAAACAACAAGGCTGTAATTTATTTTGGGAGGAGAATAATTTCTATTATTTTTATTGAAGCTGTGCACATGGATACAAGAATATTCTGGCCAGGAGGAGAGCAAGAAAGATGAAACAAGACCAAAAATATGTTCCCATGTAATGATGAACAATCCATTTATATGCAAAACTCGCTAGGGCGGGGGGGTGAAAGCAGTGGAGGGACACCACAAAGAATCCTCAACAACATATCCCATCTTCTTTTCCTTACATATGAATCCCCGTACAACTCTGAAAATACGTACTCATGAAGTAATAAAAAGCTGAAGTGTTATAAAATTATCTTGCTCATACAATTTTTTCCAAGCTAATTTCTTTCAACTGTAACTTAGATGTCTCTGGGTAGTAAGTGCTCTGATGTACATTTTTGCTAAGAATTGAGGACTTTTGTCTGTGAGTCTGTGAGTTCCAAGGCTGGGAACTTGAACTCTCATTCCAGTAGTTCTCGCCATCGACCATTTAACAATCCTTCTAAGGGCTAAAATTCAATGAAAAGTTTCTCTTTTGAAAATTACATTTACGGACAATATCTATGTCAATCAATGTTTTGAAGATCCTTTCTTTGTTAAAATGGAAGAAGTTGAGCTTTCACTGTGTTGCGATCTGGTTTAAACCCAGAAAAGCAAAGAAAGCTAAGTCTCTGAGCATAAACCAGAAAGAACTTAGAAGGTTCAAAATATCCCCAGAAACAAGATTAAAACCAAATGAGGTTAGATGTTGTTGCCAAAAAATTGATGTATTTTATTTAATAGTAGAGAGGCAAAGAGAAGGAAAGAGAAAAGAAAGAAAGAAAGAAGTGTGCGTGGGGGGTGGGGGAACAGGGAGAGGTAACAGGGATTAGGTAGAAGCATATCACCCATCCAAGGGTACCAATGACGTCTCGTTGCTCCCCTCCATCCGGTCTGCTGGTGGTGAGGGTCCCCCGCTGCTATGACCATGCTGCTACATGCTGCCACACGCCACGTTGCCACACGCCACCACACCACACGCCAAAGAGTACAGAATCCCGTGGATTAATATACACTTTGAGCCAGGTGGGAACGCCCACGTGTCTCTCCTTGCGGGGGCTGGCTTGACACTGTCCCTTGCAACACTGAGGGTCTGTTGCATCATCTCTGGTGCTCTGGTGCAGGGTCTGGGGACGCCTTTGAGAGGGGTCCCTTTGATGGACCATGTCACCCCCTTCTGCTGTGGATAAGCTTCCCCCACAGTGAGGACCCCTCAGCTGGGCTCCTCTGCACAGTGGAGGATGGGCAGTCACTGTGCCTCTGACCAGAGGCATTTCCAACACACACCCAAGGCCTCTCCTCCCCTCTCCTTTGGTGGAGGGTCTGTTCGAACCTGGCAGCTGATAGCCCTGGGGCTGTGGTCCTCATCTTGGAGGTGTTAAGCCTGTGCTTTGTGACTGTCCCCAGCCCTGAGTTGTTACTTTATCTTATCTTCATCAGCGAGCAGTGTCAGGCCTCAGTCAGGGCCCCATTCAGGGTGTGGTAGTCTTCTCTGCAGCTTTTTTAAAAGTCCTTTAAGAAAATGTTTAAGTCATAAAATATAATATTTCAGTCTCTGACACAGTGTCATTAGTGTTGGCAAAGCCAGCTTGCAGTGTAAACGTACTAGTATGTTCACCACTGTTACCAGCCTCACAGTATCGCCACAATCAGTCTCTATGTACAACAGCCTGAGATTAGATCAGCTGCTGCTAATAATGCCAAGATCATGTGTTTGGTCCCTGTATGGGACATTCACCTAAGAGTTGAACTAGTGCGAAGAATGATGTAAATCAGAGAAGAAATAAAATCATATTTAATGTCAGTAAAATATTTCAGATTAAATTTACATTCTCTGCTGTAATAATAAAGATAATTCATAGTGGTTACACTACCTCAGGATGTTTTCTGTCTGATGTTTCATGCTGTTTGTTTTAAGGATTTGAATTATATTTGGATTCAATGAATGCATTTACTGTATGACTTAGTACTACTTCAATGTAGAATTTTTCATGAGCTCATAGACATTAACCATATCTATATTTATCAATTTCCATTCTCTTTTAGAGAAAAAATTGTGACTGGTACCAAAATCAGCACTGAAAAAAATAAACTTGTCTCATAAATTGTCTGCCTTATCAAGTTGAATTATTTTAGCTTGATAAACACAGTGTCAAAGTTAATACAAAAGTTCTGGGAGCATCTCAGAAGAGTTGAACTTAAGTCCCTGCTTTTTTTTTCTGTCTGCTGATTATGTAAGTATTTTCTTCTAGTCGGGCTTTTCCCATGACATTCTACAGCTGCATCATGTCTAACTAGAAATAATTACTGAGACAAGAAAATTGCACTGAAAAACTGGGTTGGAAATGAGATGACTGCAAATATCGTCACACTTGGATTTTTACTTATTGGTTATAAAACTGAAATGTTTTGGGGAAGATTTGAAGAAAAACTGGAAGAAACTTCTTTAGGCAGAAGATGAAAACTCAGATGTGGGAAAGATTAAAATGTCAAATAGCATAATATAATCTTGTCTCTACCAAACAGAAACTAGCTTGGTATTGGTGAGGGATATATCCAACCCTAAAGTTTGGGCTTGATAAATGAAGCATGCAAATATTCCTCTAAGCACGTGCATGTGCCTACACACACAGAATCATGCAGAGATTTTCTGGGGCAGGAATGTTTGGCTCACTTACAAGAATGTGGGAAGGAAAATAGCAGAGATTATTCTCATGGGACAGAAGAGTTGGTAATTCTTCCAGACCATAAGGGGTCAGGGGCAAAATTCTAATCTCATGAAGTCTTAGCCTTTCATTTCTCTGTTCATTACATAAAAGCACACATATTGTTTGAACCATACACTCTGAAACAGGTGCTCAACTGCAGGACAAATAGGCTTCTACAACGTAATTTTAGAAGATGGAAAAAGGACAATATTTAATGTCTTTGGGAATTAATTTCTGGAGTAATTTGCAGTATAAATGATTTCCTGTGATGCTGGTCCTTCGATGTTTCCCTATCCACTATAAATTAAAACTCAACAAACTTCAGTGATTAGGAATATGATTACCCTCTGTCATTGATCCTGTTTTCACTCCACTTCCGTTCATGAGGAAAAAGTAAAATGGCTCTCCAGAGACACTCACTCTCTGGGTCAATATTCACCCAGTGCTTTTTCCACCAAAACCAGCATACAAATTTGCTTGGACACCCAAACATACAGACTATGTCTATAAAATAGACAGCACAGTTACCTAATGTCAATCAGAAACCTTCTCGGCTTCAGTTGTAGAATTTTATACTGTATTGCACCCTGTGAAGCATTTATTATTTTGTATCCAAAAGGAACAAAAGCCTATTTTTGTATATATTGAACAAATTACATAAAGACTGAGAATACCGTTTATATACTATTCGATAATGAAGAAAACCTGGCTTTTAGTATGTAACAGCTTCATAGGAAGGACAGAAGTATCAGTCTTTAGTGAGAAAGTGCTCTTACAGTCTATGTTTTTTACTAGTGCTCCTCACAGTTAAGCAACAGGACATCAAGTACACTCCTAAGTGATTTGTGAAGGGGCAACACCTGATTGCACTGGCCTCAGTTAAAGACTGAGGAACCAATTTCTAATCCCATTGGTTTATGCAGACATCATCACTTAGGAATTGCTGTGCTCCAATATTATACTACAACTTTAGATAAAATCAAATGTAGTTGAGAAAACATATCATACATGTTCTACAATATCATTAAAATAATGCACTTCTGATTTAACAGAAAAACACATTTGGACTAAACACACCAAAATTGGGGACACAGTGTACAGATTTACCTTTTCATTTTTCCTTTGTGTGGTAGACAATTTAGTGGTAACAAAATATCAAAATTTTAGAGCTTTTGATAATTTAAAAACATATTTAGCTTCAATTTTGCAGTAAGGCAAAGCCTTGTGCTGAATTTCCCGAGGATTTTTAAAAATATAAATTTACAATCTCAGAAAATAAAACAATGCAGGGCCATCTTTGCTCAGCTGTTGGCATCACATTTATTGAGTATCTGATGTCTAACACTTTTTAGTGTTATTTTATTTAGGTATATGCCAGTATATTGCATGTCTTAATGCATTAATTAATTAACAGGTTTAATTAAGGAACCTGTAGCTGTAAATAATTCAGTAATTCATGTATAAGTTCTTTTATAATAGAAAGCTTGGTAAAATACAGAAGAGAAAAGGAAAACTAATATAGTGTATATTTTGGATTAGAAGTAGCAGATATAACTTAAAGGAGCTGTAAAAAACTCATGGTCTATACTTCATGCTCTAGAAATGGTGTGAGTTATTTTCAATTGCTGTACCAATATAAGCAGCAGAACACCTTGGGAATGGGTTAACATCTGTCACTCACCCTTGTTTTATTTAGAGATTGGTCTTAAGCCAGTCCTAAAATTTATGTTTTTCATAAGAACCATCAGTTTTAACTACCTCTTGCAGTGATTCATGAAATACTTTCTTACTGCTATTCTTTTTAAAAATAACATGATTTTGAGTTACTGCTTGTTTACTCTGTGTCTTTCCTCAAAGTAATTCCTGTATGAATTACAGATAGGTAAAGCCAGGAAAACATAGTGCTGGATTTAGTCCACTCTATTGAATAAATGAACACATCTTATGTTTGAAAAAAACCAGAGTAGTTCTGATGTAAATTTCTAGACTTGGCACCGGGAATAAGACTGTACAGGCAAGGAGAGAACCACATATTCATCTTTCTAACTGAGCAGCAGGGAAGAAGTATTTCCCAGGAATAATACCAGCAGCTGCCTGAGATTAAATTATATGTGGAAAAATAAAACCATGCAGAATGTTAATTGCCTCAAAAATCATGTTTAAAAGAGTGATATCAACTTTTTCACTCTAACTACTCCAGTTAAGCTACAATTATTCTTAATATATCAGTTGTGAAAGTTTAGGAAACAAATTTATAGGAGGGGAAAAAAGGGTTATAATCAGATAGGACGAGTCTATTTGAAGATGTATTTTAATGCATTTTACATTAAGATTTGTGGTGCAATGACTCTTAACAAAATCCAGCAAAATGAATTGTTGTGCCTGAGCCCCCTCTTCCCCTCAAATTCCAAGTAACTTGATCTTGGAGAAGTCCTGCAACAATAAGGAGATGCTTCATCAAATTCAGTTGAGACAAAGGACTAATTCAATAAGATACTCCTGTTTTTTTCTTAATTGAAGTTGGACTTGAACTTGGAGAAAAAGCAATAGTCTGTACAGATTTGATTTTTCAGACCTGAATGTAGCGTTATACCATAAGGAGAGCTTAAAGAAGCTATATCTACATAAGTAGTGTAATTAAATATGCTCTCACAAGTATTACTGATATGTCATATTTGGAATTTTAATGCTAATCAATGTAAAAGTTTGCTTTAGAGCAATTTTGCTAAAGTACCAAATCCCATATTTACCTAATTTTCTATTTAAACTTTGCAGAAATAACTAGAATCTACTACTTAATTACTGTTGTGCTATATTCCATCTTAGCTGTCCTATTTTTAAGCCTTAATATTTTCTTACAAAAATGAAGTTGACCCTTTTTAATAAGCTTCTTTTCAAAGATCTAATACATCTGTAATATTTTCTCAATTTCCCTGATTCTGATACCTGTGCTTAAATACATATGAATATAAAGTTCTATTTATTTTAAATTTACTTTGACACAAAGAACACCACCTTTCTGTAGTTTAAAATATGCAGAAAGCTGGGGTTATTTATGTTTCTCCCAATATATGCAGCCTTATTATTTTGATGGTACAATATTTTCTGACCGATCATGCCATTGAGTTTAGATATGTCCTAACTAATGTGTAAATCCTTCTTTTCAGTTTGCTTAGAAGAAGAGAAAAAAACCAACATGACTATATTCCTTTAGGAATTTCCTTTTGCTTCTGGTGGCACAGAAAAGTAGATATAATCTTAGATTTTTTTAAAGGACTCTCTACTAGTTTAATCTCCTTTTATGTGAAGATCATCAACACCAAATATTCATATTAAATATACTTTTGTAGTGAACTAAACAATTCCTTAAAAAACTCCACAAGGTGTGGAATAAGTGACAGCGTACAAAATAGTGCTATTGTTTCATCACACATGATCACCTCCCTCGCAACCTGCCCGTCTTGTGGATCCTTTCTGGATGTTTTGAAGGCAGCTTTACCAAGGGTGGCAGCAGGACCACGAGGCCAGTTGGATTCTGGGGAGAGTAAAGTAGAGGCTGAAGAGCTGTGTCATGGGTGCCTCTTCTCTGGCATTTGCTGAAGTTTGGAGGAGGTAGATGAGCCAGTGTTTGTAAAGAGGTGAAGTGCAAAGCGATCTGCGGTAGCTGTCATGCTGTGATGTATTCCTGCTGATATGCAGGATGGCTGTGACTCATCTGCCCCAACAGACTTGGAGCTTTCCCTGAATAGAGATTGACTTATTTGGCCCCAGAAACGCAGAGTACTTTCAGGTCACCTTCTGAAAGGTATAGAAAGTAGTCTCAAAGGGAAAAGAAAAACAAAATCCCAAACCTTGCAGAGTTCCTCCTACTCCTTCCCAAAGAACAGATTTTTAAGCTGCTAGATGAACCAAGCCATGTACAGTAGTTGTGGCAGAGATTTTGAATGCCAGCTAGGAAATTTATTTTGACAAAGCTTATTGATTTCTGCAGACAAATCTCTTGAAATACCTTAGTCTCTACAAATCATTCTGTCTCTGGGACTTTCTGCCTTTAGGTTATACTCCCATGCAATCTAAAATCATAGTCCTGTTTAGAGGAGGTTCTGCAGCAAAACACCTTAACTCTATTTGGAGTTAACAGAGGTAATTTAAAATTCTTTAACTGAGTTGAAATAATTCCTGATTTATGCCAGTACAATTGAAATTATAATAAAACTTTAAATAATGATGTTACAGGAGAATATTATCCAGCAGGGAAGGCAGATATCAAAAAGAGAAAAGTTCCAGACGTGATCTACATGGCAACTCTGTGAAAAAATAACCTGTCACAGAGTCTAAATAGTATAGATTGAATTAGATTGAAAGACAAACTTTCTCATGTTCTTGGAAAGAGCATATTCTTTCCTCTCAATCTTGCTCTGGTCCATAAATTTCAGAATTTTTATGTTTCCACACATTCTGAAGGCATTTTCTGCTAAATAAAGGTCTGCAAAATTTCAAATAATTTAAAAGAGATTTTTTTTCTTTTTAAATCACTGTTTAAAATACAATCACTGTCTTAGTCACAGGTTGTCCATTTTCATGCTCTATTATCCATACTGTTATAATTCTACATTGAATGAAATTAATTGATAATGGCAAAGGGAAAAATTATACAGCAATAATGATGATTATTAAGCTAACCCATAAGACAGACTCTTACAAAAGAGTACAGACTTTTCTTTGTTGTACATATGACATAACTGTGGATTTTAACCTTCATGTCTAAACCCATCTGAGTGGAACATGAGGGTGTACAACACCAAATACTCTGGACATATGGATTTTCTGCAATTTTCCACTATGCACTGACAAGGTTTGAATGAGGGCAAAGCTGGCAGATGACATGGGACAAGTGAATTTCTCTTTGTGAAATGGAAAGAATTGAAATAAAAAAGTATATTTATTTGCTTCTGCCATATTATTCATAAAATAATGTTTTAACTTCATGAGAACATCTGTGAATTAGGAATATACGCTTTAAGAGAAGCCAAGTAAATTCCCCAAATACTCAATAAGATTATGTCTTTCAGTGAAAAATTCCTCAATGGCTATAGGAAGTACTTCAGGAACTCATCTTTGATCCACTAGCACCATACCTTTGAGGCCTTATATTGTCCTTCAGAGGCACTGGAATTAGATTTATTTAAATACACAAGTACTGATTCATCATATAAAGAGAGTTTCAAACTAAACAGTATGGTATACAAAAAGATCTTGTAAACAAAGATTTTTTTTGTTGATCAGTAGATGGCAAGCTTGCTACACCCAAATTTCAGAAAATGTTCTGCTAGCATTTAACATATAGCTGTTATGTTTTATTATTATTATTTATGGTATCTAGAAATTAAAAATATTTAATTTGATGAATAAATTATTTGTGTAGAAGATGTTCTATAGATGACATAACTTTTAAAAATAGTCTGAAGATAAATTATAATTAATATTATATGGGCTTACTTCCCTCAGTTTTTTTTATCCTAAATGACTACTTGCTTTAAATTTTTACATTTTTCATTCTTATTTGCAAAGATACCTACCTTGTTAATGCTAGGACATTCCTTAGTGTTTGTATAGTTTCTGCATTTAAGCCTTTTTTTTTTCTATGAGATACTTTGCTCAAGGCTCTTTAAAGTGTTTGCAACACACAGACAATAATCAGGATTATCTTTAATACTTATCTCTCAAATCGCAAAATAGCACTAGGAATATATTTGGTTTACTATATATCTGCAATTATTCCTTGATGTTCTGGGCATCTATCTTATCTAATAGCATATTAATCATACTTTTATAGTCAGGGTTTTTTAGGTAGACTAATGTGCCTAAGGGGAGAAAAGTAAGTAAATAAACTGGATAATATGAATATAAGAGAATGAGAGCAGAATTAAATTCTTAAAGAAATGAATAAACAGGATTAAGGGAGGTGCTAGGAAGATTGGGAATTCACAAGTTTTGATTGTGTGGGGCCAAACTGCACACTGAGTTAGTTGTTCCTATGCTCTATGACAGTTAGTCTTGTTTTCTGTCTTGAATATTCCAGAATGAGCATTGCAGAAATCTGCATCGACTGTAAGTAATGAAATTTTTCTCTAATATTAGTGGGGGTTGTTGCAAGATGGACACTGAAGTTCACTTACACAACTTTAGGAACACAGCCACACGTTGCTACTACCTGACCTTCCGACTTCATGTAGTTCTGCAGGAGGAAAGAAAACTGGTTTTTGAGATATTTTGTTTGCTTGTTTGGTGCATGGATGTGTGTATGGTGTATGTATGTGTATGTCTATATGTGTTTGGCTGTGTTTGTTTTGTTTTCTTTGTTTTTTCCAGGGGAAATTTCTGTAAATATGTCACACAAAAGAATTTAAACAATTGCTTTAAGGTGATAAAAACCACAGTAAAAATCATGTTACTTGGAATAGCAGGATAACTTAAATCAGAAAGGCTTCTTACAGGCATATACAGGGGTGGAGAAGGGAAAACAGTATGTAAAAGCTGCTGAAACCAGGACAGTAATTCAAGGGCTAAATTTCTCAGTGGCCATGGAGAGGAAAGCAGGATTTCTGATATTTCTGATGTTCTGATTTTTTTAGGTTCTACAAAGAAACAAAAGCCCTCCTTGTGGATTTGCTGCTAGGGACGACTTAGCCTAAGAGGGACACCAAATAATTCTGATTAACAAACTTTTTTAAAGGCAACATATCTGTTTCACAAAAGTTTTTGAAAGAAATAAAAGACACTTGTTTGCATTGAAAATATGCAATGGATTTTAGTGTACTACATTGATTCTTTAGCTGAAGCAATCTGAACCTGTTAACTACATTTTTAAAATACTGATTGCATCCTCACTCTTTCGCTAAAAGATGCCTCTGCTAGGCCATCCTTTGTTGTTAATGCAAGCTTAGACCACAGAATCTCCATTTTATTACAGGTACTTCATCAAAGAGGTGGGCATCAACCACACATATGGTCTATTTGGCCAATAAATTAGAAAACGCAGAGTAATATTTTTCATTATAACATGAAATACTTATGGTATAAAATTTAGTGAACTGAAAATAGTAAAGTACAAGGAAAACAGAACAATATACATCCACACATGCAAGCAAGTTCGAAAATCCATGTAACTTCAACATAACGGAGGATACACAATAAAATCTCAAAGTTATGGCTAGTTAGCATGCCTTCAAGAAGATCCACAGTACAGCTGAAAGATTTTTGGTGGTTTTCTTTTTTTTTCCAAGTATACCTTTTCCCAATGTAGCACAGAATAAACTTCCATGGTACTGCACCTGTACTAGAGCAACAATCAGTATATCAGAGACAAATTTTCACTTCTACTGCAAAGCAGCCTCAATGGCCTTTTGTATGCCTTTTTACTTTCTAGTTACTCTCCACTACTACAACAGGATTCTCTATTCAGGCTTTATTGCACATAAAACAAAGTGAAACAAAAGTTTAAAGACCTTGGTTTTCTAATAATGTGTAGTTCATAGTATGAAATGGGCAAAAATAATGTTTAACAGTCATCTATTTCATACTGTTTTTCCTTATGAAATGAAAACACCTAAAAGTGAAATTCCATAACTGAGAAATTCCATACCAGGTATACAAATGATTTGAAAGCCCCACAAATTTCTTCTGTAAAAGCCTTCTGCTAAATATAAACATTTCATATAAAGGCCATAACAATCACGTTATCATTTTGAAACATTAAAAAACCCCAAACTATAAAACAATTTGTCCTTTCTAGGAAGAGGATTATATAAAATGATTTGTTCACATACATACAAAAATAGATATGGCTTCTTAGATAAAAGTTTTAGACGTGTAATTGTATGTAGTTTTTTCCATACCCTAGTATATCTAAGGTCCACTGGGGACAAATCTCTCATTAGTTCATAACTATTTACCTCCAGTAATTCTGGTGTAGTTTCAGAGTTCTTCTGACCCATGTTAACAAATGAAAGCTATATTGTGTAACATAATTAAGCAAGACTGGGAAATGTTACATAGGATAAATTTAGAAGAAAAAGACATTTTACGATATCTTTTTGACTTGTAGTTGCTATAGTAACAACATATGGCTTTTTTTTGCTGTACATTTCTTTACTGTATACTCAGAGCTCTATGTGACAAAACAACAATTTTACAGTCTACAATTTAGTCTCAAGAAAAAGATTTTCCCCCTCTGGGAAAAGATGATTAGACTGGAGCTTACAGAGCTTCTAAAAGTTTGGGGTCTGTCAGCATTTCCGACTTAATTTCAGGGGTTTATGACCTACTTATAAAACTTCTTTATGGAAGGAAGCTTAGCACAGTTGTTTCCTTCTGGAAACATTTTTTAGTGCTTTTAATCAAAAATTTTAAAATCCATTTCACAGCTTAATTTGTAGGCATATTAAAAAACAGTAGACTAGAGTAGTGACTTCTAATATCAGTTGTGTTAGAAATGAGATAAAAAAGCTGATGGAGTGAAGAAGAACATAGCATCAATAAAATGAAGGAATTGATGTAACTGAGCTGTTAAAAGTTGAATAACTTCCTCTGAAGTTCAAAATACTTTCAAATCTTCATGTACATTATAGCACACCAACCTGTTTGTGTAACAATATCAAGAGAACCTACTAATATATATAATAGTGTAGTGGTTTGGTCCAAAATACTCATTACTGTTTACCTTCTGTGAGATAAGAATTAGGAGAAATGCAAAGCAGGCACCAAACTTGAAAGAATATAAAGAAGTTTATTAACAGACCTAAAAGAAGAAAAAAAATTATACCACACCTTCAGAACTCTTCTCCTCCCCCCACCTTTCTCCCTTCTCCCACTGACAATGTAAAAAAGACAACTCTTCAGATGTTCAGTCTGTTTATCACTTCCATAATAACCTTGTTCAGTCCATTTAGGAAGAGGAGTCTCTCTTGCCCATGCTATGAAAACATTATCACAACGAGACAGCCGCCCACTTCCAAATAACTTTGTTCAGTCCATTTTGGAAGAGGAGTCTCTCTGCACGCATGTGAGTCTGATCCCCGAACTTGCAGCTTTTTCCACAGCTGCTTTTGAGGGTCCACTCTTGAAGTTTTTTGGGGTACAATTTTAAGGTTGAGCCGTTCAGAAACAGAAGTTCCCTTCACCCATCTCTGAGAGCATTTAATCTCTAAGAACAGAGGCCCTTCTCCTTCCCTGGGAGCAAAGGGTCCTCCTCATCTTCATCTTTAGGACTATCTCTGGGAGCATCTCTAGGAACTGAGGTTTTCTCCTTTCCCATATGGAGCAAAAGTCCTCATCGCTTCCATCTCTCCCTGTTCAAACTTCTCATGAAATTACAGCTGCGTCAGCATCTGCCTATCTCAGTGCAGGTGCTTTTGCTTACGAGTTGAACACTCAACCCCCCATATCTTCATGAAATTACAACAGGATACTCTGATATATCATAGCTTCACAACAGAATTTCAGCTTTAAGCATCTCCTCTTTCTTCTCCCTCAGGTTTTCGGCTCTTCACAGCACTGAAAGGGTTAATTTCATCTAGGCTTTGCAGCTGGAATGCCGCTTATCACAGTGGAGAGGGGGGGAAGCCAAGCCGCTCTGGCTGCCCACAGCCCTGCTGGGGGGGTGGGGGGAGGGGGGTGGTCCGCAGATGGAACAGGGCCCATTGGCTCCAGGATGGCCCTGGGCCGGGCCCGCCGGCCCCTGCAGCCACCTGTCCCAGCACTGGAAACAAGACAGAGAGGCTCTGCCTCAGGGTTTCTATTCTTAAGTGTGTATCACAGAGGTGGTCACAACTTTGAGTGGCTTAAAGAATGGTCCATATTCAAACTGGCCATCCAATAGGTTCTGTCAGGTCACAGAGGAAGCTGTAAGCACCCCTTTGCAAGAACATCACTTCCGGGACTATGCTTGCTAACCCATGACAAATATATATCATTATATTATATTATATTATATTAAGCTGAAAATGTTTCGGATTTATTTTCAAAAGCAGATCAGAAATTTAGTTCTCTCACAAGTAATTAGGCTCTTGATTCTCATTCAAATTATTAGGGATTTAGTGCTAAAACATATATGAACATTTGGGCTGAATATATATATATAAATGCTCAGCAATAAACAAAAGGGTTCAGATTTTTCAGTGACACCTATGAAAACCTGTGATCTCATCTGGATTGATGCTTCTGAAATTTTAATGAAATGCTTATTTGCATCATTAAGTGTACAGAACTTTTCTAACAGGTTAAAAACCAGTAGGTGCACTTTTTTACACTAATTATGTCTGAATTTTTTAGCAGGAATGAATGGTTTACATCCAAGAAACCAGGCTATAGACCATGCTCTGAAAAATTTCCATATTTGAAACACAGGCATGGCTGCTCCTGCATGATCAGCTGTGTTCCTTTTGGGAGCAGCCCAACATTTTGGGCAGAGGTGAGCAACAGGCTGCTGCAAGTTGTGGGTTTCCTGAAGTAATTATCTAACTACAGTGAGAGCATATCTTATGTTCTGAAATCATTTCATGGCCCTGGAAGAAATACTTTTCATTCTCTTATTTTCTTTGTAAACCTATACAGACTTACTCTGATGGGTAATTTTTCAATTTAAGAATTTTCTCATTAAGAGAATAAGTGTTTTTGAAGAAAACCACAGAGCCTACAAACAATCAGCTCATATAACACAGATGTTTTACTATAGACTCTTCTTTACCAACAGTGAAAATTCAAAAAGGAGAGTTTTTCCGTAGCCTGTTTTACACAGTATCTGGGTATTGTGGAAAAGCTTTTTCTATACTCAGCTAAATCAAAAGCAATTTCTGGCTGACAAGACTTTACACAAACTAAATATGCTACCCTACTTTTATCAGCTGAAGTTAAAATATGATATACATTTCTAAAATCTGGGCTACAGAGAGTCTTCTGTCCCCTGTCATAAAAAAAGTCTGAATAATGTAGCATTTCAAGTTATTACCACTTTTGAGTAGATATCTAGTATCACCTATTGAGGGTTCATACCCCTCAGGAATGGCAAAGTCTGGCAGAAAAGAGTCATGACATTAGAAATGGCAGCACAAGATCAATCAGGGTCATTTATCTTCACAGCTGCATATTAAGTTGCTAAGTCCCTAACCTAGATGATGGCTCCTAGGCACAATAAGAGCAGAAATAGTAACTTGTTCTCAGATGTGTTAAGCATATTCATAGTTTAAAAAACAAACAAACAAACAAAAAAGCCAACAAACAACATTAGAAGCCAGAAAATTGAAAATTTTGTAGCAGGAATGATTCTGAGTAACATTCCTGCAATTCCTCTCATCAAAATGTTCTGGTTTCAATGGGGTTTTAGAGTTCACAGTTCAGTGAAGTGAAAGGGACGTAGGAGATATGAGATTCCTGCTTTGCTGCTGTTGTTTGAATAGGAGACTATTCATTAGTGTTTTACTAATGGTTGTGATGGCGGTGTCTTTGCAGTGGAAAAGGTCATCTTATTATAAAAACAGCAGGCACAGCATTTTCTGAACAGCATTACACACAGCCAAATCCACTATCAGAGGACTCACCACTTTTTTCCACCTGCAGTTTTCTTCTCTCTTTTTTTTTTTTTTTTTTTTTTTTAGCAATCTGGACTTTTTGAATTCTTGTATTAGAGGTTTCAACCAGTGATTTGCAAAATAGAAGTTTGTTCTTGTTGAGGCCCCCTGATCAGATCAGTAGATGGAGCACGCAGACATTTCTCAATAATACTTTGATCTGAGTGCTGATGGATACTCTCAGCTGCTTATGATAGTTTTTAATGGATGCAAATGCTGCTTGGTTAGCACAGTTTCAAGCATCCTTTTGCTGCTTTGATATGTCAAGGAAGAGATGAGGTCAAGTCACAGTAATTTGCCTTACTTTTGATTAAAGGACTGTAAAGATGTAACTTCATCTGATACAGCTCAGGAACCCTTTGAGACACAAACACTCTCATGGGAGAGAGTAGGACATAAAACTGCTTCCTCCCCATCTCCATGAATATTACAGTTTGCATTACTTCTAGCCCCACTCTCCTATGAAATACATCAAAAGCCAGTTCTTTGAAAGCACCATAATATAGATAGAATGCCAGTAATTAAATATCATTTAAGCTTTGTGGAAACCTTCTTGATTCAATGTTCTTTCTTACAGATTTATTTTCCCAGTTTGATTAAGAAATAGAAGTTACAGTAGGATGAGAACTGTAGAAAAGAAACTTTAAGCTAATCACAGAAAATCAAAGGCAGAAAGAAAAATATTTTTTCTCATTTCTATAAGACATCTTGGTTATTGACTGTTCCCTTAAGACAGTGTTCTGGTCTGGAATTTGACTATAAAACCTACATCTTGGGATTCTCTCTCAGTGACTTCAGTCTTTCACAATCTTGTTTTCTGAGCCATCTTTTTCCTTTCCCTTCATTTTTTTCCCTTTTCCCTTGTGAATGCCAATTGCAAGAACTAAATTGTCCTTTTGATTCTAGAGACCACATGAGGTTTTTCCTGGGCACAGTTAAACACTAGCAGTGGAAAAAATGCACATGTGATCACCATTTAACTTAAAGGACCTCAAACTTCAGTGTAACACTCTAATAGCATAAATCAGAAATTATCAAATAGCAATGCACCGCTGGAAGACTTCAGTAAGCAGAGATTATGGCCCTGTGTACTTGACAGATGGAATGAGAAGAAGAAAACCTGACCCCAGGCTATGTTTGCTGAAATGACAGTTAGGAAAAAAAGAAGCCTACATTTTTAGTGGGGGGAAGTCATAATAAATTGTAAATCCAACCAATGACATTCAGAATATTTTTTGATTGAACCCTTGAAGTCACTCTCAGGGAATGTCTGTTTCACTTACCTTAGGCTAAGGGAATGACCTTCCTTCACTCCTCTCATGCATTGCAGACTGCAACACAGTCATCCATATTACAATTTTTGTTTTTCAGGGAGAGACTCTCTCATAGCTAGTAGTGGGGAACAGATAGTAGTAATGATACAGGATGAAAAATGAAGATTGTAGAATTGTGGAGTTGTTCCAGGTAGATTTCTTGCAAGTTAAGCTATCTACAGCATCAAAAGTCCCTAAATCCTGCAGAGAAAGGGCTGTGAGATTGGCAAAGTATTAGTCTATGCACACTGTGTTCAGCAAACCTGGGCTTTTGAAGGACCATGGCAGTGTGCTTTAAATGGCACAAAATCTAGCCCAATGCTTGAGGATACTTCGTATCCTTAAGGATACTTAAGTATTTTTAAGGATACATTCTATCCTTAAAAAAGCCCCATAATGAGTTTAAAACAAACTTGCAGAGAAAAGAAAAACCTCTAGAATTGTGCACATCTACCATCATGAATATTTCCTCGTGTTATCATGTTCTTGTTAGGAGTACATTGTTGAGAGCTCTAAATACATAAATTAGGTCCAGATCACGCCCTGAACAATTTTTAGTACTGAAAAGTAGTACTGAAGGTCTTAAAAAAAAAGATGTCTTCTATTAATTGCTATCAAACGTCCAAAGGACTGTGCTGTAATGGTAGGTGCACTGCACAAGCACTTGGAAAAAAGGTTCTGCAGCTAGCTCTGATATCAATTCATGACAAGGCAGTGACTTTTTCTTTCTCTGCTCCACAATCAAATTAAAATTGTTATGCTGTTGAGACCACAACATGGTGACAGACTTTTTTTGATCTCATTAATTTTTTTGTCAAAGGATCATACAAAAAGAGGAAAATGATAAATTCTAAAGCCTGTCCAGATTCAGCTATCAGATGATGACCCAGAGATCTTTAGAAAATGATTATCCATAACTATGGAGGAAGAAATTATACAGAAGTGTTTTTTGCCAGTAGTAAGACATATGTATATACAAGAGTCACTCTGAAGATATAGTTATATCCCAGATGTTTCATGTTCCACCATTTTTCTGTCCTCCTCCAAAGTGATTTGCAGTACTTCATTGATTCATTTAAATAAACTTTCTAGTCTCTACAAGAGCTGGAAAGGTTTGCTTCCCTTCAATAGAAATAGACTTTCAGTGGTAGAAAACAAACCTGGTTGTTTTGTACAAAGTCTGGGGAAGATGAGTTTAAAAAATCCCTTGGTCTTATGTTCCCAGATTTGTGAAGGCCAGACTCCAACTCTTACCTTGGGTTGTATTTGTTTCCCTGCATTGTGGTGTTAGACATTAGGCTGTTGCAGCTTTCTTGCCCAGGCAGTCAGATACTTGATCTAGATCATCCCATCTCCCAGAACTGCCATGTTTGTTGTCCAGGACTTCTTAAGCAATCCTTTGAATACAGAACTTCTCATACCACAGCTAGGATAACGGGGTATCTTTTGTTGTGTCATAGGTTTTCATTCCTGTGTGTACAGCAGCCCCTCTAAAGCAAAGAAGCTTTTAAAAGCAGCCATACACTTTAAAATTTTTTTAGTCTTAAGAGTAGAGAGCTCTTGAAAATGAGGAGCAGAATATATATAGCACCTCATTCTAACCTGGTACATAATTCACTGTTCTGTTTTGAAAGCATTTGCCAAATAAGTCTCTGCTATTCTATAGTTCAGTTACAACTTCCCCATTAACAGTTTCAACAATTAATTGTTTTACTCTTAATGAAAGGAAACACAATCTTGATGTTTTTTCTGAATATATTCTGTTTGAGATTAACCATACTTAATGAAACAGCCTCCCTAGAGAACTTAAAAGCTGGATTACTGCCTTCTGATTTTGAACCATCATAAGAATATGGGTACAATCTAGCCATCAAGCTGATAAGGCCACTCTGCATTTAAGATTCCTTATAACTATAATTTAAAGTACAGGAAAGTCATGATCAAAAATAAAAATATAAAATAATTTTTGTTTTGTTGTTTTGATGTCTCGAAGATAGATGTTTTGATGTCTCTCTTCTCTTTGACTTCCTAAAAAGCAATATGTTCTCCTCCAGGTCGTTCTAAACTGATACAGAATCTAGAAAATCCATCTTATTTCATTACTTTAAAAGATTATGATCATCTAAAAAATATGCATGCAGTGATATCTTGAATTAGCAAAGTCCTGAAGGTTAAATTCCAAACTGGGAAATTCACAGATATAGGTAGTCTATACTATTCTTTAAGAATTTAGTGTACATGAAAAAAATAATTTCAAGAAACTTATATTAATACTACTAGAATGAGTCTAACATAGAGCATACAAGTTTTTGTCAATGATGAAAGTATACAACTGAAAGAGTGACATTTCTAAATATGTAAACAATGTATAAACCCAAAATTTTGTTTGTTTCCAAATGGAGGAAAGCTGCAGAAAATGAGAAAACACAGCAAAACAATACTTATAAAAATCATGGAAAGCAAGACTTTATTTTTTGTAACAGTGATTTCTTACTCTTTTGAAGAGATCAAGAGCAACAAGATATCTGTTTTAGTAGAGATTGCTACTATTTAGCAGTCAATGACCCTTAACAAAACAAAATGAATGTAAAAAATATAGCAGTAATTTTAAGGTATTGATTTGAGGGAGGGAAGAGAGCAAAATGTGATGATATGATAAACTATGTTTCATAGTGCAGTTCAAAGAGATTGCTATTAAGTAAATGGTTATTTATCACAAAACAAGAGTTGGTCAGACTACTGCACTCATTGAAGAGCTAGTATGTCACTATATATGGAACAAGTCACTCAGTTAAAGACATAGCATTTAATAGGATGTCAAAAGCTAAGGTTAGAGAAAAGTTCTCTATTTCTCTCTACAAACATGAGATTTGTCCTATTTTTGCTTCTGTTTCCTTGAAGCACTTTATCTTAATCCACATTAGCCCAGTGTACATCTGTAATGAGAGAAATGTAGCAGGATTAGAATTAGTTATAGTAATTAAAATTCAACATTTCACAGAAAGGGTTGACTGTGTGTTGCATACTGTACATTTTATTTTCTCCTTGTTATTTCAGCCATCTATTTGACTCACACTAAATTTCCCTGCAAAAGCATTTCTCTTTTCAGATTGAAGGATAAAAGGTTTTATAAGAGGCTGTCAGTACTGAAAACTCAGTAGATGTAGGGAACTGCTAATTGCATAATATGCTGCAAAACTAGTTAGTTTTTCTATTGAATTCCATGAAGTAGTTTTCGAAAAGGACCAAAACAGGAAATCATGATGTGTGACCTTTATATGGAAATCACTTCTGAGGCAAACAGGAAATATAAGTACAGAAAAAATGCTGATGAACACCTCCAGCTTCCTGCAAGTCAGAATTTTAATTGGAAGAGAAAGAGAAGTTCCACTGATGGAAGAAGTTGTGGCTGGGTTACCCTGTTAGAAGCGTGGTTATGCTGAGTGATGCACCCTCCCCACAGAAATCTTGAGACACCTGGGATAGATGGATATTTGCACCCCAGTACTTATATTAGTTAAAGCCCTGGGGGGTTGAAATGGGGTCCTGGGGTGTGGGTGGGTGGGCGGAGGAAGACACCAAAGAGGCTGGACAGGGACAGTCATACCCATTACAGTCCTCAGGGACTTGACAGCGTGCATATGCAGCCTCTTTCATGCATGCCCTTCAATGAAAAGGGAAGTCTGCCATTTTCACCAGAATGAAAATTAAAGAAAAAAAATAGTAAGATAATGTTTCAGAGTCCGAGTTCCTGTTTAAGTGCCTAAGTCATCTTTTTCACTTCTTAAGGAACTTGACTGTCTAGCTCTTTATATAATCCCTGGAACCAGCAAGGAACCTTTAAGACATTTGCAATTCAAATATAACAATATCCCTTTTGGATCTGGTTATTTTAACAAAAGGTCTTTAAAATATTATATAAATTGCTTCTGCAGTCTTATATACTTACCAGCTTTAGTTTTCTGAGATAAATATTCTGAGATAAGAAAGTACTTGTTAGAAATCTAATGTAATGCAAAAGAATCATTTTTTCAATGGAATTTCTAAATATGTTATTTTTATACTTAGGAGAATAACTTCTTATTTAGTTGTACCATACATTTACCCTTTCACGAAAGTTACTGACAATATATATCCAAGAGATACAAGATATACCTATTTTATTTATAATGAAAATCATCTACAAGTAAACTGATACGTAGTTGAAAACACTTTGAAAGAGTATGTGTATTATATCAGACTAGTGGTATTTTCTGTCTAAGTTAAAAATTAACCTCTATATTACATACAGTAATATTCTAAGTAGAAAGTAAAATGCTTTTGATTGTCTTCTAATTATTTCCACATGTGCCTTTTATCCCCTGGCAAGTAATGTGAGGTTTTTACTCCATTTCTCTGTCTTGCTCATGGTCTAGGCTCCTTGGGTGGTGGGTAAGGTCAAAGTTCTCCAGTGAGTCATAGAGCTTCACTTAGCTGTTTAAATGCATGCAGAGGTAAATGAAGTTGCATATCAAGTACAAACTTTGCCTTTTTTGTATCTTCAAATAATGGAGAATAAAATCATCACCCAAATAGTAGGATTAATCTTTTGATATAACTCAAATGTAATTATTAATCAAGAAAAAAAACCCCAAACACTACACAAATTATATTTTGAGAGTAATTGAAATCACTAAACAGGAGGTTACTGTGTTTTTTTTAAATATAAAAATAATTTTAATACTAAAAGTTAAAGAATAACTATTTTGTGTGGGTTAGACATAACTCTAGAAAAATCACACCTATAAATAAGCACTTATTAGTCTTTTTGCACTTTGTAGCCTCATATGTTTTATATTATAACCTAAAACGATACTAACAATAACCTTCTAAGAAGGTTCAAAGGTAAGCTTAAGTATCACTCAGCATATTTTTTCCAACAGAATTCCAGAATTACACAAATGTTTTAGTCTGATAACAGTTTAGTGTCATTATAAAACCTGTGATTTGTGGTGATGTGCATTTCACATCCACTTTTTTTCTGGTGAAAAATTGAGTGAAATTACTTTCTGGTGGCCAGCAGATTTGCTGTAAACCAATTTAGAAAAATAAATTCAAGAGTTTTCACTAAAGTATTTCATTAAATACTACCCAATTACCCTATTATTTTCTTTTCTTTTGAATATCAGCTATTTAATTTTTATTAATATAGCTAAAGATGATTCGGAATGTAGTAAAGGATAGGGGAATTTTGTGAGACAAAATGAAATCTGGTGAAACTCAACTAAATTCAAGATTTATGTCAGCTATGAATTTGGATTGATATATTGTCTAGATAGAGCAGCTGAAGCAAAGATTCTCCTGAAATATTAATGTGCCGTACAGAAGAGAAGACATCTAGTGCTTCTCATCTGGGAACCCATGTACTCCATAGGAAGACAAAAGGAAGCAGTTCAGCAGGGTCTGGGGATCATTTTCCCCATTAACTTTTCTTCCAAGGACCCTCACTGCTAAGAGGTCTATGTTTATTTCGCATCACAAAACATAAAGTTAAATATCTCTTTTACATGGTTATTAGTAGTGGCTGTAATCCCTCAAAATAGCCATCCTTCTTAGGTTCTTACTATGTTTAAATTCTGTGGATTTGGCATACATAACTTCTGTTAGTAACCATGTTTGATCTACTGCTGTGGTACATAATTTGTCTATGGGTGGCCTGTGGCAGCTGGATTATTGGGGAAGTGGGAGAAGCGTTATCTAATCAATTATGCTTCAACTGACTATATCTTAAGGACTTCACTAGTAAATGCCACAAAAACTTCAGAAGTCAACTGTGGGCAATTTGATGAAATTGTATTAAACTTTGAGTTCTGAAGACTTTTTCATTTGCCTTTCACTTTTCTCTTTTTGTTTTTTTTTTTTTTTTCTTCATTTCACTTGAGAGTTTATGGATGTGATCCAGTAAAAAAAGAAGAAGAAGATAAAAGAAGCTGAAAACCAAACTGTGCTTCGTAAATCTTCTGAAATTGTGGAATGCTCTTATGAGGTCATAACAGTTGAGAACCCCAGAAAAAGTTATTTTACAGCAAAGTTTTAAAAGTGCAGTCATGAAACTAATGTTTGAACAAAATATTTTTAAAAATGCCATTTACAGAGAGAAAAAAAATTTTCTCTGAGTTGATTAAATGCTCAAAATCTCAGCTGTTTGCTGGAAAAACACTACTATCATTCTGATCTTATTCAGAAAACTTCCCAAACCTTTAAAAGTAAGTCATTCCTATCTAAGTAAGATTTCTACAGGAGGGAACCAAGATATGTGTTTTTGGTTTTTCAAAAGACAATGTTTAATATATACTGGAGGAGAGGAGAGGAGTGCTTGAGGTCAGAGAAGAGAGTAACACGGCAGAAATTGAATAATTTAGTTTTTTCTTATAGTTTTCCCACTCCATATAAAAACCATAGCTGTTTAGGTTATGTCCTTGTTTAGGTTATGTCCTTGTTTGAAAATATCTTGTTTCAAGCATGTCTCATCTCTTGCTGAAAACCTTGTTAAAGGTTCTTAAAAATAGAATTGGTAAAATAAATCAGTTGTTTAATTATAGCGCTTGTATCTTGACTTTTGGTTTCTGTCCAGACTGCCTCATTTTCTTGACAAATTTTACCCTCCCTTACTATCCATTATAGCATCTAATGTAGTTTGGCACTGGGAATACTTTGTAGATAGCCCACAGAAACAACATTTCCTCCCATTACCCAGATGGGTTATTCAATATCTATAGCACAAGTGACCTTGTCACTCCCATATTTTCAAATGCTCTTTTCATCTGAGCATTAATCAAAAGACTCTCTATTCTTCCAAATCTAGTAAAGATATCTTTATCTTAGATTCTGAGCACAACTCAGACAATAATAAGAAAACCGTATTTTGATTATTTATTCCAGAATCCAATTTCAGATTTCAAACTAGCGCCTATGTAAGACCAATAAGTTTCAGTAAAGTGCTCCAGTGGGAATTAAATTTAGCAATATTTCAGTACTAGCACTTCTCCCTTGTAGTGACAGATGATTAAGCCTCCTAGATAAAATCTTTCAAAAGAAATAGAGAGGAAAAAAGTATTTTTGTAGTGAAGTTTGAAAAATTTTTGTCCTAGATAAAATGGAAAATTTCATGTAGGAAATTATGCATAGTTGTGTACATCAAAGTAAATACACGATCGAAAGTAAATACATTTTCTAAGCAAAGTCAAACATTTTCTTAGGGAATTTAAGTATCTACATCATATGCATATTATACTACTGTTTAATTTTATTCTCAATAAACTAACATTCAAAAGAGGCTTAAGTGAGAAAATGTCAGTGTTCTAGATGCTTAACAAACATATAATAGAAAAATGCCACCAGCTTTTGTTTCTTGCCTTCTTGTAGAATGAATAATATCCTTTCAGTGATTTTGTTTTAGATGGGCTCCTTCAAAGTATGTAGTAATCTGACTAAATGTACCCTCCTATATCTGAGTAGTCTGTATAGACAACCTTTGCATTCTGCAGATGAAAGGAGAAGGACCTGGGGGCCTGGTGGACAGGAAGTTAACCATGAAGCAGCAGTGTGCCTTGTGACCAAAAAGGCCAAGCAGTATCCTGAGGAAAAGCATTGACAGAAGATAGAGGGGGGTGAACCTGCCCCTCTGCTCTATCCTGGTGAGGCCACATGTCGAGTGCTGTGTCACTTTTGGGCTCCTCAGCACAAGACAGACAAGGAATTACAGGAGGGGCCCCAGTGGAGAGCGACAAAGATGATGATGGGACAGGAGCATCTCTCTCCTGAGGAGAGTCTGAGGGAGCTGGGCCAGATTCTTTTTCAGTGGTGCCCAGTGACAGGACAAGGGGAAAAAGGCATGAACTGGAACATTGCAATATCCATCTGAACATAACGAAAACTTCTTTACTGTGAGGATGACCAAGCACTGGAAAAGGCTGCCCAGAGGGGTTGCAGTCTGCCTGGAGATGGTCCTATGCAACCATCAGAGGGGGTGCACTAGATGATCTTTTGAGGTCCCTTTCAACCTCAACCATTCAGCGACTGTGATATTGCTTTCTATTATGTTTCATCTTCATCTACAGTTAACGTCTAAACTAGGCCCATTCAATTCTGAGTATATCTGTTTCCCTCTATTGACTATAAAATGAACCCAGACCAGGTAGTAGTTCTAAAGTATATGCATATCCTTTAGGGAGTTAAATGAAATAAATCACTCAAATCAGATTTAAGGTAATTAGGCAGATGATGTCTCTGGTGTATTAGTTTAATTTAATTTTGTTGTAATAATCTGAAGCATTTGACCTTCTTTTCTGTTTCAGGATTTTGCCTTTGGGATATAAATCTGCAGAAGAGAAATTTTCCTCACCCCACAGCTGCTCTGTCAATGGTGCGTGAATAGTTTCTGTTTTGCCAATTCCACAGTTCTATGCCATCCCACCCCCTTGATTTACAATTGGCCAAATAAAGAATAACTTGTCTGCTGAAGATTAGTAATTAAGAGTTCTTCTTTATTGCTTTTAAGACTGGAAATCATAATTCTTTGTGTGATCTGTCATATTTTACTGTTACCACTGATATCAGACTACATTTTGAATTTCTAAAATGAAGAGGTTTATTATAAGGAGATATTTATAAATAAGTATATAATGGTACTGCAGCCCAGGGCCTATACTTCCTGTTCAGTAATATTTTACTATGATGTGTGACATTTCTCCCTCAGTATTTTCTGAAGGAATAAGAGATGCGAGGAATGGAGAGGTATGTTTCCAACACTTGCATTAATATTTTTATGATGTATTATATTTTATTGTCCTCCTTTATGAATTTCAACAGTACACTTAAATGAATTCTCATTTGGCATTGATTTTAAGACATACATTATTTCTTTAATGAGAAACTAAATGTTTAGGGCAAAAGTCAAACTTTTAATTCTAATTGTATATAAATGAGTGTATCTTAATGAGGCACCATATTCATATTCTAGGAACTTTCTTTGACACATTTTTATTGCACATATAACTAATAGACTATAGACTATACCATATAGTCTAGATTTCCATTTGGTTTAAACCCAGTGGAACTGTGCTGATAAGGAAGGAGTGCTGTCAGTGCAAGGGCAAGCCATGCTCATTGTGCTTACTACAGCAATTGCACTGGCTGATTTAAAAATATAAGCATCTGGTGAATCAGTGTTGTTACTCACTTTCTTTATCTTAAGGAATATTTTAAGTACATATGATTAGAAATAGACTGTGTCTCTAACCAGTGAAATATTGTCAAAATTTCAATAGCACTTCTTGGATCTGCACAAATTATTTGTCCTTTACTTTCTTAAGACCAACCTCTCCCTTTTATATATATTTTTTTTATTCCCTTTTAAATTTTCAGACATGGCCTGTAAGTATGCATCTTGCTCAGTATAAGTATAGACTGTTCCATTATGTTCTCTGAACTATTTTGTATCTTGTTTTATGAAAGTCTTTTATATCTTCTGCCCTTGTTGTACTAGTTGTAATTCACTTTCATTACAGGAGTTTAGCAGTAAATTATACCTTTCAGGTCTGGCATTCTTTTTAAGACTCCCTGCAATAGTCACATAATAGTTTTTTATATTGCTTATTAGCATTAATTCAGTACTGACCAGCTGCAACCCCCAGAAGCACTTGGTTGCCGAGGGCTCATATGTCTTGATCTTGTATGTGAAGCTGTTTCTGCAGAAGTAGGTAAACACGCATACATTTAGATATGCAGTCTGTTTCAACGAGCTCTCTCCAGGCAACTACTAGTGCAGTTCAGGAGCTTGATACAAATCACACTCTTCTTCCAGCCATCAAAATAGACAAAACTCTTCTCCTTTGGTAAGAAAGTCTTTAGCAGCATGGATGAAGAGGCATGCTGTGCTAGAGAAAGTGCTTAGGATTTCTTGGCATTGAAAAATTTACCTGATATTCAATTATGGATATGGAGACAGTGTTTTCTATATGACAGCTCTGGAACTGCTGGATGAGACTAAATCACTGGGGAATCTGCATAACTTGTCTCTGAATATGTTCTGCAGATGAAGAAATTAATTTGTTTGAAGAAAAGCAAGATCTCATAAAGATTATTTTTCTGTGAGTCTGTACTACCTTAAAGAAATATTTAAAGTCCTGCACTTCTAGCTGCTTTGTGTTGAGTGATACTTCAGCTTGGACCCAAACTGACTGTCATCTCTGGCTTTTCTAGCTCATTCGAAGATAATTTACAGTTGACTATACATCATAGTGTCATGGGTTAGCAAGCATAGTCCCGGAAGTGATGTTCTTGCAAAGGGGTGCTTACAGCTTCCTCTGTGACCTGACAGAACCTATCAGATGGCCAGTTTGAATATGGACAATTCTTTAAGCCACTTAAAATCTAGACCGCCTCTGTGATCCACACTTAAGAGTACACACACCACAGGCAGAGCTCTGTCTTGTTTCCGCGCTGGGACAGGTGACTGCGGGCCCCCTGCAGGGGCCGGCGGGCCCGGCCCAGGCCCTGCTCGGGCCGGGCCACAGCCATCCTGGAGCCGATGGGCCCTGTTCCACCCACGGAACACGCCCCCACCCCCCCCCCCCCCCCCCCCGCCCTGCTGTGGGCAGCCGGAGTGACCCAGCTCCCCCTCTCCACTGCGGCCAAGATTCAGCTGAAAATGCCCTGCTGTCCAGCAAAGGATCATGTGACCAACAGCGATAAGCAACATTCCAGCTGCAAGGCCTAGGTGAGATTAACCCTTTTAGTGCTGTGAAGAGCTGAAAACCTGAGAGAGGAGAAAGAGGAGATGCTTAAAGCTGAAAGTCTGTTGTAAAGCTACAATATATCAGAGTACCCATTGTAATTTCATGAAGGCATGGGGGGTGGAGCGTTCAACTCGTAAGCAAAAGCACCTGCACTGAGATAGGCAGATGCTGACACAGCTGTAATTTGATGAGAAGTTTGAACAGGGAGAGTCGGAAGCGATGAGGACTTTTGCTCCATATGGGAAAGGAGAAAACCTCAGTTCCGAGAGATGGACCAGATGAGGACTTTTGCTCCATATGGGAAAGGAGAAAACCTCAGTTCCTAGAGATGCTCCCAGAGATAGTCCTAGAGATGAAGATGAGGAGGACCCTTTGCTCCCAGGGAAGGAGAAGGGCCTCTGTTCTTAGAGATGAAATGCTCCCAGTGATGGGTGAAGAGAACTTTTGTTTCTGAACGGCTCAACCTTAAAATTGTACCCCAAAAACCTTCAAGAGTGGACCCTTGAAAGCAGTTGTGGGAAAAGCTGCAAGTCGTGGGAGGGGACTCTCACATAAGGCGAACAGAGAACCAACCCGGGCGGCTGTCTCATTGTGATAATTCCTCCATAGCATGAGCAAGAGAGACTCCTCTTCCTAAATGGACTGAACAAGGTTATTATGGAAGTGGTAAACAGACTGAACATCTCAAGGGTTGTCTTTTTACATTGTCAGCGGGAGAAGGGAGAAACGGGGAGGGGGGGAGGAGAAATGTTCTGAAGGTGCGGTATGATTTTTTTTCTTTTTTTCCCTTTTTTTTTTCCCTCTTTTAGGTCTGTTAATAAATTTCTTTATATTCTTTCAAGTTTGATGCCTGCTTTGCGGTTCTCCTAATTCTTATCTCACAGAAGGGAAATAGTAATGAGTATTTTGGACCAAACCACTACACTAAATTGGTGTTTCCGCCCCGTTACAAACCAACCCACTACACATAGTAATATATCTTATTTTAATATTTGAAAAATAATCTTCCTCCTTTTCCATCTAACACCACAGGAACAGTGTTCAATGATAAAGCAATACACGTGAGTTTCCGTGCTAGCCAGGCACACATTTGCAACATCTCTACTAATTTATTTTGCTACACTGTGATCTATTTACAATATATTGACATGCATTGAAGCAGAGGATGATAACAACTGGTTGCTTCTACCCAATAGCCCTATCACAAACAGGTACATTAAAAAAACCTCGCCCCTAGAAGGGCATATTTTTCCTGCTGCATTCTGTATGACATCAGAATTTCAGGAAGCCATATTTTAGTTTACAGAGTTGTGCTCTGACTACTTTTAATACAGTATTATTTGCAATATTATAAATAGAGAGGAGTACTATAGAAAACATATTTGACCGACAAAGAATACATTTTTCTACCTCTGAGTCAATTATGGCAAAATCAGATTCATAGGAGAGGATTCATCTGACCACTTGTGCACATCTGTCATCAGACATCTACTCTGCATAAATTGCACTAGGCCATCTCAGTAATTGGTAGAGAAAGTCAGGCATTTCCAGAATGTGATTTATCAGATGTGTGGGAGAAGTGTCCTTTAAAGTGCAATGAATCTTACAGAAGTGCTTTTATTCTAGCTACAGAGTGCAGAAGCAGCTTTGATAACCACCTCAAATATAAACAATCAGATTAGAGACCTTTAAATTTCAACAGATGAAACATGCACTTATCTTGTATTCAGTTCTGCACAGTGTTTTCCATTTAGCTGGGCACAAAACTTTAAAATCTCAAAGATTTTAAATTTTGCTAAAAAAAAAATAGTACATTGATTTTAAAATATGAATAAAAAGCAAAAAAAATGCAATGTATTAAAACTACCTAAGGTGGCAGAGTAAGGCATAGACTGGTAGTAGATGGAGAGCAAATAGGAAGAATGAAAGAATTTGAGAATTAGTTACCTTATACTGTGTTCCACCAAATATATTTATATAGAAAAAGCACTGCATCACAGCTGTAATTTTTAATGCCTATTCGTGTGTGGTGCTATACAGAGTTGAGCAGTTCATTATGAAACATGAAAAACTGCTGGTAATTTGAAGAACATTTTGTTGACAAGCAAATAATTTTGTAGTCTGAGCTTTTTGTTAGGAATTACAAAAGCATAATAAGAACTGCTAAACACATGACAAATGAGACAAATTTTCTGCAAAAAACTTGCAATGTCAGGGAGGCATTAGAAACAAGAAAGGCCAAAAGACACTTGGGTGATTATTTAGGTGTGCAGGCAGAGTGCAAAACCAGATAATCTTTAATCCATCTGCAATGAATCTCAACAGTACACTTAAATGAATTCTCATTTGTTATTTATTTTAGGACATGCATTATTTCTTTAAAGAGAAACTAAATTTTTAGAGGAAAAATCAAATTCTAATTCTAAATGTATATAAATGAGTGTATCTTAATGAGACACCATATTCATATTCTAGGAACTTTCTTTGACACATATTTATTGCACATATAACTAATTCATCCAAGGCAACTTGCAACTCTAAAAGGTCTAAGTAGAGTTCCAGTAGAGGGCTTAAGCAACATAATGTACATTGTCTAATGACTATGATTTCAGCATCTTCCATGGTAAATTAAGTGCCCACTTTCCAAACAATTTGTATAAAGAGATGCATTCTTCAGAATGAGATTCACAGTAAACAGTAACTGACAACTCTAGAGATCAGTAGACTTTAAAAATAGATGATGAATACAAATATCTTAATTCACATCCTGTAACTAGTTCCTGCATACCAAGCTAAGTGCCAGGAGGCACCACTTTCTTCTGTTGATGCAGTTAAAAGCAGAGAGTGGTGGTTAAATTATTACCCTAAGGCATAAAGGGCATAAAGAGTAATCCTTGTATTTTTAAAGTCAACTTTTGCAGGTTCTGTTTCTGACAGACAACCTTCTCAATCCTTATCTCATCACATGCACAGTTTTGCACTGAATTTCACAATTCTTGAAAGACTGCCCAAACCAAAAATCTGTAGACTTTGAGGGTAAAAGCAGACTGAGATAGTAGAATAAAAGGGGATCAGGACTTGTAGTTTTCTCCTTTTTATGCAGTTCCATTTGGGAGAAAATGATTAATAATTCATTGGGCCAAAGACAAAGAATAGAAATCTTTAATATTGTGGTTAGGATGTGATGTAGGACTCCAGACTCAATTTTTTTCTTCAATTATTTTTGGTACATTTCTCTTCTAACAACTAATGCATCAAGTGCTCCAGCTGACCTCCAAGGTAAACATCCAAACCAAAAACTTTATTTTAACTTCAATTTCCTTGTGCAAAACAAAACACTTTTCACAAGAGAGATCAACAAACCAGTAACAAATGAATCACAGTTTCTTTTATGACAGATTAATTGCCTTGTGAATACAGGAGAAGCAGCAGATATATCTTAACTTTCAAAAGCCTTTCATAGTTCAGTTTTCATATGCAATCTGGGAAAACATCTAGATGAAATAACCATATACTGGATGCAAACTGTGTTACTTTGGAGTGGAAGAACAAGACAGGATTAACCTGGTTTTCTTCCTACCCTCTAAAAACTATTATTAGACCTATGCCTGGACTGATGATTGTGTTGACCATTGCTGACGATAAAGTTTTAATTTGTTGAAATAAATCTAAACAGTATATACATTAATTACAGTGCACTATCTATTCCAAGAAAAATCTGCTGTCTCATAACTACTAAAAATATTTGCATAACTAGACAAGAACATAACTCTTTGTCACGATCCGCATATGCAAGCGGGGGTCGTGATGGTTCATTTATTGATCTCAGAGTGTAAAAGGTCACAAGAGATTTAGGTTTTAATCAAAACAGTGCACCTTTATTAAGTGCCCACAACACAGTAATGCAATAGAAGAGAGAAAGAGAGAGAGATAAAGAAAACCAAAGTAGAGAGGAAAAAAAAGGGAGGGCAATAGCTACCAACAGATGAGACGAAGTCCTCGGTGGTCTTCCGCCAATAGATTCGTCTTCTTTCTGTGGGGACATCTCGGGCTCAGTTATTTCAGAAAGTTCCTTTATAGTCCTTTTCAGAAGCGAGGGGCAACTGGCCAAGAGGTTGGGAAATCTACAGCCGCTGTTATGGGGCCTGTTGTACCGGAAAACAGGTACAGGACAGACATACAGGACAGGTGTACAGGACAGGTGTACAGGACAGGTCATTACTTTCCACTTCAGCGCAGTCCTTCCCACCTGGGCAGCAAGAACGGCGCAGTCCATTGCGACCTGCACTAATTTCCTCAGGAACGTGTACCAGTTCCCAGTGGGCACACCAGCAGGCAACACTTGGCAGACATCCCACCTCAGCCAGGCCAGGACTCCCGTGTTCAGTCTCTGTCCTTGGCAATGGTCGTGAGGCAGATGAGGGATCTTCGGACCGTCTCTTACACTCTTTACATATCTTAACTCTAGATTACATTCAATGTTGTAGGACTTAAGACTTTCTGGTCTTGCAGTAAGTGTTATAGCTAACATCTCCATCATGTTTAGCTTTTCAGTCTCACAAGCAAAGGTCTTTTTTTCTTGATGGTGGATTTATTATTGGTTATTTTTATATCTGTTTCTATAAATTTAAGTAAGACAAAATTAATGAAATTAGTCTTGTGCTTGGAGAAGCAAAGAAATACCTTGCAGTAACGTGGTTTTTAATTGTGAATAGATCTTGAAAACAGTCTATCTCCTAGATTTTTTATTATTTCTATTGAAAACTTCTGTCATGACAGAGGATGATAATATCAGCCCCAGTCTTTATTTCAAAACCATAGAGAGCCTTTGATCTGATCCCCAGACACTGAAGTCAGTGAAAATAAAACTGAGACAAGGAATTCAACTAAATTCTGGTCCATAAAGTGATCTGGCATCAGATTTCACAAATCTCTTGCCTCCCATGTCGTTGAAGAAAAGCCCAGATGGAGTTTTTCAAAGCATTGTGCGTGGTAAATAACATGAAATACGATTGAGAGCTTGCTGTATAAGGACTACTTGCGAAACATTGAACGGACAAAAATAACCATAAGTGTTGCTGAGTTGGTTTTAATGTTTTGTCCTAGTGCAAATTTAGATCACATTGTGGATGGAATACTAGCTTTAATTATATAGATATGTAATGTTAAATCTAGCTTAATACTTTGCATGCCTATAAGAAACTAAAAGCTTGCTTATGGGAAGTAGTTGTCTACAGTCGAAATATCCAAAGGCAGGTGTTTTTCATTTCAGCTGGATAGCTATAGCTAAATATTTAACAGAAAATTGTATCCTTTTCTTCTCAGGAGCCATCCTAGTTATGCATGGCTCTCTCCTAATAACCAGAAGATAGACTCGTAACTTTTAGGCTGTGGATCTTCCGAGGGTTCAATGTATCTTGATTAATGAATATTCTGAGCTCTGGGAATGTGAGTGAGTTGTTGATAACTGGATAGAAATAGAATGGACCCATGGTGTTCGAGAAGATAATAACTCCCATCCACATTAAGCCCTCAGTACTGTTGCAGAGTGTGGGCATCCAGGATTGATGAAGAAATATACATCTCTCTATATCTCTCTGGGGCTGGATTGGCTGGGCTAGTGGAAGAGATGAAGATAGTTCTCCTAGTCTACAGAACACTTTCAGTACGAACTTTGAGGAAATCATTAATTCATATTGTTCTTATTAGCATTCATTTTTTTCCTAGCAGTACTTGAGCTATCACCTGTCCCTCTTTATCCTTCCTATGGTGGCACAATAATGCATGCTACTGTGTACATTATCAAAAAATGGGGTTGATGGAGGCAAAATATGTAAATGAAGGAGACTAGTGAAAAAATGTAATAATTGATTGGATTGTCAGCTCTTTATCCAGCGAAGGAAATATCAAATCTGAGACCAAACTTTGATGAGACTGGACTATTGTCTTGTTAAGAGTCCTTCAGATGTCATTTGGCAAAACTAGTAGAAACCGATGCCGCTGTGACTTTTGAGCTGGTTCAGATTTATTTTTCTGTCTTGAAAACTCAAGGTTTTGCTATTGACTCAAAAACAGGTGATCAAAGAAAGCCTATGGTTTTAATGTCCTTGGCTTTGAAGTTTGGGATCAGGCTCAGCCCACTGGCTTAACCATAAATGATGTTTAGAAATCCTCATGAGGTAAAGCAAGAGATGGTTGGTGGTTTTTTTCTCATATCCTTGCCAAATGAAGATTCTCTTAAAAAAAAGGAAAAAAAAATGTAATATTTCCACAAAAGGTTATGGACATCAAGCTGTATGCGTTTTTATACTAACTGCAGAATAATAGAAAATGTACCATTTAAACGTAGATAACTTTAATGTTCATTACTAGAGTGCAGATAAATTGGCAGTAACAATAACAAACAAACAAACAAAGCATATAAAACAGCCATCTAAAAGATTTTGTCCAACACCCATCGAAAAGCCATTCAGATATGTCAGCTGTAAACAATTGTATGTTTAGTTAATATTTTTCATTTAAAGAGACAATGCTGCTGAACTTTGAACTTGTACACATTCCCTAGATAGTATAAAAGAATATGCGTATGCAAGTGATAGTTGTTGACAGGATACAATGAATAATGCATTATCAGCTTAATATTCAATTAATACCAACATTTACAACCCATTGAAAATAGACAATACTAACAAGTTAATATGCATTGAAGTAAAAATAAAGTGTGTGAGGTCTGACTGAAAATTCATAAAAGTGCTCAAAGTGATAATTAGCATTCAAGAAAAGACTGGGTAAAACCAAATGTGTTGAAATGGAAACTAGTCAAGTAGTCCAAACATTATAGGATTTGGCAAACACTGCTATTCCAGAATGTACTGCAAGTCCCAGACCAGATCGTTCTTCCTGTAGCATTATGCCATCTTTACTGAAGACATCACTGAAGCAGGGTCAATCTCTAACTGGAAGGATCTTGTTATCAGCTCAATGGTGGACCATGTTTTAAAAGTCCTTGAGTTATGAAGTGTTGGGTCAGGCTCAGTTCTCTGGCTTAACCACAGATAATATCAAGACATCATGGTAAGGCAAAGGAATGGATGTCCTTGGTGTGTTTTTCTTCTCACATCCTTGCCACAGCAGTGTTTTTTTACAATTTTATAAATTTACCAGAATGTTACCAGTATTAGCCATTATTATAAATCAAACCCTCAAATAATTTTACTCCTTTTGTAGTGGTATTATAGACTGGAATGTAGGCTCTTGTAAGGATATATTGGAAATTCCTTGATCAGCTTGGGTTTTCTTTTGATGAATATGACTGCATGATTATGTTTATAATTTATATACCTTTTTAAAAGTTGCACTTTCAAACAACTTGCAATGTAATAA
The DNA here is from genome assembly GCF_017639235.1 of Corvus kubaryi. Taxonomy (NCBI): domain Eukaryota; kingdom Metazoa; phylum Chordata; class Aves; order Passeriformes; family Corvidae; genus Corvus; species Corvus kubaryi. Next base: position 1,801,700 of record NW_024582091.1, read on the forward strand.
GACAGCAGACCCCAAGCAATTCTAATTCATGAATTAGCATGTTTGGAAGAAAGAGAAAAGAAGTGGATCAGCAGCCAAGAAGGCTGAAGCAGTTGCTCAAAAGAACAAACAAACTTAAGGCGCTGGCTGTCTCGGTTTTGGAGACAAAACTTCAGGAGGAAACACTCCAAAATGAGTGTCCCCTCCGAAGGGAAAAGGGTCTCCCCTTTTCCTCCACCAATAAGACAAGTGGATCACAGCAAGTGAGAGTGGGAAAAAAAACCTGTTTATTAACACCAAACAAAACAGGGTAGAAGAGAAGAAAAAACCCTCAAAATACAACAAATTCCTGGAGGGGGAACAGACACCTGGGCTTGGGCCAGCCGGGGCCACCCCGCGGGCCTGCCACAGCCACCCCCGCAGGCTCCCTGGACCAGCAAGGAGGGAAGGGAGGCAGTGAGGCAGGGGGAGGGGAAGGAAAAAGAACAAGAAAAAAACCAACACAACCTTTTTCAAACTAGCCAGAATAAAAAATCAGAGCAGCGCTCCTGGCGCACTCCCTCGTGAGCCCTGCTGAGCCCTCCGAGCCCCGAGCCGTTGGGCTCAGCCGTTAAACTGCCCCGCACTCGGTCCCATGGCTCCAAAGTGGCTTCATAACATTGCCCCAGGACACTGGCTCAGCTTCAGTCTTGATTGCACTAGACAGAACATACTGAACAGGATCCAGCCAGAGTTTAACCATGTCACTATATAAGAGCTGAGCTATGTGACTATTTAAGTCAAGTCAGGAACATACAGTTATAATTAAAGCTCCTATAAATCATTACAAAGAAGAATATGGAGAAAACATAGATCCATTGATTAGTGAGGAAGACGAATTAATGAATCATGATACAGAGAGGACTGATGCAATTGTGACTGTTGCCTAACATGGTCATGCATAAAAGAGCGACATAATCAAAACACAGGTCCAAATAGGAAAGTAATAAGCTAGACTGTGTACTTAGTGTAAATATTCTAATTCAGTATGACTAATTTAAATTCACCTTGAAGATCTGAAAGAATTACGTGAAACAATTTGATCTATTATGTATTAAAATTAGACATGATATGTTCTGACATAACTGTAGAGAAAAATGTTCTCCAGACCAAACTAAGAAGCCATGGACAGATAGCATTAGAAATAAATTTAAAATGTACTAAAACTTATTTACAAACAACTTGATGTCAAACTGGGAGGATATTTTAAGCAAGATCCCATTGTTACTTTTCCTGAGTACTGTTCAATATTTTTGTTAATTGCTTGAATGATGGAATTTACAGGACATTTCTACAGTCTTGGTACAGCATCGCCTTGTGAAGGAAAACAGCATAAGAACTTAGAATGACTCTGGGAAAGTGTCTGATATCAATACAAATAAATTCTATAAAAGGAAGTTTATGTTCTACACTTACTGAAGAAAAGATCCAGGGTATAAATGCTTATTAAATAGGGCTTAAATGACTAAGCAGTCATACTGTGGTTAAAAAAATGGGCTACAAATTGAAGAGGTATAAGCAATGTGATGGTAATAAAAAATATTAGATGAAATTCTGAAATATATTAAAAAGAATGTCATAAATAAGACATGAGACAATTATACTACTCTTTTTGATACTGAAAAAGCCGTAAGGAGTGTCTGATAACCACTCTGAGGCAAAGTAGTTTAAGAAAGGTGTAAAACAAATTGGAAAGCCAAAGGAAAGCGACAAAAATACCATTTTATTTTCAGCAAAAATTATTTAGGTGTCATGCAAAATGTTTTCATTCCAAAGACAGACACGCACTGGAATATTTTATTTACATAGAAATTGCAAAATATTTTTCAATGACATTTTTAGAAATGTGTCTGTGAAAGGAGCTGAGGTCTATTGAACCTGGTTTGAAAAGATGAAGATGAATAAACTCTGGAGGGATTTGTATTTCCATGATTCTACAATATTTTGGCTTACTGTCATCTTCTACCTGCTTCTGAAATGTCAATGTGTCAATGATATTTTCTAGTATTTAAAAAATTTATGAAGAGCTTTTTGACTACATCTGCTTTAGATTATCATCATCTCTATGACTTTCTATATAACACAGGACATAAAGCTACACTAGCGATAAGTTTTTTGCTGCTGAAATGCATTTGAATTCCATATTTGAATTCCTCAGATATATACTAATGCCACCAGCAGCTTGGTTTGATACATTTAATCAATCCTTTACACTGCTTTGATTCTGAATGATGATGCACCTCCACCAAGACTACCTCCAACCTTATACAGCTCTCTGAGCCACTTCAAGTTTATCCTGTTTATCTAATGAAGAAGTACAAGATAATACTACATTGTAGGTTGGTCTAAAGATCAGGACAGAGAACAAGTAGTCTCACACTAGTGATAGGTTCAAAATACCATCCCAGATACTTCTGAAATAAGAGCATTACTCTAAATATTGTGTTTTAGCTTCCTAGCGTGATACAGACTGTAAGTTTGCTCTGCTTACTCTCCATATTTGATATTCTTCTTAAGAAGCTTGGGCCAGCAGAAAATCCCTGTAGGAGGAGAAGCAATCTAATATACCAACTGAATGAATATTTGAGATCCTGCAGGGTGAGGCAGAGGATTCTACAGACATGTTGCAAGAGGTTTGGTTTAAGCAAAGTTTAAGAGTCTGGTAAGAACTTGGCAGTTCATTGCAAATAAAGAAGTTGCTAACTTGACTAAAACAAATGTTAGATGCCAAAACTCACCAGAAAGAGAAGGAGGAAAAAAAAGGAAAAGAAAGAAAGGAAATTGTCATTAATCTTTTTGGATTGGTCTTTGTCTAACCATTTTGAGTTTTCAGTCAAGAGACACTTAGGAAAATGAATGGGAACACATGGCACATTTCATCCACTGACACCCCATATTCTCCCAGTTGTTTTCAGGTCAAGAAATTTCCTGACCTTTTATTATTTCCTTATTTAATAACCACCATTGAATCTCTCTTCCATGGTCTTATTAAGCCATTTTCTGAACCTGTTAAATTATCAATTAAAAAAAATATTAAAATTATTCTAGCTTATACTGCAATAAAACCTAGTTTTTATGGGCTCAAAGACTTCTTGTTTTACTTTTGGTTCAATAAAATTTGCCAGTGCCAATTATCCTGATATTTTCATGATCCTGTGCATTAAGCAAAACAAATATGACCGGAGACACTTAAATATCAAATAAGAAAAGTAAACCCTCATAATGATGATGATCTAATTCGGATGAAAATGGAATCATCTAAACTATCTAAACTACCTTTTCACTAGTGATTGATTGTTCCTGATATTAAATTTTATGTGTCCATTTAATCTAAATAACATAATATTTCATTTTTCTACCACATCTTCTGGCTTTAACCTTATTGTAATGGATTTCATAAGAGTCTGTTGTTTCTTGGTCCAAAGCTTTATAGTCAATGCTATATATTTCCTTTATTTCTCTTAATCCCTGAGGACATTAAATCTATTAAAAAAAAAAAAAATATGGAATGCAACAGAGGTGAGAGTTTTCTGTTTAGTTTCCCATAGGCTCAAACTGTAATGAAAGAGTAGGAGAAGAAAGGAATTAAAAATTTCCAACTTCTTTACATTGTAGTTTGTTTTCATTTACTTTCTTTTCTGCATAGAAGGAATTAAAAGATGCATGAAATAGAATGATTAAAAGGACATGGCTATGTGGTGGGAAATTGAACAAAAGCTTCTGAATTTTCTTCATTTTTGTACTGAAGAGTAACATATGTTCCCTGTCTGCAAATATAATAAAAGTAATCTTGCTCAATACTGGTAAAAAGAAAATTATGTCTAGATGAATTAAAATCAGACACATCCTTATTGAAGTACATTTTGAAAGTTACCTGTTTTGTTGAACATTTTTTCGTAGAATCACAGCATGGTTTGGGTTGGAAAGTACCTTAAAAATCATCTAGTTTCAACCCCCTGGCATGCCCAGGGATGTCTTCCACTAGACCATACTGCTCAAAGCTCCTTCCAACCTGGTCAGGAACACTTCCAGGGATGGGGATCCACAGCTTTTCTTTTTCATCTTAAAGACATTCCCCCTCGTCCTATTACTATATGCCCTTGTGAAAAGTCCCTCTCAAGATTTCTTGTAGGTCCCCTTAAAGTACTGGAAGGCTGCTCCCTGAAGCCCTCACTTCTCCAGGCTGAACTCTCTTAGCCTGTCTTCATCGGTGAGCTGTTCCAGCCCTCTAAACATCTTCATGGTCTCCTCTGGACCCACTCTTTCTTTTTTTTTACTCCTTGGATGTGCTGAGTGTAAGAGGAGCTCTGTCTTGGACAGAATAGCATGTGTTTCAGCCCAGTGTCATCTACTGTGAATATAACTCTGCTAGAGGAGGAAACTTGATAGTTGGATCATATTATGCTGATGTACATTGAGCAGATAATGGTCTTTCTCCTGCCTGAGGAAGTTTGGGATTTGGAAGACAGTTTATAGAAGTTCAGCCATGATGAAGGAGATGTAGTTCTAGCAGGCTTGAGGAAGCTATTCATAATATAAACTGGCAGGAAAATTGTTTCATTAAAAACAAGTGGGGGCATATGGGTTCTCTGGTATGACAGTGACTAATAATATGCTGCTGCAATGGTAACAGAGTATGGGTACTCTAATGCATATACAAGTACGCCGTTTTCGCAACATAGACATCCTAATTGAAGTCAAAACATAATGCTTTTGAGTCCCTGCCCTAGGACAGAATCCAGGAAAAGCAGTGAGAATAATAGAGCTTTGGAAAACATAATTTACAAGGAAAGAGTGAAACATAGTTTATTCTGCTGAAAGAACCTCTGATTAGGGCATAGTCAAAGAAAAGGTAGCTACAAATAGGAAGAAACTAACCTGTTTTTGTGTACACTGCTAACAGAAAGACGAGCATGAATTAACTTATTATCAATAGAAAGAATAAAACTGCTAGTTTTCATTATCTGAGCCTCTTAAAAGCAGGTTATACATGTATCTGTAAAGAATTATGCAAGCATGGTCAATCCTATTGAAAAACTAAAGGATTGTCTAGCTGACATTTTGAAGTATTCTTTCCCTTCCAGACATATATGTCCATTATTTCTAAGTATATATCTGTCTTCTTTTTGGCCAACATTGGTTATGTCAGGCTCTGTGCTGGTTTTGGGTAGGGTAGAGTCCATTTTCATCACAGTAGCCTGTATGGGGCTGCATCTTGGATTTGTGCTGAAAGCAGCGTTGAAAGCATATGGATGTTATAGCTGCTGCTGTGCAGTGCTTGCAGAGTCAAGGTTTTTTCTGCTCCTCACACCACCCTGCCAGTGAGCAGTGAGCAGGCTGGGGCTATGCAAGCATTTTGGAGGTGACACAATTAGGACAGCTGACTCCATCTGATCCAAGAGATATTCCATACTCATATCCCTTTCTGAGCATATGTCTCATGGTCAGTATATAAAGAAGGGGGAAGAAGAAGGAAGGGGGGTATGTTCGGGGTGATGGCAGTTGTCTTCCTCAGTGAACATCTAATGGATCCTGGCTGTATGGGGCTTGTTCTGACTGTGGTTACACCACAACAGTCACCCCTTGCACACCTGCCAGCAGAACAGATATTTCCATTTGATGTAGTACCTGAGCCAATAAAAACAAAATTCTCTCTAAACATCCCTGAAAACCAAACAAAAGAATGACATTTTAACTGTACATGCACTGTAATCTAAAATCGTAATGAATTTTTATAGCTTAAGGTAAGTTTCACTGCTAGGATTTTTTACCTAAAAATGGTTCAAAAAACCTGACTTCCCTAATTCTTCACTTATTTATGATCATATATGTGACCTAAATAACGAAAGGGGGATTTTATATTCTTCTGAAACAAGATAACAAGATGTTTCACTAACAAGAGATGGATCCTTCAGGAAAACCAGCATATGTTCTTGAGGACAGAGCCTTGTGAGAATTTAGGCTTAGTACACAATCTAAAATGGAGACTTATTTCTCTGCATTTTTGAGGCATGTTCCATTTAATAAGGATGAGTTAAGGACAATATTTCTGGGAAACAATATACAGATATACAGATTCAAGTTGAATCTAGTTGAAAATACATTTTTATAAAATAAAAATTATTAGTTGTCAAAGATAGGATGCAAACCTTGCTGTTTATTTGAATCAAATACATTCTGATCTGTTTTTCCAATGTCCTTTGCAACATATTTTTCTGTGTAGCATATTTTTACTTTTGTCACATTTCTCCCTAATTCTTTTGGGTTTTTTTTTTTTTTTTTTTTTAGGAGGGAAAAATCTACTTTGAAAATAAAAATGCATCTCTTCAGAAGACTTTAGCTCACTGTCTCATAAAATATAAATGACTGACAGAGTAATGATGGTATAATCCTAGTCATCTGCAAAGTAACTGTGCTTACTAGTCCATGGTATAACTTTGGGTTTTTTTTGTATATTTTTGAAACTGTCTGTGAGAGTAATTGCCAGACAATGTTATAGAACTATAACCTCTACATATACTTGAAAACCCTAATATGATAGATGACACAATCCTTTATTTCTGTGTCTGCCTATTAGTCTATTCTATTGACCCTTTTCTAGTTAGTTCTTTTCATACTTCAGAGAGAAGATCAATATTTATCATGTTCCATATGAAATCTAATATAAATGAGACTTTGGAAATTATAGCTCTGTGTCCCCTATATATTTCTTAATATGTGAAAACTGCAGCTAGAGAAAAATGATTTCTAGAGATTTTAACTTACTTAATAAGTTACTGAATAAGTAACTTCAAGACAGTATGCTCCAACCTGCGAGTTTGTTACAACCAGACCTATGTGAAGCTTAGTCAGTTATATTTCCAGATGCTCACAGAGATGTTTCATTTGGAGTTGATTCATACACATCAAATTCCAGTTAAGCTTAAGCACTGTTTGAAAGACAGGTTTCCATGGGCTAATGAGAACAAGTTGTTGTTTCAGATTAAGTTTCATGAGCTTCTGGAAAGATCTATGGGATAGGATAGTCCAGTTCTTCAGGACAGAACTGTTTGCTACCTTGGTTTCTTTAAAAAAATTGATTTTGTATTTTTTCCTTTGTGTGTGTTTAAAACGTATTCAATTCACAGTGCCTCCACTGGGCACCAAGTAGCTAGGGTCTTGATCAGTTACTTGGATCCAATTTTTGTTTCTGTTTGTTTACTTTTAAGTCTTTCTTTGACAGAATGTAAATTAACAGCTGGAGTAATTATCAAGTTGAAGAACAGTGCACTCTTCTCCACGGATTTGTTTTTGAGTTAAGCTGATTACCACCATATATGTGGGTAGTAAGGAATTCTTGCCTTGATAGAAATTACAGTTGTTCTGATTTTGGCTTGTTTGATGGTCTTTTTCCTACAGGAAAAAGGAACTCAATAATTTCAATTTCCTCTTTGGAAATGTCATACTACTAAATCTCTTTCTCTATAGCAATCTTGTGAAACAATTGTAGCTTTGACACCTTTGATCACTTTTTTTCAGATATCTGGTACTGGCACTGTACACCAATGTCTACAGATGCATCCTACCTTGGGTGTTTCTCAATAAAAGCCAATGGAATTTAGTCTTCTTAAAATTTCTCTTAACAGGAATTACATTTTTTAGTATTCCAAATACTCATTAATTTTTTGCATGAAATAAATTGCTTACCTAGTATTATATTTTGCAATACCATCTTCTAATATGAAGCTTGTTTTATCATGCATGAAGTGAAATGATTCCCCTTTATTTTAGCATTTTAAAGATAATATTGTACATGATTTTATGAATACACAATTATTTTTTCTTGGTTAAGACAACAAGTTGGTTAAGAAAAAGAATAATACTAGAGAAAAGTTTTTAGGTTATAGTAGAAATTATACCTATTCTGATACATGATACCTTCAAGTGCCCTAGAGACAGAGGCAGGTATATCAGGAGGACTGCAAAATGAGGCAGGAAATAGCAATTTTGAGAATACCAACTGCCATGAATTTTAAAATTCCCAGTTCCCCAAAGAGTTTAGAAGATATCAGTCATTGGTATGTGATAGAAAGGTTCTTTTCTAACAAGCCCAAATCACTTTGCAGAAGCAAAGACTCAGAGAAAAAAATCAATTCCAGATAAATACAGAAACAACTCAAAAGAATATTTTAAAGAACTATTACTAATAGGTAAGCCCCTCATCTTTAATGATTATTAAACCTTACTGTATGAAGGATTTCAGATGTGACTTTGGAAGGCCTGCTAAAGGGATTCTTTACACATTCTGGACAGTGTTTTCATGCACTGTCCTTTGTTCTTCAATTCCAAATATTTTGGTTAATAGTATGTCTAGCCAGATTTCTGGCAATGTTAAGAGCACAAGAAGATTGTGTTCTTTTACAACAGTCAATGTGTTGTGTTGATCCATTTATCAAGGACAATACTTTTTAAAACTTGCTGCTCAGCATTACATAACCACCTATTTACATAGCATTTTAGCTTCGTTTCCAGTATTTACAGCACTTCAACAGTAAAGTCAATAATATTTTTTTCTGATTGTGCATCACTTTTTAAATTAAGAAAATATTGTAAATGATTGTGAATTAGGAAATATTTCAGGCCTTTAAAAATGTTATTTTCTGGTTTAACAAACCTAAGTTGTCATAATTCAGAGTTTGAACAATTTATACAATATTTTACACAAGGAATTCTTGGGATCCATGAGAGTCATCATCATCATTTAAGAGTGTTAAAAAATAAATAAATGAAAAATACCATGTTTTCCTTTTCCAAGGTAAGACATCACTGAGAGAAATCCTGGTTTGCTGCATAACGCATTAGATTTGTGTCTGTGACAGGCCAAAAGGAGCTCCTTCAATTTTCCAATATGACAAATCCTTCTAATTCTTCTTTCTATTTTGTTTTCTAATTTCCAACACAGGTTATCTGCCTTTTTTAATCTATTTATAACTTCTCTTACTGTCACTGTTCTAGTGTCCTGAACTGACTTCTAATTTTAAGAGTGGTATGAAATTCTTGCATGATTGCAATTTAAGATAAAAATGACCAGCGCGGTACTTTGTTTCCTTAAAATAACCTTTATTAAAAAAAAAAAAAAAATCAACTATCAGAAGAGTTAGTGCTGTTGCATATTAATGTGTGTTACTTATCGATAATTGGATTTAGATTGATTAGATTGAAAAGGTCTTTTCCTGATGGTCTTATTTCTTTGTTAAATGTTAAATAAATTTTTACTATGAATTTTCTACGGTTTTCATCTTATTCCATATCTTTTGAATCATTCCATTTTAATCAGCATTGAAGAAACTTTATAATTATGTTCTTGCTACCACAGATTCTATTAGGGTGATATAACATATTATTACTGGTGTCAAATTAAACGCAAAAAAAAAATGCACATCTCTAAATTTGTTGTCATAAGTAGAGTACTTAATTTTTATCTAATATGTCACTAAATAGATCACGAGGACTGTCTGAGAGTTCTTGTGCCTTTATTTTGATAGTAATAATTTTTTAAAGTTAATTTCCTCTTTCAATGATCTATTAAATCATTATGCTAAGCAATTAACTTAAGCAGCCCCTAGCTGTTAAGTATTAAGAGTGCAAATCTATTCTTGAAGTAGTCTTAGAGCTTTTTACTGCATTTGACTGACAGTATTTAGGTTTGTTCTGAGCTTCTATGAACAAGTGAAGCAATAGGTAAGTTGGACCCTTCTGGAAACAGGAAGGAGAACGTGATCTCTCTTGGGCATCTCTTGGGCTTCTTAAGGAGGAGAGCATGTAAGAGGCTGCAGAGGAACAGAGAGGAGGCAGCCACAGCATGGATGTGCAGCAACATACACTAAATGAAGGTCATTGAATTGAGCAGAAGGGATGATTCACCAAGAAGAATTTAGCAGGCAGAAGAAAGTTTGATTTAAAATAATTTTCATTTCCAGAATGACCCTTTGAATTTTGTCTATGTTAAAATTTAACATTTCTAATTAATAATATAAAAAAAATTATTTTAAATTTTTGGGAGTTTGTTAAGAAGGCCAAAGCACATACACTGACCAAGATCCTGTCACTAAAAAGCTTTACTCTTTTTGACTCAAGATGCTATGAACTAAAAACCTATTTTTAATTCCATTATAATATTTATTTTCTTCTCAGAGGATTTCTTGGAAGGAAATTACTTTTGATGAGACAGCAGTAGAGCTTTCAGATCTGACACGTGACTACTGTGAAAATCAGAATAGCGGTAGTTGAAGATTAACCTCCCCTGACTCGAGGCTAATTGTACTGTTCATGCTAAATAAAATTTTATCTTTTTGATTCATGTCTGTCAGATTTCAATTGTTGATTCAGATATCACATAGTGTATCTATGATAGGCATGTCCAGTAGTCTCTCAATCATCACAGCAGATTGACAACCCATCATTCTGAAAAACAAGAAAGGGAAACAAAATCTTTGCTTTTCAAGATTAAAAGAAGAGAGGGTGAAGTTCCTCTGAAAAGAATCAAGTTGCTGGAAGCATCAAAACACTAAGTAATATACTTGATTGCTATGTAGGTTTTGGGGGTTTTTTATTTAGTGAATTGTAATTCTTGTGAGGGATTCAAAATCTTGAATAACTCTGTGTCGTTGATACAGCCTATTTCTTCAATTTTTTCTCTGTAAGATTTGGATGATAGTTATAACCCTCCCAAGATGATTGTGGCACCAAAATAATTAAAAAAAATATTTTAGAATTATATATGTTTCAAGAGTGAATGTTTTCACAAAATTAACAATCAGAGATTCATCTTTTTTTTTTTTATTGCCTATGGCACCATCTTGATATTTTTTCTTGACTTCCTAAATAATTTTTAGTTTTCAAATTTATTTGCTATATTTTATCTATTGACTGTAGATATTAAAATTCATAATTCAAACTAAACAGCAATACCTAAGGTAAAGTAATTTGTGTAGTGTCTCTGTGCTGAGTTTGCTTTTTTTCAGATACCAATGCACAATGAGGGGATCTACATTACCAGAGTCTATCACACACTCTTAGTCTTACACACATGATCAGTTTCACATATGAATTAGAGATGTTATCCCTTCTATGGTCTTTCTGAGGCCTTGGGTTTTGTTTCAAACTCTTCTGGTCACACAGAGTTTGATTAATAATATTGACTACCAAAGTCAGTGAACCGAAAAGGTTTTGAAGTATGCATTGTCTATTAAATTCCCATGTGGTTTTTTCCCCCTTTGTTAGAGTAGAATGAAATACTGTGCTTTTCACCTTAAAGAGACACACACAGTCTGTAGTACCACGATAATCTTTGCTTTGCCAAATAACCAGTAATAAGGATCTGGCAAAGAAATTAGAAAAATAACAAATTACTTCAGTAAATGCGAGTGACTAATTCAATGGAAAGCACATGAAGGAGCTGGAGTGAGACTGTTTTAGAACTTTCTTAATCTATCCATATTAGACTTTTCCAAAGAGTAAATGAGAATATCAAATTATCGCTATGATATCACCATAGCAAACTCCAGAGGGCTTATAATACCTTTAGTATTAGTGTGGCTGCTATATCACATACCACTACCTACTCAAAAAAAGATGAAGTTTTATATTTATCAGTAATTATTTTCATGGGTAATACAGATGGTATAAAACAGTTCTGCATCTTTCTCTATTAAATTTGGGTAAATGACTGATCATTCAACCCTTTTCCTGTAACACATATACCATATTATTGCCATTTCCATGGCATTTAGGAGATGTATTTGTGCTATCACACAAATACCAAGTTGACCTTTCCAAATGGTATTTAAAGTGTGTCTTGGATTTCTCTTACACAGTTTTAGACTTTGTTGGGCACAAATGCTAAACTTATGATTAACCGCCTATTAATTAATTGCCTTGGTTCATATTCCACACAGATCCAGCTTGTGTTTTTATTAGTAGGAGTCCTGGCCCAAGAATATATTATTAAATATGGACAAGGCTGGAGGACATTATAGCTTTTGCTTAAGAATAGGCATTTTAAGGATTACTAACCTTCAAGATGAGGCTGAAGCAAGACTTCAGATAGGCAGAGTGATTCTTTTGAAGTGTATACAATTACTGAAGAATTGAATATTCTTTTTTTTTTTTTTTAGTTTAACTGGACATCTGTAAATAAAATAGGATTAGAGAAGGCATTCAAGCACTGGGCCACTAGCATCCATGCTGTTTAGCATCACAAAATTAACAAGATATAAAATGCCCCAGATAAGCTGTTTGTACAGAATTTTGACATAAAAAAAAAAAAAAAAATTTGAAACTGGGATTATCAAGAAAATTCTCTAATTTCTTTTATTCATATACTACTTGGGAAATTTTAATTTTGGGAATATTAATGCATATATGTGCATAAATAAATGGATTGAATATCTAATTTTTGTCACTATTTTTTCTTTTTAATGTAAGGAATGTCAGTCTGGAATGGAAGCAAGTCAACTATTTGGGATATAACAGGTGTTTGGAAGATTGTCCTAAAATTAGTCAACATCAATAATTATTCAAAATCCAAATTTCAATTAACAAAACAGAGTTCACATCTCCTTTGACAGGTAGGATTAACAGTTCTAAAGCCAAAGAGCAACATTCAAAAAACATAAGCATAGAAAAGATGTGTGTTCCTTTTCCTCCAGAAAATTACTTTGAAATAATATTTTAAAGACTCATAAGAAAATACAAAATTTTTCTTCAGACAACTGACTGCATTTTAATGCAAAAGAATCCAAAATATTTAGTTATTAAACCCAGATCAATCTGACTGATTTTCTGGTACTTTCACTCCTGTCTGTGTGAAAATAAGCAAGATCAAGCTCAAAGCAGGTAACTGCAGTGTAACCCCAGATGGATATTAGTTTTGGAAATATGTACAATTACCAATCAGCAGTTTTTATTTTCTTTTCTAATGTAACATAAAAATGTTCCTGAATTTCATAATAGAGTAAGACAGATTTGTCATTTTTGTGTTCTATCTACCATACATTTACATTAATAGATTATATTAAATTGTTACAGTGGGGATTGTTGCAACATGTGTATCAGACAACGAGGCTGGTGGAAAAGAATATATGGACCGATTCTTGGTAGGTATTTTCAGAGAGATGTTTATTTCTCCAGCCGCCTGGCTGAGGATCTGCAGAGGAACTGAGGCAATCACGGGACCAGAGGGTCCTTCACAGCAGGGGAACACAAAACAACCAATGGGGAACGAGGCTGACCAGGGGCAGGGAAACCCCGTGCCTCCCCACCAGGGCCCCTCTCCCAGGACCACATGGCAGGGGGGAGGAACCCCAACATAAAATACTTTTTTTTTCACTATCCATGGGGCTGTTGATTTCTGACTAGTATTATTATTTCTAAGGATGCTTTTTACTCTTTCTGTATTCTCCTTGAATTTTCAGTAAGTGGACTTTTCACTGAATCCAAAAATTCTTTAAAGGGATTCCTAGTACAAAATAGAAAATGCATGTATAAATAATAGAAGTATGCAGGCCATTGATTTACAACAAAATAAATGACAGTACTAGATGTATATTGACTCCTAGATATGTAATTGGGTCTATTAATAATAGATGCTAATATTAGATTAAAAATGGGTTACATAAATAATGCAAAAGTGTATTAGAAGGAAGTGCAATGAACTTTAGAATTTCCACATATGCAGAAGCCATGAATCTGCAGAACTGGGGATAAGACTGCTAGGGAATCTGTGAAGTTGCAGAGCAAACACAGCAGAAAGCCTGATTTTAGACTCCATGTGTTTTGTGTCTTTCTGCTCACGATACTTTCTTTTATCTCTGTGATTTTTCTACTCTGATTTTTATTTTACTGAATTTTTATTTTCTGTTTGACTATAAGTGAATGGTCAACAATATGTGAAAGGGACATTAAAAGCTCACTTTGTTTATGTCATGCAGTATAGGAATCTTTGTACCTGTCAAAATCTGACTCTTGTGCACAATTTAAAATTCCTTACATAAAGGCTGTTACCTGAAAGTTTTTTGGCTGGAGTTGAACTGGGGAGCTCTATCAAATTCTGAACTGTGCCACAAGAATGTTTTTCCAGATAATAATAATAACAAAAATAATAATAACAATAATAACAATAATAACAATAATATCATTTTCACATACGTTCTATATCCTGTTGTCTTTACCTTTTGGATCTTCTCTGACTCATGTCAGATTCTTGTCTCTGTATAGATATTGTAGATTCTTGCTATAGCCCTGTGGATTGTAATCCTCACTGTGTGGAGGAAACTGTTTTCATCCAGGAGTAAGAGGAAAAGGAGTGACTTTCCTTGTGCACTAGACTCCAGTTCTTTATTCTTTGTAACCAAGGGTAAGATGTTGACCCTGACAGGCTTGAGAGGTGGGCCTCTGCAAACCTCGTGAATGTCAACAAGGCCAAGTAAAACTTCCTGCACCTGAGTTGAAGCAATCCCAAGCACAAGTACAGGCTGGGCGGAGAATAGCTGGAGACTAGCCCTGGGGAGAGCGACTTGGGGGAGTTTGTGGAAGAAAACCTCAACGCAACGTGACTCGACAATGTGTGGTTTCTGTCTGAAAACCAACTGCATCCTGGGCTGTATCAAAAGAAGTGTGAACAGCAGGTCAAGGGAGGTAATTCTGTCTCTCGACTCTGCACTTGTGAGACTCCACCTGGAGTACTTGGCTGAGGTTTGGGGTCCCCAAAACAAAAGGACATTTGCCTGTTGGAATGAGTCCAGTGAAAAGTCACTAATTTGATCACAGGTTTGGAGTACTTCTATGAAGACAGGTTGAGAGATTTAGGGTTTATTCAACCTGGAGAAGAGAAGGCTCCAGGAAGACCTTAGAGCACCTTCCAATACCTAAAAGGGTCCTAAAAGAGAGCTGGAGAGGGACTTTTCATAAAGGCCTATAGTAGATAGGACAAGGACAAATGTCTTTAAGCTGAAGAGGTCTAGGTTTAGCTTAAATAATAGGAAGAAATTCTTTACTGTAAGTGTGGTGGGGCACTGGAACCAGTTGCAGAGAGATACTGTGGATGCGCCATCCCTGAAGGCGTTCAAGGCCAGGATGGATGGGGCTTTGAGTAGCCTATTGGTTCCTGCCAATTTGATTTTTTTCTCCTCAAGTTCTTTTTCCCATTCCTGAACAGGCCCTACTTTGTTATGGAAGTTCCTATGAGTTTGCTGCAAAAAAAATATTGTCTATTGGTGATGTAATATGGGAATAAATTTTATAAAGTAGGTCTAAAGCCCATTTTCCCAAAGTTATATCTCATCCCTCTCACATTTTTCCTGTGCTCTAAATATTCAGCAGTACAGCTGGAGGAACTGTTGAAGCCTCTAGATGTAATAACTTATGTAGATTTGAAGTGGACTTTTTGTACACAGGCTTACAAACACCATATAAAAGTGCATCATGTCTACAGTAATCCCATAGTCATCAAAAACTAAAGAATTATAGATCACTCGCATATTCACCCTACAAAATTTTGCCTTCTACTTTTTTATTCTTTTTTATAATTTCATAGTTCTTGAAACTGTCTAAAGAAAAACTCAGTATGTTTTTGTGGATTGGGGTTTTTTCATTATTTCTAATGCAGAAACTCTGTTTCTTCATCTTATGTTTTCCAGGACATTTCCATTTTGGACAACTACCTCATCAATCACTGTTGTAGTTGCCCTTTGCAAAGATTTGTCCTCACTATATTTTTTTCTTTTCTTTATCACTTGTATTTCCCCTCCTCATTTCTCTCTTGCCTTGTATAGTTCCTCTTCAAGAAGGAGTGCAAAAGATATTAACTCACTGATACTGGTGCCTTTCTTTTACTGAAATTTCATTTACTTTATGAGAACAAAGAACAAGGAGGTAATCAAGCAAAAATGAGCCATTTGACAGATGTTAAAGTCATAGACTGTAAGGAACAAAAGAACAGAAAACAGTCATATATAATTTGGAACTCTTGTTCTTTCCACAACTGTTGTAGTTTAACCTCAGCTGGTAAATAAGCCACATGCAGCCACTCACTCACTTCCCCACCAGCAGCAGAGAGAATCAGAAGGGCAAGAGTAAGAAAAGTCATGGGTTGAGATGAACACAATTCCATAGGTAAATTTAAGGTAAAGCAGAAGCCATGTACAGACAAATAGAAACTAGGAATTCATTCACCACTTCACATGGCCAGGCAGGCGTTCAGCCATCCCCAGGAAGGCAGGGCCCCATCCCACGTAACAGTGACTTGTGAAGCCAAATGATGTCACTCCAAACATAGTGGTCCCCCCACCTTCCTGCATCTTCTTCCAGCTCAATATTCTGGGCATGATATCACATGACATGGGATATCTCTTTGGTCAGTTGGGCACAGCTGTCCCGGCTCTTTCTTCTTCCAACTCCTTGCCCACCCACAGCTGCCTCACTGGTGGAGTGGGATGAGAAGCAGAAAAGGTCTTGATGCTGTGCAAGCACTGCTCACTGAAGTGACATGAGAATCAAAAAACTGAGTATTCAAAAGGTCCTAAAAGAACAGTAACTGTCAGCTTTTCTTAAAAACAGTACAACTTGACCAAAAAACCCTCTGGAAGTGAGGAGCAGTGGGAAAGGAGAGATACTAGTTGCCAAGAAAATAAACCTGTAGGAGTACAGAGCTCTTAGCAAAAAATGTAAAAAATCTGAACCAGTAAAGTAATTGCATGTAACATCTTGTCATTTCCTGAAGGCCAGCATGTGGCCTGAATGTACATGCAGAGCAGGTGACAGAGAAGAGAATGTAGCCCAGGTGGTGACCTCTTCTGCAGGTTGTGCCTACAAGATACATACCATTCACTCATGCAGAGACATCTGAACTAACTTTGAATGACTTAGCTGAGCTACCAGAAACAGCATTAATTTTCCACTCAGAAAAATTAGCACTGATGGAAAAGAAGGTACCTGTCCAGAGTAGTAGATAGTGGAATAGTTCCAGGTATCGTCCTTAAACATATTTTTTCTTCTCCTGCACATATGTGGGAGTTTTTGCATATGAGCATTCTCTTACTTCCTTTCATATTCTGATGAGAAACACAATGCAAGTCTTCATTTTTACCGAAGGAAAGAAAATCAGTTCAATTTGTTTGGCTATGAGAAACCTGCATCTAGGACATTACTTCAGAATCTGTCTTTAGGTTTTGAGAGGATGAGGAAAATCAGTCCATTTTCCATAATTATTTATATTCCCATATACTATTAGGCTGTTCAAAAAGACAAAATAATTACATCGATATGTATTGGAAGGGACTAAATTTAGGAGGATATTCAAATGGTATCATTGCTATAGAGATTTGTGCCAGGAAAGACAGGAAATTATATTACTCAGTGAAAGACATTTGCCAAACATTAATGGCATTTTGTTATACTCTGGCATAAATCAGAAGTAGTGTACCTATACCTGTGAAGTTAGTTGCATCTAAGTTCTCAAAATGTAGACTCCATGAAAGGTGCATTGTTTGTAGTTTCAGAAGTTCCTTTTAGAGTTGTTTAAAATTGTGTGCTCATTCTTAAAAATAAGCACAACACTTTCAGATTAGCATAAGGCATGAACTATGACAGATACTTGCTAAACTTTAGAAATTCAGACTAGTCATGTATTGATGTACTTTGTGAAGAATCATTTTCATGGCAGGGAAGAAGGCCACATTTTTAAATTCTTTTCTTCCCAATAATTCAGGTATACAACTTTCAGACGAGGAGATATACAGCATTGTCGTTAATGAAACTGCATTAATTCCTGCGCAATTATTGCTGATTTACACCAGAGTAAGTTGGATCAGACTCGAATTTTTAGAATATTTATTTATACTTTGCACAAATACAGCAGAAGCAGCAAAAGTCCTCAATGAAAGTTGCAGTGAGACTAGCACTTTGATTAAGATAAATATACAAAGTCTGCAATATTCCTATTTCTGATTAGAACATGCCAAGGCTAAAAATGGAGTTCAGCATGCTAGTGGAAGATTAGACTAAAAGTTGGAGATACCCATAAACATTATTCCCTAATTCAAGAGCAATTCAAATAGTAACATGAGATTTTTATCATATTTGTTTAGGAGTTTATATAGAGAGTTAAGATAAAGCTTTTGAATGTCTAGGTCTTCCAAGTGTGAATCATACTCAGATTTATGTGGTCACACTTATTAAACTGTCACCCAGTGTTTCAGTAATGTCTGCCAACATGAAACAGAATATAATGAGAAGGATGTGTAATGAATACTGATAATTATAAACTGTATAAAACCAGTTTATCAGATTAATTAAATGAATATATATTTTGTGATCCTCCCATGTTCGCTCAATTATGGTAAGTAAAATTTGTATTTTTACCAAGGATGTGCTTGTTAATAAAATTGTCTTCTCAAGGCTATGAGTTACTATGAGTATCTCAACTGTTATAATTTGTATAAAACTGTTATCTATACATACTGCGGCATAGATCCTGATCTCTGAGAAGAGCAACAAATGGGTTGAAGGGTCTGAGACACCAGTCTGATGAGGAGTGGCTGAGGCAGCTGGGGTTGCTTAACCTGGAGAAAAGGAGGCTCGAGGGTGACCTTGTCGCTTTCTACAGCTCCCCGAAAAGAGGGTGTAGTGAGGTAGGAGTCAGTCTCTTCTCCCAGGTAACAAGTGATAGAACAAGCAGAAATGGCCTCAAGTGTTGCCAGGGGAGTTTTAGATTTGACATTAGGAAAGATTTCTTTACTAGAAGGATGGTCAAGCATTGGAATAGACTGCCCAGGGAGTGGGAAGATGACTGAGAGTAAAAAGATAATGGTACACAAGTCATAGGGATAAAACCAGTTGCTACTCCCTGAATGGAACATGGTCAGCATATCTCACCTCCCACACACAATACAACCTAAGGGGGACAAAATAGAGGGTGAAGAGGAGACACTGAGGCCAGGCTCTGTCAAAACCCTTTCAGAGGAGGGAACTTGGTGGTGCCTTCCAGTTGATAAGCTGCAAAGCAGCTGAAAACCAAGGGAGATAAAGGAAAACATCTTGATCTTGAATCAGCAACCGTGGTGAAATCACTGTCCTTGAACTGATACATATCCTCATCGCAAGGTTGTCTCAAGTACTATCCTGAGATACCTGGTTCCAACATACAGCCACCACCCACTGAGATGTATAACTAAAGTCATTTAAGCTCCACCTAAGCACAAAGAAATAGTATAAAAATAAGTTGAAAATGGGGAGAGGTTAGGAAAAACTCCATTGGAACCTCTGGGTTCAGATGATAGGCTGAACTTGTCTTCTCCCCTGTAGAGATGCTTATCGGGTAAGAAACATACTCTATATTTGCTGAATTATTACCTTGAGGTAGCTTTTACTGGGAATTAGGGCTTGTTAGCATATTGCTTTGAACTAATATATTGCTTTGAATTTATTTTGCAGTCAGATAATATCACTGACAGTTCTTGAACCTTAACTTATCACAATTTATTAATAAAGAGTGTTATTCTGTAAACTGTTACTGTGAGTGCTTCAAGGGCACTGGTAGTTGCTGGCAGTGGGTAAAGGTGTGAGAGCCACAAGGGAGTTTCTCTTTTTGGTGTGTGAACCTAAACATGTCAGTCAAACCACCTTCCAATCTAGCGAACTGCTCAGTGAAGGGTCCCCATAACAGGACACTGACAGACTGATTAGGCACAAGGGTCTTAGCTTTCCTGGGGCACTGACAGACTAATCAAACACTAAGGGCTTGAGTACATCTCCCCTTTTCACATGACACGGGGAAATGGTGGAACCACTCACCCTGGAAATGTTCCAAACAATGTGGAGAAGTAGTGCCTAGGACAGGGTTTAGTCATGGACTTGGCAGTGCTGGGGTTAATTGTTGGACTCAGTGATCTTGGAGTTCTCTTCCAACCTTAATTATTCTATGGTTCTATGAAGGCTGATGATAAGGCCTCAAAATAGATCTCAAGGAACCTCTAGGAGCAAGTCTATCCATTGTGATGTTCTTGCTTCTGTTACTGCTGGATACACTTTATTCCATAGATGATACATGCAGTCACTAAGGGCCTGATGTCTGAGCTTCAAGTCTTAAGTGATGATGCACTTTGACCACTACTTGTCATATATTTAGCAAACTGCATAACCATAATCCATGTATACTGTCAAATTTGAGGACTACATCATATTTCAGTTTTCCAGTGACTATATTTCTTCCACTCCAGTTCAGCACCAGGTTACTACTTATTGTGAAACTAATTTTGTTTTAGCTATTTTCATTGTTTTTAACCTTGTATTGAGGATTAAGTAGTTCATGACTTCTCTCAGGACTTCAGTGAAGTCTTGGATATGGTACACCACAACATTCTTGCTGCTAAATTGGAGAAATGAATTTGATAGGTGAACTGGTAGATGGATAAAGAACTGGCTCAATGGCAGAATCCAAAGAGTTACAACCAACAACCCAATGTGCAAGTGGAAATCTGTAAAGAGTGGTCTTCAAGCATCCATACTGGGACCAATACTATTTAATATTTTCATTAATTACATATCTAGTGCATCCTCAGAAAGTTTGCAGGTGACACTAAGCTGAGTGAGGTTGATATGTTAAAGGGAAGAGATGCCATCCAGAGGACCTTGACAGGTTTGAGGAATGGGTTCATGAAGTTCTACAAGGCCAAGTGCTACATTCTATTACCTGGGTTGGGGCAATCGCCAATATCAATACAGATTGGGTGCTGAATTGCTGAGAACATTCCTGTGGAGAAAGACTTGCGAATCCTGGTGGAGGAAAAAATGGATATGAGCCATCTTTATGCATTTGCAGCCCCAAAAGCCAATTGTATCCTGGCTTTCAAAAAAAAGAATTGTGGACAGTAGGCCACAAAGGAGGTGATTCTCCCACTCTACATCATTCTCATAAGACTTGGCCTGGAGTAAGGTACCCAGCTCTGGGATTCTCAGTAAAAAAATAAATGGACCTATTCGAGCAGATCCAGAGAAGAGCCACAAAAGTAATCACTGGGACACCTATCCTCTGAAGAAAGGCTGAAAGAGCGTTGGGGTTGTTCAGCCTGGAGAAAAAAAGCCTTCAGGAAGACCCTATTGTGGCCTTTTAAAATATAAAGGGGGCTTATGAAAAAGACAGAGATAGACAAAGAAATACTTTTTCCAGGGTCTGTACTGGACAAGAGACCATGTTTTTTAAGCTGTAAGAAGGTAAATAGGTTGGACTCAGGGAAGAAATATTTTATGACAAGTGTGGAGAGACATTGAAGAAGGTTGCCCAAAGAAATTGTGGATACTGCACCATTGGCGGTGTTCAAAGTCTGGCTGGATGGGGCTTTGACAATTGTTCTAAAGGAAGATGTCCCTGCTCATGGCAGAGGGATTGGACTAGATAATCTTTGACGGCCCCTTCCAGCTCAAATGTTCTATGATTCTCTGATTCAATTAATTTGTCACATAGCATTTAACTTATTTAGAGCAATATAAAGTCTTCCTCTCTTCATGTGTTATAGTAATTTAAGGGGATCTCCATCCTCACAGCTTTCTTGTGTAACCACAGCAATTCAGTATATCTAAATTCACCAATAAATAATCCTTGAAGTTTCAGAGTAGTCCAAAGGAACTAAAAACCTAAATTCTAGATAATTTAAGGAGGTATGTGTGCTTAAAATTTCAAAATCCCTGTCTGAGAAAACATCTCAGATTCTTTAAAATGGTCTATCATAAAAACACAGTTCACTACATTCAGGCCTTGGCAATATCTCAGAGAACTGGACACTGAGCAGAGTTCATCTCTATGAAGAATTTCTGTACTGTGGGCCTCTTATATAATCAAATCCCATATATAGGTCACAGTCTCAAGCCTAATGAGGTTCAGGTGTAAAAACTGAGGAAAAAGTTACAAGGCAACATAATCAAAGCCAAAATATGTCTGTCTAAAGTAATAGAGAAACAGAACCAGAACTTAGGAGTTTCATTCCAGGGTTATGAATGACAGGACTACCAAATATGAACTCAAGCATTTTCTGTAAGACATATAGAAAGCATGCAACAACAAAAAATATTTAAATTAATAAAGTTAAATGAGGCATGATGTTCCTGTTGAACTAAATGGTAGTTGCACTTTTACAGCAAGGAGGTACTGCTACTTTTGCATGATACACCTTGAATGTGTACATACATATAGAGCATAAATAGTAATATAAAAGCTAATATTAAGTTAATATTCAGCACTGAATTAGATAAATTTAATATCCCAAGCAATCAAAAAATGTGAATGAACTGAAAAGTAAAAGTTCAGAGAATGCTTATAGTCTTCTGTCCATAGCTGAGAATGCCAAGATTTGATGCACATTTTCAGTTTAACAAAGGAAAGATTGAGAGTGTGAAGTTGATTATCATTCCAGTCAACATTGTCCTTGTTGATTTTAGCTAGAACTCTCTTCTTCTGTCAGAAACAGTTTATATTCAAGTTTGTCATAGTACCTAATGACAAATGTGGAGAGCATTGAGATATGGTCAGTATAATTTGCAAGCAGTGACCTCAGTTAAAGATTTGTCAGTCCTTTTACTTATTAATTTCCTTCTCTAATATTATTTTGAGTTAAAATAATATCAGGAATAGTTAATCCAACCAGTTACATTTTCATGAGCAAATATATGCCCCTAGAATAGATTGATTTTAATTTATGTAGTACTGTGGATTTCTCTGCCAAATCTGTAGCAAAATAGCCTGGAGTGAACTATTCTAGGTCTTCCCTACAGCCTTCTTTTTCAAGTACCCTGTATATTTACAAAAGATGCAGGATTGACACAACTGTGAAATTAAATCTGCAATTTATTTTTCAGCTATAGAAAATACAAGTGGGCACTGACAGTCAAACTCTCTGTGCAAAAGCTAGGTACTGTTAATTTTCTCTCCACAGGATCAGCTTTATGAGTGTGTGTGTTTGTTCTCTAACTCAGTTAATTTTTAGATCTTTCTGTAGAAACTGCTAGCTAGGTTGTTGATTTTGTTGACACCCCTCCATCAAATAAGGCATAGTTGATTCATTTAGCTGGTTCATTTACAAGCATCATTTGTCTCATCTACAACAGTGTATTATGCCTCATATGTCGATAATGAAATAGTTATAGTGTCTTTATTACATTTCCATTCTATTTTGTATATAAATATATATACATAATTATACATAATGCATATATACATACATCCATAATATATATGTATGCGTGTATGTATACATCTATCTAAAACATACAGCCAAGTAATGTTAAAAATTAATGCTATTTGTTTATATAGAAAATTTCTTTCGCAGATCTGAGAATAAACAATATTATCCATACAACAGTGTATTATCCATACAACAGTGTACAACAGATACTTTCACTGTGGTTTATATTGTCTTGTACAGGATGTATGTTTTGTGTATTAGTTCATTTACAGGATAATGCAGAGCAAGCAAATAGATAAGGGTATAGTCCTGTTTATGTATCACATTATATTTGAACTGCAAAGTAGCACTGCTCCCTGTGTTATATTTTAAAACAGAAATTTACCACATGAAGGAATGTTATTCAAAGTTTACAAATACTAGGTCATATCCTAATATGTATAAGTCAGTGAAGCTTCAATGAATATAAGTCCGCAGTGTCCTGACAGCCAGAAGGACCCACCTTGTCCTGGGGGATATCAGGCACAGAATTGCCAGCAGGCAGAGAGGGGATTGTCCTGCTCTGCTCTCCACTGGACAATCTCACCTCAAGTGCTGGGGGGCAATTTTGGACACCACAATATAAGAAAAAAACTATTAGAGAGCATCCAAAGGAGGGCAACAAAGATGGGGAAGGACTTTGAGGGGAAGCCGTGTGAGGAGCAGCTGAGGTCACTTGACCTGTTCAGCCTGGAGGAGACTGAGGGGAGACCTCATTGCAGTTACAACTTCCTCGTGAGGGGAAGCACAGGGGCAGACACTGATCTCTTCTCTGTGGTGAAAAGTGACAGGACCTGAGGGAATGGCCTGAAGTTCTGTCAGGGGAGGTTTAGGTTGGATAATAAAAAAAGGTTCTTCACCCAGATGGTGGTTGAGCAATGGAACAGGTTCCCCAGGGAAGTGGTCACAGCACCAAGCCCTTGCCTTAAGTAAGATGGAATTTCTTCCTCCATTCCTGCTAAAGCAGTTAACACTGGAGATACCTGTGAATTATCTGGGTAACTCGGATCAATGTCTTGTTCAACCAGTTCTGTAGAATTCACAGTATATTTTGAAGGAGAGTAGTTAGAGATAACAAAAATTTCATTGGATTAGATCATCAAAGCCTAAGAAAACAGTAAATGTAGGCTCCATTTTCTTCAGGATTCCCCATGCCAATTTCTCTTTCTTCTAAATGTTAAATGATGATTTCACCACCTCCGTAGTGCCTGTTATCCCCTCTTCACTTAACTGCATACGATGTAGGACACACATATATAGGAAGATAGTCTGAAATCTGAAGGATGTCAGGAACTGAACCATCTTCATCCAGTCTAGCCTTAGAGATCCTTCTCAGACACAGTCATGCAGCCTGTATGCTCAGCTGTCTAGATGATTTTTTTTTTTTGTGCTCCTAGAAGAGCTATGTAGTAGCAGCCAGTGCAACTCTGTAGAAAAATCTCCTTCTTTCAGACTTGACTTCAGCTGGATACTTTGTGAGTAAAAAAGATGGTGGTTGATAAATTCAAACACAACTAAGCAGACACAGACAGCTGAACTCAGTACTAAGATCTTACTGAAACTCTCTCTGAGAACTGCTCTCTCCACTAACACGATAGAGACTCTCCCTTTAGGTAATCCCAGTAACAGTTTTTTGGCAATGTGCAATTATTAGAGAAACCTTTAAATGAGAAATAGTGGATGTCAGATTTCCAGTTTGACATGTCTAGTTTCCCTACAGCTTAAACATCCTACAAATATATGGAGTATATAAATTAAAATTCAATAAAATATAATCTATGAATGTGCCCAAGCTAAAATTCTGTCCTTCAC
This sequence comes from Corvus kubaryi, assembly GCF_017639235.1. Lineage (NCBI taxonomy): Eukaryota > Metazoa > Chordata > Aves > Passeriformes > Corvidae > Corvus > Corvus kubaryi. Next base: position 1,826,782 of record NW_024582091.1, read on the forward strand.
TTTATAAAGGCAGTAGATGTACATACCCTGGTTTCTTATTTCAGAATTTGTACTTCACTGCGGTTTTGTTCATTACTTTAAATACCATGTGCACAGAGGGCCATTATCTTTTCAGGGGAAGATGGAGTGAATCCTGCGTGACGTGTATCACTTTCATTTTGTTTTGATAGACTCTATAGAGATTCAGGATATTGTCTATAAAGGATATATACAAGGAAATGATTGGTAGCTGTGGTAGTGCATGAAAGGTCATGACTCAGGACAAAAACTAAAACCTAAATGCCTCACTAGCTTGGATGAAGTCTCGTAAAAAGAAAGATGAAGTTCCAGCACTGAAAAATGACAAATTCTATTACTTCTTTGGACAATGTGATAGCGGAATGTGATATTTATTGGCATTATTTTCTTTAAAATTTTACTAATTCTGACTGATGTTGTGTCATATGGAGTTACAGAGAAAGTCTTCTATGTAAAATTGAAAATTTTATTGTTTCAGTTTTTTTCTTTGGGTATTAATAAACACAGCTTTGTATGGATACTTTTTCATATTTCAAATTACTAGTTAATGGTTGGATATTTTTTCTCACGTATTAGTACCAATCAAAATGAAGAAAACAGTGTCTTTCACTCTTCCTGATAATTAGAGTTTTCAAGCCCAAAGTCTGCCTTTCCAGTTGTAGACTCTTTATTTTGTCCAATTCTTATATGTAAGCAAAGTGCAATGAATATTCATTGGGGGTTTTTTAGTGAATACTGTAGCAGTCCTATAAGCATTCATTTCTGAGCCTTACTAGATATGCTTGGGAGAATGAAACCATACAGGCTGCTCCAAACAAAATGATATTAGGAAAAGGACTAAAATGAAAATTCTGGATTTTGGATACGAAGCATGCTGAAACAGATAAGACCCAAGAGAGCTTGCACAAACTGACATGCTACTGCAAGAAGTAGTCACATTGTAATCTGTTAAAAATGAGTGTTTGGGACCGCTTAAAGAATCAGTGGGAAAGGTATCAGTAAAGACAGATTTAACATAAAAGCAGCAGCATGTGAAAGTTTGTTGGCAAGGTTCACTCTACTACGTACTATATGGTTAAGGCACACCAAGAAAAAACATCAAAAATCCAGTCAATCAAACCAAACTAAAACGAACTGAGAACTATCTCTTTGAGTGTGTGTGCATGTGACAAAAGGATAGAAAGGGCAAAATTAAAAACAAATACAGCCTAAAGGCTTAACAACACTGAAACTTATCACTACTTAAACTTAACTTTTAACTTAAATTGAACTTAGCACTTTAGCAAAGTGCTAAATTTACTAGGATTTACTATATCACAACAGTAACTTATTTACAGGCCTATCTTACTCAGATACCTAATGTACTTAAACATCTAGGAGAGCAGCACTTCTCCCATATTTTATATAGCATATGCACACAGACATAAAGATTCAGTGCAAGGTACCTGTGAAAAATTCCCCTAAAAATAATGAAATACTCACTTCAGATGCCTTTGCATCAAAGCCAAAGGATTGAGCCTCGAGAAGTGGGGGTATTGGCCCAGGATTCATTGTCATTTGGCGATCCTCAGAGTATGGCAAACTTGAGAATGCACTGGCTCTGAGAGGCATCCGCCTCAGAGGGAGGTTGCTGGTCACAGCCTGCTGTGGTCCAGGAGAGCTCAAATGGTCTTGTTTTGGACCCCTGTTTACAGGGCTGCAAGAGAGTGGGCTTTAGTTATAGCAATGTTTCATCCTTGCCACATTTTGGATTGTCAACTTTCTATTAAGGTGTGACATCAACAATGGTATGACCTTTGGTCAAAAACATAGTTTCAAAGGCTGTTCATATAAATTTAAAAAGCAGGAGCTCATTAGGTAGGAGAAGTTCCTTGGAGCGGACAGTGTTTGAGCTTATCAGAAACTGTTCATCAGGTGCTGCTCATCAGGTGCTGTTCATCAGGGCCAAGGCCTAACAAGCATTTCTCAGATCACAGTGTGGCCTGAAAAAGGCAGGGGAGTGGGAATGGACCACCACATAACTCCAGGGATGTGGAGGCTGGTGGGCCTATGGATGAAGGGACAAAGAGTGTCCATTGGTAGGACAGTCCCTAGTACCAAAGATCCTCCCCAAGTTAGGGAGACAAAAAGGCTTCCTCCCAGGATGCTTTGTTCTATTACGTTAACGTACCACAGTTCTGCTTCCCCGGTTGGCCCGTTGGCCTCCCTGCCCCTTGTTACCTTACATGCCCCATGCCCTAGAAGGTTCTCCACTCCAGGTTCCCCCCATTGGCCCTTGCCCCATCGCCACTCCCCCAGAGTTTCCCATTGGCTCCCATTCCCTAGCCCCACCTGTGTACCGCCCCCGTGCCCTCAGATCATTGGTCCCTGATGCTCCATCTGCTCCTGTATTTAAACCTGGACCCCCCCGCAATCTTTGTCCCTGGACCCCTTCACGTGTGTGGCTGCATTAAACTCCTCCTGTGGAACCCCATACGAAGAAGACCCTTCCCGTCTGTTTGCCGTCGACCCATTTTCTGGAGCTATCTGTGTGTGTGCGTGTACGCGTGTGTGAGTGTGTGGTGGTCCTGCTGAGTGGCTTCACCTTGGAGACGCTTTCGGAAGGTCATGGCACCTCACCATCCAGCACTGCAAGCCTCCGTGACACAGGGAACTCTCAGATTAACACCTGTTGCACTGCTAGGGGATCCCAGGTTTTCAAAACCCTCTGAGAGTCTGAGCTGCCTGTGCTCACGGCCTACTCTGACACAGTGCGGCCATGCAACATGTAATCTGAGTGCTGCAGACAGAGGTGTGAGAAGCTTTGTCAGCCCCTCTTTCTCCCAAGAGCCGTGCTTAAGCTCAGGCACTGTTGGTCTGTCATGCCTGCTCTTGGGCGTATACCTCGTTGGTCCTCATCCTGATACATCAACTTGGATTCCTGGCTTTATTTTGGACCTGTCTCCTCTCTATCGACTTGCCTGGAAATCACTGATCTGTGGCTGGCCCATGATAGCATCACTGTTCTGTCCTCCTTGCTCCAGAGCCAGGGATCTGGCTGGATCTGAGAGTGACAAGGCTGTTCTTTCCTCTCTTCTCACTTTCCCCTGACAGTGAGACCAGTCTGCTGCTATTGGTCATGCAGTGTCTGATACCATGAGCTACAACTGAATTGACATTTCACTGTTCATTATTATTGGCATCTGTGATTGACAAAGTAATATACCAGCTGAGCTCTGTTTCTCAGAGAAGAGAAATTTGGGTATAATGTTGGAAATAAAGGTTGTCAGATGTCTTTCCATCAATGACACTTTTAGGAATACATAAGGAAAACCGCTTATACACGTCACACTCTATATTTTTAGCTCCCTAGGGCAGCAATCATATGAAGATGGGCTATATACTGTTTTATTTTGTTTTTCTTCACCATCAGAACAAATATAGCCACACTTTGAAATTGGCCTGGTGTTACATGTGTCATATTTCACTGCTGGAATCTCATCTACCAGGCTGATTTCAATTAGAACATTGCACTGACCTTACCTTCCTGGGATTGCATTTTTGGTAGCTGTAATCAGAAATTGTACTTGGATAAAAAAAGTGAGTAGTGTATTTAATTGTATGTGTATGCAGCTATGCCTGCATTCTGGATGCTTACTGCAAAAATGTTTAAGGGGATTTCATTTGGGCTTTGGAATATGTAGGTATCAATAGTAACCAGGAGAACTTGCATGCTTTGGCTTTTGTTTGTTAGTGTCCCTTAACCATGTTCTGTACCAGTACAATTCATGATCTTTAAGTAAACGGAAATTGAGCTGTATGCTTAGTTGGTTAAAAAGTGCTGTGCCTGCCCTCTTGACATGCTAGATCCTGTTTGCTGTGAAATATTATGAATTATAAATATTATTTAGGATCTCAGAGGTCTGTACTATTATGTAAGCTGAGAACGCTTATACAGTTGTCAATATCAAATTGACCCTTCCAGTCTTTAAGCTTACCCATCATACATTGCTACTAAGGCAGATTTTTTACTATTTACTTTTCTTCTTGTATATTTATTTTTTGCTAGTAATAAACGATACATTTAATGTACCTACCATATTCAAAGATCAGACAGCATAGTGAGAAAAATGTATTTAAGACAAATTTCCTTTAAAAACATTAGTCTAGAATCTTCTCAAGTTATACTCCTTCTACTAAATTTACTGATATTAAACAGCCCGTAACAGGCAAATAGCTACATTTCCATGGGATATTAATGCTTTGAAAGTAACTGTCATCTTCTGCTTTATTCTGTAGACTAACACCTGCTCAGCTCCTGGAACATGTCACTATTGTACCAAGATCCCACTGATATTTATCTCTCTTTGCTGTGCATTTCAGATTTTTTTTTTAATTAATTTAAAAGGATTTAGGGTGGAAAAGATATCTGATGAAATTATAATCATTATGTAATTTTCTTTCTCTTACACACCTGAAATCTTTGTTGGGCACATGCCCACATGCAAACAAACATCTTCATTATGTTGGCAATAAGCATTTTGTAATTTAAAAAATAATTCCAAAAAGGCAGAGCTAATGATTCGGCAAAGACTTTTAATAGAGCAGCATGAGCACTTAGTACTAAATATTAACCTTGACAAATAGTGTCTGCAGATGGAAAATCAACAACTTTTACTGTAATTTTTTTTCTTAGAAGTGATATCTGAAGTTATATTGCAGAAATAACATTTGCCATGTCTTGTCATGTTTATTTAGATTGTATCAGCTGGGGCAAGCGTCACTGCATGGGCATTTTTGTGGATTAAAAAAAAAAGAAATAACTCTCTTCAGGCAGAATTGATTCTTCGTGCTGCATGTAGGTCTCTGATTGTCCCTGCAGTGCCTGAGGAGTTTCTCAAAGACAACCCTCCCACCTCTTCAGATCACTGAAGCTCAGCTCCACACACACAAAAAATATACCCAAAAAAACCCAACAACAACAAAAAAGCACATTGTACTTTAGTCAGTATTGTGACTTTGTACGACCGGCTCAACACCTTCAAAGCAGTAATGTAAGTGTAGAGTAAGGTGGCATGATCCTGATGTAGTAACATAAAGCTGAAATAACTCTCCATTAAGTGTGTATAAGTAGTGTCTGGAACTTCCAAAGGATTGGTAGCATTGTTGCAGCAAAACCTTTTTAAGGGTAAATTCACAGTTTCATAAGTATGTAATGTAATGATTATTACAAACTATTGCAAACAATTGGATTTTTTCATATCCTGGTGCTCAGATAGAATTCCATAAGAATGAACAGAGTACATCAACATGGAATACTTTATCAGTAGCAAAAGGATTATTCAATATCATCAGTATTTTGATATGAAACTTTTGGGCACATCTTTTGAAGTTGGATTCCATAGTCTTCTCACTGCAAAACATGCATTAACTTCAAAGGTGATTTTGGTTTAGTGAGAATTACTAAATATTAAACTCTTGAAAAGAAAATATAAACTGTATGCAATTTAATCTGCAATATTTTTTTTTTCTTTTTAAGATTCAGGAAACAGAAATGGCATTGGTACTACCAGTGCTATAGGCTAGGTCCCATTTCTGTTACCTAAGAAATATGGGAAAGCAGAGAATATAATTTTTATACTAAAATTCTCATGGAATATCGGCTATATCTTGTAAGTTTAATTACCATCATACTAAAATTTATGGATGTATTTAAGGGGCCATCAAATGAAGTAAGTATATTTCATTTTAACAAATTCAAGTCATACTCTGCTCATAACATTATTTCTACAGAGAATTTAGTTTATAAATATCTTAAGTATATTTGAAACAATATGAAGAAAGACATAAAAACTATACTGTGAATATTGGTTAAAAAACCAAAATATACTCCTATTAATTGGTTTTCTACAGAATCAGGTAAGTTTCCATATAGAAAAAAAAAAAAAAAGATGGTGGAAATCCAAGGGAAAGAGACAAATATTGCTTGTAAATTCTGTGTGACCAGGTCTCCAAAACACTTCATTAAAGCTACATGAAGGTTATTATAAATGCAATTGTTGAAGAGGTGGCTTATATTTAATAAGTTTAAATACAGATATTGACAGTCAGTCAGTCATTGCTTGGCTGCTTTTATGAGAACAGCTCTTGAAAAATCTCCTTAAATTCCCATGGCTTCTGACTACACTTATAAGATGCACTCATGCTTGCAGATATTTAGTGGTTTAAGCGGAACAGTGGAAGACAAGCCTGAATCTTATTCCTTATTTAATTTGAAGTAGGAGCTGACAGCAAACTTTTACATATATCCTTGTGAGAAGCAAGCACTGAAGCCTAAAGTTCTTTTAGCTTCTAGTGACAGCTTTTCTGGTATGTCTTCACAGTGCCACTCATGCTGAGTTAACACACAGCTTGACAAAGGGTCTACAGCTTGAATGTGATGTTTTAAGTCTTGTTGGTACAGTTTTCTATTTGTCAACTGTATAGTCGAGCATTTGCTGAAATTTATTATTCTATTGTCCGGAACTGCTACAGACTATTTCAAATGCTGATACTTCCTTTGAGATGCTAACAGAATGGTGGCAGTTTCCATTGCTGTCCCAAAAGAAAACAGAAGTGGTACAGGTAAATTAATTTTTTCCTTCTGATTACTTGCAATTATAAGCCACAAACTTTTCTGTACAGTAGCAACTTAGAGACATAAAAGAAACTGGAAACACAGAGAAAATGAAGTTGCAGGATTACAGATACACACAGAAAACACCCAAACCTGTATTTCTTTTTGTATGTGACATTAACCACACTGTTAGGCAAAATATAGGTCTCCTCAAATAAAAAATGTTGTATTGTTCAGCCAAAAAAATTGCAAATAAAATATATAATTGTTAATAAATAAACCAGATATAATTCTTTCACATTCTGTCCAATTCTTTTACCTTTCTAATAGTTTTGGCAATTTTCCCCCTCTTTCTCTTAAAGAAAAGACTTGAACCCAACATTTTTTATGCTATTCTGTTGTTTTGGATTCTTCATTTCCTGATCTTATAACAATAGGCAATGAATAGAATATTGTGAATCATTAGAAAAGTAGAGAAGCATCTTTAAAACCTTACAAGAGTACATAGGTTTAGAAATTGTCTACGTATGTAATATATTCTTGAATAGTCTGCTCTAAAAATTCACTTTTTTTCTGTAGTGTTTCTCTTTCAACTGTTTGCCCTGTGCCAAAACCAACAATAAAATCAAAAGAAACAAAAAATTTATGGTCTTCAGCAACGCTATGGACAACAGGCTGGAAAGCACCCTCCCCACAGGGAGTAAGAACAAGTTGGCACAAACATCTGGATCACTTAAAGAGGGCTGACATCCACAGGTACCTCAAAAGCCTGGAGAAAGGGAGCAACAAGATCCCAATGAACTTCAACAAAGACGCATATGCAGTCTTACATCACAGACTGGAATCAGGCTGATTAGGCAGCAGCCCTGTGAAAAGGGTCCTGATGGAAAATAAGCTACGAAAAGAAAGCTCATAAATTTATTAAGACTGGAAGACTCATTCAATCAGCTGAGTGCCTGTTCATACATCTTGTAGTCAAATACATTTACAGTCACAGTACCAATAACTTGTCTTTAACTAAAGAATATTTTGTACTTTGCACTAGCAAACTTTTATAGTAAATACCACATTTCAGGGGAATTTCAGTGGCATTTCAGGGGAAAGGCACTGTGAATTGAAACACCAGGGAGATTTGGTAAATTCTGCAGCATTGCAAAACAAAAAACTGAAAGGAGTATTTAACCATTATTTTTCTTCACCTTTGATCTTTTATTTTCAAATATTTTTACCATTTCACCTTTTATATTTGCTTGCAAAGCAAAAAATTGTGTTGCCAGTAATCTAAATGAGCAAATCACTGGAAAAACGAATATTTTAAATATTTAGACTACAATGTAGCATTTGTATTCTGTAATTCATCATACGTGCTATAATCATTCTGTGTTCTCATATACTTTGTGATGACATCAATTCCATAGGACAGCATGTATCTATTCTTTCATATCTTCATAATTACTGTACAGTTTTCTTCATAATTTTATGTGAAAGTCTACATGATTTTTTTAAGGAAAATATTACTTCCCAAGCTCTCTCTTGCTTTCCTACTAATACCTGGAAACCATACAGTAAATACATGCTGATTTTTGTACACACTCTTTGAACATTACATCATCTTTTACTGTCTTTCAAAAAAAATTATGTATAATATTCTTTGCAGAAACCAGCACTAATAATACTAATCCAAATGACTGTTTCTATGTTTGCTGGATCATAATCTAAGGGATAAACAGGATTTATATCACTTAATAAAAAACATAACTTAATAATGAGACATATGGTGAATTGTTACATATAAGCAAGAGTAGATCAATTCTATTATATCATTAAATTCACCAAAGGGTAAAATCATATTTGGAAGGAAAGGATGAAGGAAAAGGCAGAACATGAAACAAATCAGAAAAGGAATTTAATTTCTGAGTTTCCTGACACTAGGCAGTTTATGTGTAAAAATCTATGTTCCATAAACAATCTTTTGCACTATAATGTCTTATTCTGTTTTATGGTTATGAAAAAGAGAGAAAAGAATGACAGAATGAGCACAGCCAAATTTTTCCTATAGTGCCGTATCTCTTCTTTGACAGCATTACTTTTCTCCATTAATTCTAGCAGCTTAAACTGTATTTGAACCCTTGAGGGTGGGCAAGTATGGGAATGGGTTGTTAAATTTAGGGTTTGCATCACAAGCTACGAAGTATATACATTTTAAATTAACTAAGGATGTAAGAACAATTAATCAAAAAAAATCTCCTGAGATAGTTTGTGAAGTGTAAATCAAAGGGAGTGTTTGAACTGAATGATATATACTGGAGGCGTGGTTGTCCTTGTTTGACTTATTATTGGTGATTAGTGAGAGGAAGTCATTAATGTCTGGAAAAGGCAAAGGGCTTTTATGGTATGTGGTAGGAATATTTCTTGCCTATTCTGTTTTCATCTCTCCACTTTGAATTACTTTTTATGGATTGCTTTATTTTTAATTATAAAATTATACTAAATTGCTAGAATATACTGCACAAGTTGAGGGGAGAGTCTCACTCTACTGCTATGGTTACATATACATGCTTTTATTGACAACAACTTTAGGTCCTACTTTGATGAATTTCCACTGCACTAAAACATCCATTAAAATATTAATTAAATGCACAGTGGGAAGTCTTGGCTTGACTTTAGACATAAGCAAGCAAAATTCCTTATGGCTAACTTCCAGTCTTTATCTGTTATGATAAATTAAACCCATAGTAATAGGTCAGCAAAGAGCAACTTACAGCATAAGTTATGGGACAAAATGTTGCTCTTTTTCTACAGCTCAGGAGAGATGTAGGTTGCCAAGAAGGGTAGGTTCTTGGCAACTATCAGAGTTGTTAAAGAACCAGTTACAGAGGTAAAGGATCTGTAATCCAGGCTTAAATACTTAAAGTGTGATATATCAAGAAAACTATCTTGTTCCAGTATATAATTTAATTTAATGCATATGATGTGTTTGTGGCACAGTATTCTGTTCATAGTTTATTGGATCCAGTTTGTATGTTCATCAACAAAATATTATTTACATAATTTACTTCATTCATTCATGATGTATCTCTCCTATTAATTCATAACTGTATTTTTGACCAGTGTTAATGAGAAAGAAACAGAGGAAGCTAAAAGCTTCCCACTGTTATCATCAGCTGGCAGACGTCTAACAGAAGTACTCATTTCATTTTTAAATCATTTATGATTTAAAATAAATTAACTTTGGAAGACCTTCATTACAGAAAATACAGGGAAAACCCCCAAAACTCTAATACTGGGATTAGGATACTCTCTTTTGCTTCCTCCCTCATGTATGGTTAGAAAATTTTGACTTTTCAGTAGCAGCTGGGCCCAGCTGTGGCAGAGCAAAGGACTGACAGAAGACATAGAGGAGAAAAAAACTAGATGATTTGGCAGAAAAACCAAATTTCTAATAAAGCTCTATGTGACAGCTGCTCAGAAGCTATCAATGTAGTCATAATTTTTGAAGAAGAAAAATGAGAATTAGATTAAATGCAGGCATGTTCCATGCAGGTTTGAGGTGTGTGCCAGTACATAAGATGTCTCCATGGATATGAGCCTTAACTGATTGCATTGGTTAAACAACTAATTGGGATCTGCTATCAGGGAATATTTACTAAGTTAACAAAGCTATTATTAGAGCCTAATTAAACTAATTTCCTCTATATTATCTCTCTTTCCATATATCCAGAAAGTTGCATACTATATAGTGAGACTTGCAATTAAGCCATATTTATATATTGACTTTATATTACAGTCTGTTTAAAATTACCAGAATGATACCCAGATTTTTTTTTCAGTGAAAATATATGTATACTCATATGTTCTTATAGATATATATGTATGCACATTCACTGCCTATAAGAGTTCAGGCATGACTGTTTTCTATTCTGATCATGTTGTGCAAAACTGCTTTTACAAGCTATTCACAGTGTTTACAGCTTTTAGATAAAGAGTAACAGCTATTTAATAGATATTACATATATTCTTAAATATTTGATTCTTTCTTATTCCTAATAAAAATTCAGGCATACAAGTCGTGATTTTGTGAAGAAAATAAATACCGAACTATGAACTTCATGTAAAGTGCAGTTTGTTTGCTCTTTGCTTTGATTGCTTCTGATATATATCTTTAATAATCTGATTTTCAACAAAGAGAGGATAAAAATTATTTTTCACAAAGCTTGTGTTAGCATTCTTTTCTCTATGAATAACAACCTAGAGAGTACAGGACAGTAAGAATCACTCAATTCATTTTTCCTCATCTTCCCGGGCCCTATCATCTGTTAACCTTCCAAGAATTGTACTTATCTTGTTCAGGCATGCATTTAAAACTTCCTTGTGAATACTTAGTTTCTTCTTTGAGAAATAAGTAAGATTTTAGAGTCATAGTTTGAATTTATTTCCCTTTTAGGACATTTCTTTTTTAACTATTTGGTAATCACTGCCTTCAACTCTTTTAAGTCTGCCAGCTAGCTGATACTATGATTTGCTGTTTTCTGCTGTCATTTCTTATTCACTCCCATTCACTTTATTGTCGTTTCATTTAGCTATTATCATTATTTTTTTTTTATTGTTCTTCTTATTATTTTTTTGCATGCATTTAAGCTTCAAAAGTTTCTGCTCAAGTTAGGCAGAATCCCAGTGCTTACTGCTGAATTTTTCTTTACTGATGTGTATGTTTACTACCATTCTTTCATTACCTAATTTGATTCTGCCCTGTGATTTGACATGTGCTGCCAATCAAGTCTGGGTTCCAATTGCTGACCATGGGTACCAGTAGACCATCTGGGTGGATGACTTTGTTGATTCTACATAACTGAGAGTATGAGATTTTTCACATTCTTCTCCCACTAGGTGGGAATCAACAGTTGATTTGGAAAGCGAAGGAAATATCTAGGAATAAATTTTTACTTGACAGCTGTTCAAAAGCTATCAAGGAATCATATACCACAGAATGAAGAAACATTCTCTGAAGCAGAAACATGACAACTAGATGAAATGCAGCTATGCTACATGGAGGTTCCATATGAGTTTGTCTTCACTGACAAAAAATTTAGTTACGGAAGGACACTATGGTCCAAACAGACAAAGGGAGACTGGATGGCTGTGCAAATGCATGATGTGATATGGAATCCAAGCCACTTAAAATCTACCCCCATAGTTCTTCAATATATTGCAGACATTTCATTTTATATTTGTTTAAAATGTAAGCTAAACCTCTTATCTTTTTGTAAGTAATTCTATAGCAGTTATCCTATCCTGTCTTGCAGCCTCAAGAGGATATAATATAAATATTATTATTAATTATAAAATATAAACCAGAAAATATACTTTATCTTATACATTTTGAGACCATACCCAGATACTAGTTTAAAGTATGACATATATATGCTTGTAGAGTTCATTACCTTCCTCTCCCACTTTCTCTGTTCCTTCACACTTGAAAGTCATCCCTGATCAAAGTACTTATATACAGTGTCCAACTCTACAAAACCTCTGCCTACACCAACCTTACCTGCTGGACAGCAATTCCTGTGACCAGTTGTTAGGATCCAATTATTAAGAGATATCTCTGCCTGTATTAAGGTGCATATGCCAAAGTCAATAGTACAGATTTTATTTAACAGTAAATGTGAGGTAGAGACAGAGAGAAAGATGGGAGGGGTGTGGGGGGAGAGAAAGAGAGTGAGAGAGAGAGAGATCAAGTGAAGGTATCACCACCATATGGAATCCTGTGGCAGGACACTGGTCTTTCTTCACCCTGGTCTGCTCAGTGGTGGGGATCCTAAAGTGTTCTTTTGAAGGTACCACTTTTACATAGTCCAAGTCCCAGGTATCCAGAGGTGTACACACTGTTCCCAGAACTTGGGATGACGTGTGTAAGCAGCTGCTTCCTTTCTCACAGTTTGAGACTAATTCCCACAGCCATGGTGGGAATTTTTGTCCAAGTAAGTTATCGAGCTCTGCCTCACCAGGCCTGGCATTTTCCTGTTGTTGCTGTCTGTGTTTTTCCCACATTCTGAATAGAGGAATTTTGTCTGGTATGCTAATTCCAAACCCTCAGCTCCATTTAGATCTGGTTAACAGCTTCCTCTCTACCATCTGTGCTTAAATTCCTGTTGTGGTGGCTTATCTTGTGGGAACTTCCTTCTCTGATAGCGTTTGAGACAGTTCATTGTGCTTCTTTAAGTCTTCACACCACTGTGGTTGTTTTTAGCTAGCCATGGTAACATTTATCCTTTGTCATGAAGAGGGTGATAGAGACCAAGCATGGGGAAATGCACGTCTCATAATTGGTTTTCCATAATACTTCACAAAACTTCAAAACTTCTTTTCAGCTCTAAGGACATGATCCAGAATTCAGTAAAACCAGTTCCAGATTAGACATTCTAGCTATTCTGGTGTCTGTGGACTTGACAAACTTTGATTTCTTTCTCTAATAATGAGAAGAAATCTTACCTTGGGTGTTGTTCTGTTCAATTAATTTGACCTTCCAGATTTAAAAATGTTGTGCGGTCTCCAATGAAATAATGAAAATTGTGTTAGACACAATACAATTAACAGTTGGCAAAGTAACTCCACATGCCTCAAAACGTTCCTTTTTTTTTTTTTTATTGGATTCATGAAGTTTACAGCCACGCATTTTGAAGTAAAACCTGTATCAGTATATTTAATATCAGCTGTACTGCACTACACACAGTTCAGACAGAACATATAGTATGCATGTTCATACACAGCCATGATGAAAGTAATGCTTTGATAAAATAAGATGTATTACACACAGAGGACACAATTTTTGACCTCTTGCACATTAATTAAAATTGCAAATATTTTTATTAATTTGAATATCTATAAATCCACATTTTATTCTTTTGCTTAATTCTTATACTAAAACTGTGTGTATTTCTGATTTTTGTTTATGCCTACATGTCTAAAACATATGGAGCAATTCTACAGCTTCTGCAGCCTTCGCTTGTTGAAGGAGAGAATCTGAAGTTTTCCATGAGAGTCTAATGATATATTTCAAAATTGCAGTTGATTTGTAACATAAATGTATGAGTGTGCCTTCTCACTTCAGAATCAGTTTATTCCTGAAGGATTCCTGAGAGACTTTTCAGTCTCATAAGTAAGAATTTATTAGAACTGTACCTTACTGACAGAACCAAATAGAAGATACCAGCAAGATAAACAGCATTTTAATTTTTAGCAGGCTGAAATTGAAACTGTCAATTTGAAATTGACAATTTGTTGCTTTTCAAAATTTGTGATCACAACAATCACACCTGAAAACAGGATTTTATAAAAAGCTCTACAGAATTCAGCTTAGAAAAAAAGGCTATCACATTATTTTTGCTAGTGAATTTAATTACAAGAATGAAACTGCTGTGTATTGATTTTTAATATCATAAGCCTTGAATAGCTCAAAAAGTATTTTGTGAAGCTGTTCTTATTTTTTAGTATTAATTTCTTGCAGAGATAATTACATGTTTTGTCACTAAAAAAATCTCTTTTTTGATGGCTGGGATAAATACAGGTATTAAATAGTATAACAGAATAATTTGCAAAGGTATGCTGTTATTTCTCTTGTTGTTTTTAATGGAAACCAGGAAACAATGAGGATTTTGGAGTGGAAATCCAAAAAAGAATTAATGTGCTGGAGCATGTCCAGAAAAGGACAATGGGGCAGGTGAAGAGTCTAGAGCACAAATCTAATGAGTAGCAGCTGAGGGAGCTGGAGTTATTTATTCTGGAGAAAAGGAGGCTCAGGGGAGACCTTATCTCTCTCTGCAACTACCTAAAAGGAGATTGCAGCTAGGTGGAGGTCTGTCCTTTCTCCCAAGTAACTTTTCCAGAAGGCTGAACAGCACAGGGTTGATTTAAGTTTGTTTAGAATAGATGGAGAGGGGAAAAAGGTCTCCATTTGTTGTAATTTCTGCATTCAGTTTTTGTCTTATCACTCTTCCAGAAATTACTGCACATGTACAAGTACACAAAGTTTTACCTCTTCTCTTGTCACAAAGATTAAATAATGTAAATTTTCCATGTGAGTGTTTCTTTAAAGCAAGAAAATATCAAAATGCTAATAAAGCTGACACTTTTTCAGGTGGCTTTTAGATCACATCGTTTTAACTCAGAATGTAGTTTCTGACTCACTAGTAAACAGAGAAAAGATTAAAAGCAATTTTAAAGGGATTAAAAAATGCTGAAAAAAGTGATTTTTCAAATCTTAAATTCAAGCTATTGTTGGAATTAACTTATTTTCCCTCAAATATATGGAAGTAATCTACATTTATTTCTTTTCTTGAAAGCTTTCATTAAAATTCTTAGTAATGCTTCATTAGCTCTCTAGTATTAAAGAAATTATGCAGGATTTTCTTTGTTTTTAAGCTGAAAGGAAAAGATTTAATGAAAAAGAAGATACACGACATAGCCAAATAACTAACAATTTTAGTTCAAATGAACATACATATATATGCACACACATATATTTAATGTTATCCTAATACAACTCATTTGTGCTTCCATATCTTATTAACTACCCAGCAAGTTTGGATCATTTACGAGTGCTGAAGTTAATGCATTTAGTTAAGGCTAAGAACTCGTTTCCGTATCAGAATGTGACTATTCAGCTGCATCTTTTTTTTTTGCATTTTGCATTTTTTTTACTGTAACTGAAGTTTTTAATGTAGCTTCTGAAAGTTAGTATGTCTGGTCTCCATTATAGATTGATTAGCAACAGGCAAGGGAAAATAAAGTAGAAATTAATTATTTAAATCACTATCTGAATTTTGTTAAACTCCATTCCACCATTCTGGTGGAATAGTATAAACTGATTCTTAACAGCTGAGGTTGGGGGTAAAACAGGCTTCACAAACTGCATGAAGAGATACTGAGGAAGGTTTTTTTTTCCAGAAAACTCAGTAGCTCAAGTTTTGTGTCAGAACAGGTAATACAGAGGCTGGAAAACACATGTCTCTAAAAACCACAGTAAAGTTTCCACCCAGGATTAGCTGAAGGGAATGGTTGGAGATGTTTTGTATTATGCTATTGATATTTATAATATCAATTATATATTAACAAACATAATTAACTTTTGTTTCAAGTTTTGAAGAGGTAAAACTCAACACCAGGTGTTATGATTGCCTTTGCTAAAAATGTTCTTTGGTGCAATTTGGTTTATATCACCTTTGTTTATTACTAAGATGGTAACTCACCTGACTAGAATTTAGACAAGACCACTGGATTCTGACCTCTGCTAGAACTGAAATGTAGGCAACCTTCTAAAAGCAACCAAAGTGAAACTTCCCCATAGCATGTTTATAAGAAACCCACATCCTTGGCTATCCTACAGTGCCTTTCATTGTTATGCATGTGCTACATTCACAGCTTTAAAGGCAGCATTAGTGGGATGAATTGGATTCACAGGCTAGTCTAAAAGTGTTGTCTAGTCAATAACAAAGCAAGCTAACAGTAAAGAATGCAAATTGTACAGTATGTAATCACACTAATGTAATTTGAAAGCTCTTGCTAGTTTTCTTTCTACAAACTAGGTTATTTGTTGACAAAATACAATGAGAAAGTAACACATGTAACACAAGTTACATTTAATTTCTTAATCATAATTGATCAAGAAATAAAAAAGAAACCTCTAATTCTCTAAGGTCTGCTTCTAATACACTTATTCATGTTGAACAGTTTCTTAAATAGTAAATAAACTCAGTAAGAGACTTAGGTCCCCATTTAATTTTAAAATCGATATCTATGTACATTTTAAAAGCAATTAGGGAGCAGCAGTTCATGATTGATTGGCAGAAGGCAAGGAAAAATAGAGTAGAAAGTAATTCTTTAAATGAGTATCTGAATTTTGCTAACCTCCAATATTCACTCATCATAAGAATTTCTTCCTGATGCAGAGGAAAAGAAAGACAGTAAACTGCTGTCCCTTTGCTGTCTTTGAGAAGTAGAAATCCAGGGAAACTGGGTAATTAAGAGAAACATAAGAAAAAAAAAAGGATAAGAAGAAAAGAGAGAAAGAGAAAGAGAAGATAAGTAGAAGATAAGAAGGAAAAAGAACTCAGTTTAAGTAATGTCATTAATTAATTAACTGTACAAATGAAAAAAATATTAATGTATTTGTATAACATATGAACTACCAATTTGAGTATGGGATTAACAAGTCATGAGTTTCTGAACTATAGCCCCGTGTACAGACCTGATTTACATCTCCAGATTAAGCTGGCCTCTTTCGTGAAACTCATTTTCTTTGTAGAAAGCCTGAACACTTGAACTGAATATGAATAGGCTACGTAGGCACTTAGGTATATAAACTTCTCTAATTCTCTACTTATTTGCAACTTCAGTTTGTAACAGAAATAGTGATGTGTTATACCCACTATGTTCCTGAACTCCTTTCATGTTACTCTTAACTTCTTGTCTGTGCAAGATTATCAGCATTATCTTTCTTGTACCTAATTTGCACCTACTTACACATCTCAAAACTACTACACCGCTTTTCTCACAAAGTGTATATGTAAACCTCAGTATATATAGGAGTTCTTTTTTTTATTTTTTCTCCACTTGTAAAGGAGTGTCTGACAGGTGTCTAAAATTAACCACACATCAGTAATGTAAGCAGATAAGACAGGATCCAAAGCATATAAAAATAAAATAAATTGCCTTTTTTTCCTGTCTTTTATAGCTTAAAGGATTTCAGCCTTTATTATTACTTTCTCAGTTTGACTACTCTATCTTTGGAATAACACTAACCCTACTATTACCTTCCTGTGCCTTCACTCTTTATCACAAACTATCCTCCTCTTGCCTTCTATTATTTGCCTTCAAAACCATGAAAGTTTGGCTGTCAAGGCTCTAAGTTCAGCTACTGTCTTAATCACCTCTTTCGTCCCTTCCCAGAAGTTTGTGCTGGGCTCAAGGTCATCTTGATGGGACTTATCAATGCAACCTGGGATCAGACTGTGGTGGATACAGCTGTGTGAGAACACTGTGATAAAACTCCTCTAGAATCTCTTTACCTCTCTTGGGTGGTGTATTTAACTCAGACTGTTACCCTTATTCTTTCTCTGAGCTGTGGGCTGTGTGTCCCTATGGCTGTCCATGCACCTTGCTGATTTTGTAATTTTGGCTTGCTGATGTGACTCATAGCTTGATCTTAGACCTGCCTTGCCACTGTGGACTTGCCTGTCGACTGTGTCTGATACAAGTTCCTGTCTCCAGACATGTTATCTTTGCTCAAACGCTGTGGGACTGCATCCTTTGGTGGTGAAGACACTGCTCCTGCCTGACTCATTGAGACCCTTGGCTCCCAGCTGGCCTTCCTTTGACAAGAAATCTGTCCTTGCTGCACCCTGACACTACCATGCCTATATTTCTGCTGCATGATGCCTTAATTCTCCACTCTGCTGTTACAAATTTCAGCACCTTGTTTCTTCACTCCTGCTACCATTTTGTCATTATTTTCTTGCCATCTTTTTCTCTTTATCTAGTACTTTCCCCCCCCAGGCTAATGCAGCCCTATTTTTCATTGCTCAGTTTGAGATTTACCTGCGACAAGAATGTTTCACTTCTCTTAGCTGTAGAGCAGGGCTTGCACAACTGATTCCAAATATGAAAAATTGTTTAAAGACAGAAAATAAAATGTGTTGGTGCACAATTTTATTAATTTTTACTTCTTAATGTGAGATTTGAGTGACCTACATGAAACTGAGTGTGGGGAGATTCTTGACAATATTAACAGAACAATATATGATATCTTCTAAGAAGCAAGCTATAGTAATCAGGATTTACACTACCGGGAATAGATCTGCAAATTAATAGCTAGCAGAAAATGCTTACAGAAATACTTACGGAAAGCTTGGGTAGCTTTATGGAAGATAACTTTTCTATGTAATTAGTTTCCAAAAATGCTTCTAGTGTAAAGAAAAAGTAGAGAATTAGAAATCAGCTGCAATGGATAGTTGCAAGGGTGTTTTCTCCTTTTGTTCTTTTTAAGGATATTTGTTACAAAATTTTGAAGAATCAAGCATTTTTACGGGAAGTAGCAGAATGAAAGGAAGAACGTTTTAAAAGAGAGAGCAGATATTTCTATAGATAGTAAGATTTTTAAGGTAATATATAACTAGATACTGCCAAGTATCCTAAGAAGATACTGAGCTACATATTTGCTCAAATCCTTGGTGTTTTCTGCATACATCTAAAAATAAAGCATTGCAGTCATGAATGCAGACACCCCAAAGTCAATACCTTGATTAAATGTCTAAACTGCAAGGGAGAAAGGAGCTTCCTCAAAACTGTTTACAGTGCTGGGAGCCAGTGCAGGTAAAGGTGTACATCTTGTCTCTCTAATACTGATTTAGTGTAACATGATTTTTGGTGACACTGTGATTCAAACTGAAGAAAACTCTCTAAGTGGGCATTCAAGGTCTGTTTTGTATAACTATGCTAAGTTATCTTCAAAGTTTTTTTAAATAAAGATAAATTTTAAGCAATGAATTAGAAGATAGAAGACTTCTACATCTACTGTGCTGTAGATCTACTGATAATTCTACCTTCTGGTGGGACTGAAAAACCACAGTTCAGTCTCACTTTACTGAAAGTTTTTTCATCTTTAAGTTATGTATTATGGAAAGGATATAGATTTTGACTGAACTTGTTGTACTTTGAATAAAAGGCTGAAAACTAATTTGACCAGAGAAGGAGACCAAGGCTGAACATGACAGTGTCTAGTAGCTACAGTAATTCTCTAAAAGATGGGGACAAGACTGTCCAATATTTGTTCTACAGCCTGATTACAAATTTTGTGTGAATAAGGCTTTGTGAAAAATACATGTCCAGTTTTTGGCATGGGGAGACAATCCATTACAAAATCAAGTCATCCCTATAGCCATTTGGATACAGAGTGACAGAGTCAATCTATCCAGCTTTAGTCATGAACTTCTGCTGAATCAGAATAAAGCCTATGAAATGTATGGACCCGCAGATTTTACAGGTTGAAAAAAATCAGCAATTATTTTTTAGAATTCAACAACAGAACATGGTCAGGCATTCACATCTGTAGAGCAACATACCATTTTCTCAGCTGTGTCAACATATTACTAAAGCCACACTAGAAATCAACTCAAGGAACTGATCATACTTCTATATAAAAATGTGCAACAGACTGTGCAGAAACAAATGACTAATCCTTTTAGGAGATAGGTGAATGGGACTCTGAGGTTGTTTTGCTGTTGCAGCCCCATGTGTCATTATACCATGGCTTGAAATGCTGCAGGTACAAACACAAGTAAAATTCCTGGGGAATTTTAATGATGGATGATAAGAGGACTGCAGAAATTAGGTCAATTCACATTTCAAAAAGGGCAATTTTGAAGACCTGAGTCTTGATTTTAGAATCTGTATTTTAAAATAACATATCGGAAATTCAGTTTAATTAAAAAAAAGCCCTGAACAACCCAGATACTTGATATACCAAGCTTAGCTTGTTTCAGGGGGTTCCTTCAATGTGAAGTACTACTTCTAAAGTTAGACAATTGGCAACATTTGTCCTGGTTTCAACTGGGATAGAGTTAATTTCTTCTCGGTGGCTGTTACAGTGCTGTGCTTTGGATTTGGAACGAGAATGGTGTTGATAACACATTGGTGTATTGGGTTTTTGCTAAATCGTGTTTATCCTTTATTTTGCTTCATTCTCTGCCAGCAAGGATGTACACAAAGGAAACTGGGAGGTACTATAACTGGGACAGGTGACCCAAACTCGCCAAAGGGATATTCCATGCCACACAAAGTCATGACTAATATATAAACTGGGGAGAGTTATCTGGGAGCATAGTCGATCTGGGATTGGAAAGGGGCATTTGGCATGTGTCAGCTGTCAATGAGCAACTGCATTGTGCATGACTTGTTTTACCCTTTTTATTATCAGTATTTTTACCATTTACCATAATTACTATATTTTACTTTATTTTCAATTATTAAACTGTTCTTATCTCTTATACAAGTTTTACTCCCCATTCCCCTGGGATGGGGGGAGAGAAAGGAGAGGTTGAGCAAGCGGCTGCATGGTGCTTAATTTTCAGCTGGGCTTAAAACCATGACAAGATTTTATTTAGAATCCTTTGTTGCATTCAGTAACAACAAATCTCATTAACAGGTCCTGGAGTTTGCTAATTTTTATAGGTTCCAATAATAGAAAATTAATTATTTTATATATAAACTCCCCATTTTTATTGTCTTCTTTCCTCATTTATCCTATAAAGTTTTTTTCAGAAAGTTTTCCAACATATCATGAAAAGATACTCAGAGACACTCATCTTTCTGTTTTGTAATGGAATCCATTGCCACTGAAGTTATAAGTTGAATGAAAGAGTTATGATTGATTGTACCTGGTCATAATTTTCAAAATACAGTTAGCTATTTAACAAATAAAAGATGCAGGCAGCATGTTGCTCTTCTTTCAAAATGCAAGAAAAAGTATGCAAAAATTAATCTTAAGCAAGTTCAGTATATTACTGATCTGATTATACTACTTGTATCATGATCTGATAACTTCTGATTATACTATGAGCTTCTCTGAGATGGTGTATTTATTACTTTGTTCAGTTTAGTGTTGTAAATAAAAACATTTTCTTTCAAGTGTGAAATTGCTTGAATTCTGATTCAATGATTTCCCATACAAAACAAAAATAAGAAATGTGATCTGTTGAGCCATTTATGACATCACATGTTCATTGTCAGCTTTTTCGTCCAGCTCAACAAATCCTGGTTAAATTCCTTGCATGTTTTAAACAAATTTGAAAGATCAATGTGACTGACAAAAGCATAAGTTTCTATTTCGTAATTGGCTGATATTAGCAAATATGAAAAATATGAAAATATGTTAGGGCAATTTCCATTACTAATACATTGAATACCATGACAGAATGCTTCAGAACATCTAATTTCTATTCACTTAGCTGATGGTTAATGTGTTGACACTGATTATTTTTGATGCTTTTCCTATTTGATTTTTGTTGAATTTGCTCACTGGAAAAAAGCGTTAAGCAGAAGACACGTAATTAAATATGATCAACTTTCAGACAACCCTGAAATTATGCAGGATCTGCTGCTTCAGCTGGGTCCCAATAAATCTATGGGGCCTGATGGGATTCATCCAAAAATCCTCAAAGAGCTGGCTGATGTCATGTCAAAACATTGCTTCATGATTTTTGAGCGGTCTTGGAAATGTGGAGAGGTCTCATCTGACTGGAAGCTGGTGAACATTGTCTTGCTTTTCAAGAAGGGCAAAAAGAAGGACCCCAGAAACTGGAGGTCTGTCACTGTCTCTTCAGTGCCTGGTAAAGTTATGGAGAAGATTATTCTGGGAGATATTGAAAAACACCTGAAAGACAACGCAGTCACTGGTGACGGCCAGCACCGCTTCATGAGATGAAAATCCTGCTTATCTAACCTGGTTTCCTTTTATGACAAGGAACCCAAGTAGTTGATCAAGGGAATCCACTTGATATAGTCATTTTGGGTTTCAGCAAAGCTTTCAACATTGTCTCTCTTAGTATCCCTCTGGATGAAATGTCCAGCACTCAGCTGGATAAGCACATTGTGTGATGAGTGAGCAAATGGCTCACAGGTCTGGTGCAAAAGGTTATAGTGACTAGGGTGAAATCTGACTGGTGACCTCGTCACCCACTTGGTCACTAGTGGGATCCCACAGGGCTCCATCCTCAGCCCAGTTCTCTCCCACATCTTCATAAATTACTTACATGCAGAACTGGAAGGGATACTGAGCAAGTTCACAGATGATACAAAACTGGGAGGAGCTTTTGACTCCCTTGAAGGCACAGAGGCCCAGCAGAGAGATGGCAAAAAATTAGAGGATTGGGCAATCACCAGCCATATGAAGTTCAGCAAGGTGACTTGCCTGATTCTGAATTTGGATGGCAACAACCCTATGCAGAGCTACAGACTGGGGGAAGAGTGGCTGGAAATCCTCCCAGCAGAAAGGGACCTGGTGGTGCTGGTCTACAGCAGCTGAACATGAGCCAGAGTGTGCCCAGGTGGCCAAGGTGGCCAATGGTATCCTGGTCTGTATCAGAAACAGTATGGCAGGGAACTTATTACTTGGTTTTAAATTTGCTTCCTACTCGAGACACTGGATGACCCGTAGATTTTGTAGACAACTGTAATATTTCCCCTCACTTACATCTTTGCCAGGCTGGGCTGAGTAACTAGATCTGCACCATTTCTGACATTTCTGACATTCTTAGATCCCATGTTTAATTTGTCTTTCCCTTTTGCAGGGCGAGAACTGAACTACACAAAATATTGCATGGATGAGTGCATTAAGGATTGATGCACTGTATTGATTACTTTTTCTGTTGACCAGATCAAGAGAGTATTTTGATCTCAATGCCCCTTTTACAACAGCTGTATTTTAAGACAATCAACAGGGGAATCTGATACAACAGGTATCTGGGTGGCAGCACAAATAATTGAACTGACATTTGCCAATTTATTACATGTATGCCATAAACTAGTTGGATAAAGTCCACAGTTGCTTTCTCTCAGCTATGTGTGTATATATTAGATAGCTGGAACTCTTTTGCCAGTAACTATTATGAATAACAGCAGACTCAGTGACAAGTGACAGTACAGCTATTGAACTTCTAGAAGAAAATGATTCAACTTCTCTTGAACTTGTGTCTTCATTTTTGTGGTGGATAGGTCTTTATAATCAATATTTTTGTACACTTTTTACTTTTATTATTTATTTTTATTTCTAATATATGGTATATATATCACAATGTCTGCATACAGTTAATATTTTTATAATATTATGTATATGTATATGCATATAAGATATGCTGTCATTATAACATTATGTTATATGTATGTATACAGATTTTTATATATGTATATCTCTACATTTATACACTTTTAATAACAAAACAATCCATATCTGTAGTTTTTCAGAGCGACAGAGGCTTTGTTTTATCAAGGGGTCTGTACTAAGCACCAGTTACTATGGAAACCTGAAAAGATTGAAACTCAAATAAATGTGTTGCCTAACAGTATTATGCTGAAGCCTGATATTCACAGTGACAAACCCAATGTGTAGTGATCAAGAGAACCATCTAAATTAAAGAAAAATCAATCGGGCAAAAATAATCTTCTTTTCCTCCTTTTTCTCCACCCCCAGCTCCCTCTAAAAATCAGAATGACTAAAGGTATAAGTGAAAAGCAGTCTAATAGGGAGGAATAATATTGTACTCTCGGTAAAGTGAATTGCTAACAATATTCCATAAGGTTTTTGGCAATAAGTAGCTGTGAGAAACAAAATATTCAGTGTGCAAAATGTGGATAGAGTTCTTGGAGAGGAGTTGCTGTGGCATTATAGTATGAAGGGAGAAAAACTTTGATGTGTCTATATATTCACTAGCAGAGATATTAAAATAGCTTGTCTTTTAGTGCTAGATGTTCACTAATGGCACTTGACTCTATGGCTGTATTTCAGTTGACACTGAGTATGCAGCTGCTTGACATCGTCAGTGATTAGCCAGAGCTGAAGTCTAAAGGGGGCTATCTGCCTGAAACACCATACAGATAGAAAGAAATAGTGATGGCATGTTGCAGTGAATGCACAAGGCAATTTGAAGAAGTGACACAGGTTCAGCTGACTGAAAGAGCATAATGATTTATTACCTGTGTGTGTCATATAGCATTCTTTTATGCCTTTCACTACTTTGTGTATCTGAACACTCTGTTGCAGTGTGTGAAAAAGTGTGCTTTTGAAACAAAACAAAGTAAAATAAAACTTAAGCAATCTGATCTTTTGTATGATTCTGAAGTTCCGAGCTTTCTAAATATTTTATTTTTTATAGAATCATAGGATTTAATCATTACGTTAGAAAAGGCCTCTGAGATCATCAAGTCCAACCTTTGACAAAACACCACCACGTCAATTAAACCATAGCAGTAAGTATCATATCTCAAATAGTTTTATGGATGGTGACCCGAGCACCACCCTGGACAGCCTGTTCCAAAGCTTAACCACCTTTTCAGTGAAGAAATTCTTCCTGATGTTTGATGTGAAGCTCCTCTGGCACAGCTTGAGACTATGTTCTCTTGTTCTCTTGCCAGCTGCCTGGAAGAAGAGGCTGACCCCCACTTGGCTACAATCTCCTTTGCTCCTTTCCTGTATTTGCAGGAGTGGTAAGGTCTCCCCTGAGCCTCCTTTTCTCCAGACTAAACAACCCCAGCTGCCTCAGCTGTTGCTCATAAGGCTTGTACTCCAGTCCATTCACCACCTCTGTTGCCCTTCTCTGGAGTCACTTCAGTATCTCAATGTCTTTCTTACAGTGAAGGACCTGGAACTGAATACAAACACGCAAGGTGTGACCTCACCACTGCTGAGTACAGAGAGATGATCACTTCCCTAGTCCTGCTGGCCACACTGTTTTTCTTGCTTCTTTAGAAAGAAATAATTTTGCCTACTTTATCCTATGTAGAACAAACTTTTGTTGAAAAGAAGAAAAAAAAGCAGAAACAACTTTAATTTTTCTACCCCTAAATGAAAATTTTGTGGATTCTTCTTTCCTAAGTCATAAATGTCAGAAACACCCTTGCAAGATTTGAGAGGAATATCTAGCATGTATAAAAAGTTTCCAAACCTATATGAGTTTGGCATTTACTTCTGTGCTGGTTTGCAAGTAAACCAGTGGGAGAAATTAAACTCACACAAACACTTTAAGAGAGATTTCAGGTCAGAATTACAATTTAATAGAAATATTACAATAAATGCAATGATACAGAAAAACTGGCTTAAACCCACAAAGTCAGAGTACAACCTGGCCCCTGTTGATCACCATGGTTGTCACAGACTGATTAAGCAGTTGTTGCAGTCTTTAAGTGATGGTCACAGTCATGTCTAAAACAGTGGTCCTATGGAAGGCCTGGTGCTCCTCTGGATCAGTCCAGTGGTGCTGGTGTCCCAAATCCCCAAACATTGGGATTATATATGATCAGGTTCATGTGGTACCTCCCCCAGGGCGGGGAGTTTCACAGTGGAATGATGTAGTCCTGTGAGTCACAAGATATTTTTGGAGTCCTTGATAATCATTGTAGCTGCCTATTCATCCAGTTCATGATGGCCCATTAGCAGACATGACCCCTCATGATGAAGATAAAGCAACACTATGAGGGGTTTAGCTCTTCTCATTTAACACCCAGCTTGTAGCCCCAGGGATTGGGTGTGCACTGGGCAGCTACTCGGAATTAACAGTTTATTATTACATAGAGGGAAGTAGAATAGCAGTCACATGGTGCTAAACTTCTGTAACCACAACTTCATAAAGAGATTTAACCCTTAGGATACCAGGTACCAGGTGCTATTTCAGAATTGTTCTATTTATAACTTGATGTAGATCTTCAGCATTCCTTGGCACTTGAATTGGTTTTTTTTCTGTTGATACTCTTGTTGTTTCTCAGTGAGGTATTCTTTTTGCCTTGGACTGATGGATTTCTGCCAGGGACATTGTTTTAATTATTTAGGATCAAAACATTTACTGATAATTGTTTTATTCTGATACCTAACCAGAAATTCTCTCTCTCTTTTTCTTCTCTATTTTATTATGGCAAATCTTTCCTGTTGAGAATGCAAAAGCTTTTCCAAAGGTAAAAAAAACACATTCAGAAAAGCAAACAGGGAAAGAAACTTTTATAGCTTATGATATTGATATTAACTAGTATTTTTTTTTTCCAGATAATCCCAGAAAAGCACTTTTGGATTTGTGGATAATAGAGTGAGGAATATTTGAAAGATGAAATCTACCCACTGATCTTAATATGGCATTTTAAATCTATAAAGGTGACTCCTTAAAAACTGTCTTCTTTGACAGATGAGGGATACAGTTTAGGAAAATTTCACTTCTCAACTGTGTATGAAATTAAATTTACATTTAAATTAATCTGCATGGGTACTGTATCCATTATCCATACAGCCTTCTTATAACTTTGACATGAGAAACAGTCCTACTTTGTAATTTATCATTGTTGGGACAAAATCTGCAGCTTTGTTTTCCTTCTGTTTTAAACTTGAAAGATGAAGATACAATTCCTTAGGTCATATTGCCCTATTTTGTACTTCCTTTATCTGTTAAATGGCCATTTTCATTTCACCTAAACAGGCTAGTTTTTAAGATGGTAATACGCCAAAAAATGACTTCAGAATCAGGTATATATACACTGTAGACCTCATACAGTATATTTTATATGTTTATTATTCTGTCTTACTGTGATAAAACCAGGATGTTTTATTGTATCTTGTAATCCACCTTCAATGACTCACTATCCATTCACTATTAAACTTCCTATTGTCTTGTCTATTATAAGTAGCAAGCAGGAGGGAAAATAGCCGAGTTTGAAAAGAAGAAAAGGATATTATAAGGACATTTATAAGGATCCTTATAAAACTGATCCATCAGCACCTCACACAGCATTTTCACTTATATGCCTGATTTGTGACAACATAAGCTGAATTATTGAAAAAACAACAGCAAGACATGTTCCCATTGCTTTCAATTTATTAATTCAGCTAGATATGGCAGCTTTTTTGCATCTACATATTCTGACCCACTGTCTCTTATTCTTGTTTATAAAGTATGCATGTATCATAGCAAGAAAAACACTGCACCAACCCAAAAAACGTCAATAAAGTTGGAAAAGAAATTCACAAAAGTTTTAAGAAACACAGTGTAAAAAGTGAGTCAGATCTGGTTCCCTGCATCAAGGCCAGACAGGAAGAGCAGGGGATGGGACCAGCATACACACACACACACACACACACACACAACCAAGGGATGAAGGCCAAGGTGAAATGGGGCTCCAGAGGCCATGGACAAGGGAAAGTGGGAGGCCCCAGAGAGGTTGGTAAAGGACACCACAGTTTATTAGTGCCCTCAATAGGCACTAGGGGAGGCACAGATAGACCCTCCTTTCTGTGGCTGTGCCCATGTACACAGACACCAGGACTGGTGTCATGGGTTAGCAAGCATAGCCCTGGAAGTCAGTCTTTTGCAAAGAGGGGCTTACAGCTTCCTCTATGATCTAACAGAACCTATCAACTGGCTAGTTTAAATATTGACAATTTTTTAAGCCACTTAAATTTTTAACATTTAAGAATGGACAAAGCCTGGGGGAGGGCTCTCTCTTGCTTCCGGTCCTGGGACAGGTAGCTGCGGGGCCCATACAGGGCCCGCAGGGCCCAGGCGAGGCCCTGCTCGGGCTCAGGTCTCCTGAGTCTGGGCCGGGACCTGCTCAGTCAGGCCTGGGTCGGGATATAGCCATCCTGGAGTCGATGGGCCCTGTTGCACCTGTGCCCCCCTCCCACCCCCCCCCCCCCCCCCGCCTGCTCTGTGCAGACGGAGCGGCCCAGCTCTCCCTCTCCAGTGTGGCCAAGATTCAGCTGAAAATGCCCTGCTGCCCAGCAAAGATCATGTGACCAACAGCAATAAGCGAAATTCCATCTGCAAGGCCTAGGTGAGATTAACTCTTTTAGTGCTGTGAAGAGCTGAAAACCAGAGGGAGGAGAAAGAGGAGATGCTTAAAGCTGAAATTCTGTTGTACAGATGGTGATGATAGGGATATCAGGTGGTGATAGACTATGATGTATCAGAGTACCCGTTGTAATTTCATGAAAGCGTGGAGGGTGGAGCATTCTAACTGCACTTTTGAGAAAAAGCACCAGTGCTGGAATAAGCAAATGCTGAAGCAGCTGTAATTTGATGAGAAGTTTGAACAGGGAGAGATGGAAGTGATGAGGACCCCTTTGCTCCAAATAAGAAGGAGAAAGACCTCTGTTCCTAGAAATGCTCCCAGAGATAGTCCTAGAGATAAAGATGATGGGGGCCCTTTTCTCCCAGGAAAAGGGGAGGGTCTCTATTCTTAGAGATGAAAATGCTTCCAGAGATGGGTGAAGAGAACCTTTGTTTCTGAACCTCTCAATCTTAAAATGGCACCCCAGTAGCTCAAGATTGGACCCTCGAAAGCAGTTGTGGGAAAAGCTGTAAGTTGGGGGAAGGGATTCTCACATGTGAGCAGAGAACCAACATGGGCAGCTGTCTCGTTGTGATACTGAAGCCATGAGAGAATTTCTTGTGGAGATGTCTCCATAGCATGAGCAAGAGAGACTCCTCTTCCTAAGTGAACTGAACAAGGTTATTATGGAAGTGGCAACCTGACTGAAGATCTCAAGGGTTGTCTTTTCACATTGTCAGTGGGAGAAGGGAGAAAGGTGAGAGAAGGAGAAATGTTCTGAAGGTGCGGTATGATTTTTTTTTTTTCCCCCTTCTTTTAGGTCAGTTAATAAACTTCTTTATATTCTTTCAAGTTTTGTGCCTGCTTTGCTTTCTCCTAATTCTTATCTCACAGAAGGTGAATAGTAATGAGTATTTTGGACCAAACCACTACAATTGGTTAGACTACCAATGAAGGCATGGCTCTGGAAGCTTAAGACATTCAGTGGAGGAAGAGATAATTAAATTTTACTTCTAGAACAGTTCAGGAAGAGAAAAAACCTTCATATAAAGATGAAACTGTATTAGAATGGACAGCAATTCCACAAGCCAGGCAATTCTCCTTTCACTTCAAATTGATGGATCTGGTTCTAATGCATCCAGCCAAAAAGAACATTTTACTTTTCACATAGTTGAGGAAAATAACAAAGGAATAAAAACTAACTATGAAGAGATTAATATGTTACACATGTTAATACAAGGGATTCTCAACATTATTTTGTGTATATAACTATTTTTATTTTGAAGATAGGAATGCAGCAGTGCATAAAAGTTAAGGCAAACTTTTCAAGCTTACAGGATTGCTATTCACTGGGCCATTGAAGATCCCATGATCACTGACAGAACTAGGAGTGATGCCTGAGTTTTCTAAATTCCAGTGGAGTCCTCCAGTCAATGGTTCATATTGCGTTTCTTTTTTTTGTAATATGTAAATAATCATGTAAGATTCTTTGGCACTTCTGCTCATTCCCATTCATATTTTTCCTCTCTCACATGGACATAAAAACTTTAAAAAGCACAAAGTATTTATATATATGTATATATCTCTATATATATAAATGTGCTTGAGTACATACATTTAATGTAGCTCCAATATTATCAGAAGAGCAAGATGAAATAAGCTTTTATTGCAAGCAATATTTAAGTACTATAGAGATGGGTCTTGCTGCACACTGAGAAGATAAATTTCCTGACTTTAATTTGACTAGTAGTATGAGCACAAAACATATAGGCATTTAGATTTAGATATTGTCATGCTCAATATGAAAACTGGTCATTCATGTAGAACTGCAAAAATAGTATGGATGTCAAGCTAATTTAAATAGTTTTTTAAATGTAACAATGAACAAAATTGTGGTGCTAAAAATAATACAACAAGTGAGCATAGAATAAGCAGCATTGGCACCTAAGTACTAAAATATTTGAGATGAGATCAAGCTCAAATGGCAAGGAAGGAATATAATAAGATTAAATATACTTGGGTTTTTTAATCTTTCTCTCTCAAGAATGTAAAATGATAGTGAAGAAGAAATGTGTACAAAAATAGCTCAAAGGAAATATGACATGAATATTTTCTTACTGAATGAAACATGACAGGATAATGAAGCTAGAATACCATCACCCTAGATTCACTGTCAGCTAGGGCTCAGTGTAACTTACAAAATTTCACTTTGATGTAACTGCAGGAAATAAGTTTTCCTGATCTTGTAAGAACACAGAAAACTTTGCAGACAGCATGGTAAAAAAATACCTTTTTTACTGTAAATATATGAAAACACATATAGGGACAAAATAAACTGAATTTCACCTTCTTTATTACTCATGAGGGGACAGATATAAAAAACCCCCAGTATTTACTGTGATATTTTTAATTTCACAACAGCTGGACATATTAACATCCAACTGCCTTTAACCTTCTAAGATAATTGGAAGATAATTTTTCAATTTTGATAATTTAATGTTGAATTTTCAAATTTATGGATTGCTTGCTAATACCGCTGTGAACCAGTTCACATATGGGTAGGCAATCATATCTGAAAAGAACACCAGCAAAAGAAGAGGACTCCACTAGAACTGACTTATGATGATGATACCATAAACACAGTCTTGCATCCCAGATTCCATGGCTCTTGGGCCATTGCTTGCTAAGTCTGTGTACTGGGGAATGACAGGCTTGTAAAAGTACAGTTGTATTTTTCATAGATCTGTCAAGGAAGACCAGGCCCTGTATTTGAGATTACCTCCTGCCTCAGGGAACAGACTTACAAAAACTGCCATGGGACACCATGATCCATGGCATTATTTATACCTCAGAACTGTAAGAGAAATTTATTATTGTCATTTTCCTTCTGTGTATCAACAGTTACAACGGTATCAGGTAGAATGGCACAGGTATTTCAGGCCTATATTTAACAAAACAAAATATTTTCTCTCAGTATGTACCATAGTGGCAAGCCCACACAGACATAGAGTCAAAAAGAGGCTTAGTTGGCATGTTAATTCTTGTAATGATTATACTGAATAGCCAGGCATGGTATGTAGCCGCAAGTTCCTGAAAATTCTGCTGACTTGCTGGAGAACTTAATGTTCCAACAATGTACAGATGAGGGAATAGAGGATTAGGGAGGCAATAGTGGTAGAGACACTAGGAGAAACATCAAAGTGCAAAAGTTGGGGTCTCTCCCCCTGCCATGTAGCCCTGGGAGAGGGGCCCTGGGGGCATAGACACGGGGTTTCCCTGCCCCTGCTCAGCCTCATTCCCCATTGGTTGGTTTGTGTTTCCCTGTGTGGCCAAGGACCCTGGGGTCCCGTGACTGAGGGAGTTCCTGAGCAGAGCCCCGGCCATGCGGCTGGAGAAATAAACATCTCTGAAACATCTACCAAGAATCCGTCCATATATATTTCCTTTCCACGGGACTCCTGGTTTGATATATGCGTGTTACAGTAATCCCCTCTGTAACACAAAAGGAGAGTCACAAGTAACACTGAGATGCAGGTACATGAAAAAGCCAATACTTTTCCTTCTACTACAGAGATGCTGGTTAGTTCAGGACTGAAAAGAAGAAAAATTACCTTCAAAATTATATTGACATTATATTCAACATTAATAAGCTACCCAGCCTGTGCTTTGCTCTTGATGGTTGAAATTTCTGTGGTAAAAACCGTTCATACACACTATGTCTTTGTTGATAAAATAAAATATTCAAGGGCCCTTCTCTTGCCCTGAGATGACATGGCGTGGCATGGCATGGCTTGTGTGCACACAGCTGAACACTCTCATTGTGCAGAACAGGGAGTCTGCATCCACATACACAATTGGAGTTGATCCCTGGCACATGTTTTGTTCTGTGCCCTGTCTGGAAAATTATCTGGCCCAATCGAAAAAAAAATCCCAAGTGGTAACAATTTCACAGTATAAATGGCCATAGGTCAACACTCAGATGTATGTCCTGTTCTTTTTCATTGAGTAGTACAGCCATAGCAATGAAAATGGAATATAGTTTAGGATTAGTTTTCAATAGGGATTTGATCTGACAGAATCAAACACATTTAGACATTATAATTGATCTAAAATGGATGCAAAATTAAAAAAAAAACATGGCTCAATGAGCTGGTGAGACAATTTCTTTAAGAGGAATGCTGTATTCATTTCTGGTAATTGTAAAAAGAATGCAATTTTCAGTTATCTTCAGTGCCTGCTAGCATTAATAGTATTAATTTCTAGTGATGTGTTGTTGTCTATTTTGTAAATAGAACATACAACTGTCATGATGGTCAGGCAAATTCCAATTTTTCTCTCTGACCAAAGAGAACTATGGCTCACTGTGCAGTAATACATGAGTTTTCCAAAAATTTTTTGAATTAATTTTTTTCCTGTACTTGGCATTGGTGGGGAAAACTCTCGAGTGCTGCGTTCAGTTTTGGGTGCCTCACTTAAAAAAGAATATTGAGGTGCTGGAGTGTGTCCAGAGAAAGGCAACAAAGTTAATGAATTGTCTAGAAAACATTTCTTGCAAGGAATGGCTGAGGGAGCTGGTGTTGTTTAGCCTGGAGAAAAGGAGGTTCAGTGGGGAGCTCATTGTTGTCTACAATCATCCAAAGGGATGCTGTAGTGAGGTGGGGGTTGGTCTCTTCTACCGTGCCTGTAATGAAAAGACAAGAGGAAATGGCCTTAAAATGAGCTGGGGGAGATTCAGATTAAATATTAGATTAAAAATTTTCACTGTTAGGGTGTTCAGGCATTGGAATAAGTTGCCTAGGGCGGTGGTGGATTCACCATCCCTGGAGGTATTTAGGAGGCGTCTAGATCTGGCACTGGGGGATGGTGTAGTGGTTTTGGGGTTACAGTGGTGGGGCTGATGGTTGGGCTGGATGATCTTAAAGGTCTCTTCCAAACTTGATGATTCTATGATTTCAGTACAATATTCCGCAATTCCAGTCCAACTTAGCAAATCCGTTTTCTAGGCATTATAAGTGTCTAAGGCAAGATTTTGCTTGTTCATTTTCTCTTTCAGGCCCTTCCTGTGACTGTTAATACTCAGATGAGGCTCATCCATCAACAGACATACTCCTGAATTAGCACCACATGGAGTTTGCAATCACTCAGTGCAGTGGAAAACATTTGATTTTTTTGCTTCATTTCTAAAAGGCGTCATCTGTAGAAAATCTGACCAATTCCATGTATTCCCAGTGAGGGCAATTAAGCAATTCACCATCAAGGTTTGACTTTTTGGAACCAGATTCAGTGGGACAATACTAAGCTCCCAAATTTTCTTGAAAGAGTTTTGTGGCATATGGAACATAAATTTGTTATATTTGGCTGTTCGCTGCTTAGCAGCTGCAGCTGTTTGCTATGGTGTTCATTACTGTCAGGTCTGATTTCTTTTTTTATGTTCGTCACATTGTCTGTGAGTGCCTACCAAATTTGGCCTAGAAGAGAACATATTAGTATTCTTGTAGTCTAAGCTATTCAGGTGATGAATACTAAAATACTAATTCTGTAGATCCGACAAGCCTTTTCTAGTGTGACCCTCCAGACTACAAGATTGAAAGCATAGCATGATTTAGAACAGTACAATTTTGTATACAAGTATTGTACAAATGATGAAGAGCATGGATTGTAACCATGCCTTAGGTGATGCAGTATCTTCTTTCACATTGTTACTGCTTGCTGTAAATATCAGTAATAGACTATTTGCTGTTTCCATCTAATATTGCACTGCATCTGTTTTTATAAATGAGAGAAAATCTAATAACTCCAGGTCACAAAATCTGTCTTGGATCTAAAACACTAAAGCAGCTTCAGTAAGCACCACATTATAATAATATACAGGCAGGATGCAGGCTTTTTATATGATAGTCGTGTGCTAAAGGAAAAGCATTCACAATAGTGTGTCCCTGGAGGAGTCATTATCAGGTATCAAAAAATAACAGTAACAATACCAAAACTACAGTTTCTGCTCTTTAAAACTTCTTGAAAAATGAAGTAAATATTTAAAGTGAAAGATTCCTTTGCAGGCATGAAAGGTAAGAGCATAACTCAACAAGTAATTTTTCTTCAAAGGTTATGAAGACATGCAGTGTTTGTCCATATCCAAGGAAAGTTAGTGAGATGACAGAGGTTCAGGTGAGAGTCATGGTATAAGCTGATGAGAACATGTTGCGGTGAACCATGGCCAACCCCAGGGTCAGCCAGATCAAGTGGACCAAAAGGTCCATTGGTGTGATGCCTCCACAGCCCAAAAGCCTTGAAGTCACAGGGAGCACCCAAAAGGCTGTGAAAAATATGTAGATCCGTGCCTTACCATTGGCTGCTTCTCTTCTCCCCTTATTTCTCATATTTGGTTGTCTTTTCAGAGAGTTCTATGTTCCTTGGTAGTTGATTGGCCCCTTGTTACTCCCCCCTGCCTATTCCTTCTCCCATTTGCTACAATTCCTTTACTCTGCCTTTGTAATGCCCCCTAACTGATGTATTATTGGTTACTGTGTGTTTTCTGTGCCTACTCTGTAGGGGTATAAAACCCCATGTCAGTCCCATTTTCTTCAGCTTCTCCGTGGCTTTCCTGTGTTCTTCAACAAACCCTCTCCCCCACAAAGAAGTTCCTCTGCTTCTTTCCTGCCTCCTTCATGCACCTTCACCATTGATGGGCAAGGCGAACCCAGCCAGGAGCTTTGCCTGCCCTCCTGCGCTGTGATCAGCCTCTGTCCTCCCTTTTGGGGCAGGCAGAAGATTGCCCACT
Source organism: Corvus kubaryi (assembly GCF_017639235.1). Lineage (NCBI taxonomy): Eukaryota > Metazoa > Chordata > Aves > Passeriformes > Corvidae > Corvus > Corvus kubaryi. Next base: position 1,861,749 of record NW_024582091.1, read on the forward strand.
GCTCGGGGCAGCGTGCTAGCTGGCAATGACACTGTGGCAAGAGCACTCAAAAATTGTCCAAATAATTTGTATTTTCCTGACAGTTGTGCACTGCTATCCACTCTAAACAGCTCAAGAAGATGTAAAAAATGAGACTAAAGCTCTTTAACTTGTTGATCATGTTGAAAACAAACAAGAACTGTGACAGTGGCTGTGCACCTAGTATGGGATGAAGAAGAGTGGTTTCCAGGGGCAAATATGAGATGATGGGCCAGTATATAACAGCAATGATTTGAAAACTTAGCATTTCATTGCAAATATGAGCAGATGTATTTTAAATAATGACTCCAAATTCCAGTTAAGGAAGACTTGCTATGATGCATATGAAAAAAAAATGCTGTGTGACATGATCGAAAGGAAGTTCTGAATGTTAACAGGTGGGAGTTAGATTGTGTCTGCAGAACATTTTATAATGGAACATCTTACTCTAGAAGTTATAAGAATGTTGATATGACCAACATATATCAGAAAAAAAAAATATTTTGAATGTATCTTGCCACCAAAAGTGGCCAACAGAAGGCACTAATTGATGTTAAGTATTTCACATACTAGCAGTATGCAGAAGATTTGTTTCACTCATCTTGTTTCACTGTATTGTATGTGATTTTTTTACCATCCACTAAACCTTCAGTCAAGATACTACATAGTTCTTGATAGAGTGAAGATCTCTCTTTGACTCTTTTGGATCTTGGTTCATACTAACTATTGGGAGGAAAGGGTTAAAAATAAAAGATTTGGAGACCAGTATGATAGATTTCATTCAAAGTGACCTTGTAGCTGGAAAGGCTAAGAATATCCATGTGGGCAACCTCACATATCCTTCGTCTTTCTTGGGAAGTGGAATTTCTGTAGAAGATAACAGAACACTGTCAAAGACTTAAAAGGCATTCTTCACACTGGGAGAAAGAGAGATAAGAAGCTCGGAGGTTACAGAAAGCACAGAATTGTGAAATACTGCGCATATGCCAGGCCTTTTGAGATGTGAGACCTGGAACAGCCCATATGCTTTTTGCCTCTGCTAAGATGGAATAAGCTTAGGAATGTGTCCCCACTTGTCTTCAAAATCCTCCAGCCAGGGAGGTGATGGGATGATTTTATTCTTCTTTTGCTGTGGGTTGTGGTTTCTTTGTTAACTTGCATCTATCAGTTCACACATTATCTTTGTTTGAGGCCTAATAGGTCTCATATGAAATCAATGAGCAAACAGTCCTAAACCACTCTCTTCATCTCACCCATGATTTGATACACTTCTGCCATGCCTTTCATATTTTTGCTACCATATCATAAATATACTTTCTATGACATTTCCACAAAATGTATCCCTTTTGCTAATTTTCAAGAAAGAGCAGTGCCTTTTGTGGTAATACTGTTTGAAGGAAAAATTCCATGCCTTTGATTCTCTCCGTTACCTGGCCATGAATCTATTTGTGTTCTTTCCTCATTCAACTGCGTGTTTTGCTATTTAGTAAGAGACTTCTTAGAATAGCGTCTTATGTCTAAATTCCTGGCCTCAATGCAAGTGAAATTCTCAGTACAGTTCCTTCAATAAAGCTCCTTGCCTAAATGAATGGAGCAGAATTAGATTTTGAAATGTTTGGAGAAGGAAATTAGTTTTTATGTAGTTGAAAAAATGGAAAATGGAACCATATATTTTTTGTGCATTAGGAATGTCTGCTTGATTCCATTGTATTAAAAGACACATAAAAAGACTAAGAAAAATTAGTTGATCTTATTTAAACATAAATAAAATGTGTTAATTTAGTTATTAGGTTAAAGCTTAAAAATTAATACTCTTTCTGTCATAGTATTAATTTTGATCCAGTGCACATTACTTGATATTAAACACAAATCATATATGATTTTAAATACAAAATTCAGCATTTTCTATATAGAAATTAAAGCCAAATAGTACTAGAGTTCATGCTCAGATGAATACTATGGGTATTTCCCTTTTGAGGATAACCAGAATTTTGCTTCTCACTCCCTTTGTTTTAAGGAACATCCCATATTTCATCTGTGTGTTACAAGAGTAAGGGAAAGGTTGAAGCTGACAGCTTGAACACAAATATTATTTTAGGGGATGAAATCTTGCTGAAGAAAAATAACCTTTGGCTCTGACAGCTTTCTGAGGAGCAAATTTTGTATTTCCCCATTCTACATAAGAAAACATTGTGGTCAATTCAAATCAGTTCATCACTCTGATTCACTATGGGATGAATAATTTTACCAAAATGGAGAAGATGGTGTAGAGGTATGAATGGGCACTTAAGGTTCCCAGAATGAAGTGAAAACAACCTAATGTAAGTCAGCCTTTTAGATGAGAGAAATACATGTGAAATCACAGGCCTGAGAACTAACCACAACGGTTTATGAGGCTTGAAAATATTATGTAGATAAGACATTTGGAAATATGAAAAAGAAAAACTAGACTGCAGTGGAAGCATCAAATGACTATCATTGCATTACCCATAGTTATTCACACAGATCATTTGATTATAACAGCAATCAAGTAATAACCCAGGAAACAGAATTCACTCTTAGCTGAAGTGAAATCTCTTGGTAACACTGAATCTTCATGTGTCACTAACAGCTTATCACCTCTTCTTTGAACTGGAGAGACAAGTCTCAGCTGCAAAAGGGCATGTTTTTTTCTATGCCACTAATACCTGAAAACAGAAATTCCAAAATGTTTCAAGGTCACTTATTACTGCATAGTCATAGAAGAACAACCCATTGTCTGCCTGTTTGTTTTCAAAAGAGAAGAAAATATTGTCATAGAGGCACCTGAGAAAGTTAAAAGATTTCAAAACCAAATTATATGAAATTTATTTATTATATCAGTTTCAGAAAAAAATGCTGTGCTTAGTCGTGATTTTCCTCTAGCTAATTTAACAACTTTTTATAGTCTGTATGATAGAGTAAATAGCACTTCTAGCGGTTCAAGACCTTATCTTGGAGATTGGGTAAAAAATTTTAGATATCATTGACCCCATCTTCTAAAAGGGTTTATATTTGTTCATTATTTCATTTTCCCATCTTTGAATATAAAGGATTACTGAAGTATGTTCCTGTTAAAACATCTGAAAATGTGTTTTTCAGCATTAAGGCATTGTTTCTGAATATCAGATGAGGAATATAAAACTAAATTTTTGTATTTCGTTGAGACTATCAAATGTCAAATGGTGTCAACAACTTCAAGACTGCATACTGCAAATATTGCAAATACTTTTAAGTCCTTTTCAATAGATTCAAAATGGCTTTTTTTCTGTTTTTCTTTATGTTTTTAATTTTTTAAATATAAAATTAGAAGTTGAATACAGAAGAGTCAAAGAATTTTATATGTACTGGGCTTTATAAAGTAATTTCCCTGAAGGGTATACTGGAAAAAATTGTTGTTGCCCAAATTTTCTAGTAAGAAACATACTTCTTCTCTTCAATATATCCTAAGAAAGAAGAAAAAAAAATTAAAAAGTAATCTTAGTAAGTATTTTATTTCTTTTTCAAAAACGTCTTATATTGTTATTTTTATTTCAATGAACAAAAATTACAATAACTTAATTCAGCCCCTTTGAAGAAAACATCACTGGTTTAAATACTCTAACATTAATAATTCTAAAATAAATACTCAAGTACTAATTATTAAGTGAATTCTTGAAACTGGAAAAAGATGCATAATAATGTGTTTATATAAGGAATGCTGTGAACTGGGCAATGTATTCATATTTCTAGAGGAAAAAGTTCTACCTTCAGAACCCAGTTCTTGATAATAGTGGCATTTATTACTTCTGGTGTAGTAGTGGAAAGAGTATTTTCACTGAAAGATTAGGATACTTGCTAATTATTCTTTCTGGTAAATCCAAGTTTAACATTAATCTGGAATTACAAGAATGGCTTAAAAAAACTGCTATTGAAATACATTAAAACTGACAATAAATAGATTTTAAACCAACTTATTCATATATATATGTGAATATAATTTTAAAATCAGAGATACATAGGAAAAAAATAGTACACAATACAAAGCAGATAGGTGTCTTCTTAAAATGCACTTAAATTGCAGAATTTTCCTTATTTTGCCAGTTTTATTTTACGTAAGCTTGCCTTTATCTAAGGGAAGTCAATGCAATGGACAAACATACCAAAATCATCTAAAATGGGAGATAAAACCGGTGTTCTGGACTGAAAGACTGATTGGAAAATTCAGATACATCATCTATAAGGACCCATCACACTTCTGATTCTTGGGATAAAGAGGAGTGGGGTCAGTACAGAAGCTGTCCATCAGTGCAGCACTTTCTGTTGCATACTGTGTGGAAGTCAAAGACTGACAGACAAGTGACAATATGCTAACTTCTTAAAGTGTTAAGCATAAAAAGGTTTTTTGGTTTTTTTTTTTCCTTCAGTGTTTAATAAAAAGTAGCAGGAAAAAACTTGGCCCTGATACTAGAACCTACTTGATATAAGTTAATGAACTGAAGGTGTTGTTAATACAAGAAATTTAGCATAACTCCCGTAATTTTATATTTTATTATTCTGTCTGTTGAAAATTTACTAAAGTAGAATTCCTCAGGCTGTTTGCTAGCATTATTTTAAGTGACTAACAGAGTTCAAGGTTAAACTGCAATAACAGTAACCAGAATAATAAAATCGTAAGTAGTGATATAGAACTGATATAAATGTAAATGAGTGTTTCAGATATTCTATAAGAAAAAGGTAGTGTTTAATTCATTAGTGCTACAGTCTTTGCTGGAGACAGCTGCAGCACTGTTCTTAGTTTGTATCTCCATTTCTATTTAGTAAAACTGTGCCTGCGTGGTAATAATTTCAGACTAACTAGTTATAGATGGACCTACCAAAGTCACAAATGTTCAGTTAGGTCTCCTTCAGCTTACAGTCATCTAGGGAAATAACTCAGTATGCCAAGCATCTTGAATTTAATGCTGTGCTGCTGTTAAACTACCTTTGTTACTCATGCCAAAGAGATTAGAGGCACTCTATTAACTTGAAAGGAGAGCTACACAGTAAAATTTAAAGTCTGCACCAGTAAGAAAACATAAAAATAAAATTAATAAATTAAAAAAAACCTTTTGCAGGATCACAGAACTGCTCATGTTGGAAGGAACCTTCAGACGTCCTCTGGTCCAAACGACTTACTTAAACAGAGTCACCTAGAGTGGGTTGTCCAGGATTGTGTCCAGTCACGTTTTGAAACTCTCCAAGGAGAGAGGCCTCTCTGGGCAACCTGATTCTACTGTTATTTTTTGTTTTCAGGTGGAATGTTATATTACTGCTGGCCTGGTTCCTACGGTATATCACCGTGTCCTGCAGCCATAGGGAGGAGGAGGAGTAGAAGATCCAGCAGGCAGGAATTGTGCAGCAAGATTGATTTATTTAATTATTTTACAAACCTTTTATAGACTTTTTTGTTCATAGTCTAATTGGACAAAAGACCAGCCACTCCTTGGGGGTGATTGGCTAAAATCCTAAAACATCCATTATCAAAATATTTTCTACTATACCATAAACAAGACTTTCCAAGTTTGCAGGTGGCTTGGTTGTTTACATTCCCTGCTACCTCTTCTGTGAGAGAGAAAAGTCTCTCACGGACTTAGAAAAATAACAAGAAAATCCTCGCTAACAGCATTTTTGTACCTACAATGTTAAATGTTTTATTTTGTAGCCATGTATCCATTGTCTCTTGTCCTGTCAGTGGGAACTACTGAGAAGAATCTGGCTCCATTTTCCTCATTTCCTCTCACCAGGTATTTATACAAACTGATAAACACCACTAAGCCTTCTTTTCTCCAGGCTAAACAGTCCCAGCTCTCTAGCCTCTTATATGATTGTAGTGGGTTGAACCTGAGTTGATGGACAGTCCTTTAGACTAACGACGCTTTTCACAATTTACATATTTAAACCGCGTGGAAAGGCAGGAATTCCTTTTCGTTTCAGCTTGCCTGCTGGAAGGTGGGGGTGGCCTCTGAGCCTCCGGGCCCCACCGGGCCGGACTGGGGCCCCTGCCCTGCTCCTTTCCCAACACCGTGGCACGGACCCTGGGTCACTGGGGGGGGAAACTGTCCCAGAGCCGCAGGCAGCTAAAACCAGCCCAGGACTGCCACACAGCTAACCCCATCCGGCGCAACTTCTTGGGACTGGTGGGTCCCTTTCCTCCCCACACACAGAACCGGCGGAGCCAACAGGACCCGGCAGAGTCTCCTGTCTGCAGCCAGCACATTTCGCGCTGAACTGAAGAAGACACCACGCAGCCAGCAGCACAAAGGGAGCGAGGCTTTCTTCACTGTACAGCCTGAACAAGAACACTCTTCAACATGGCGGCTTCAGAGTCAGAGAGGAAGAGAAAGTGAGTCACGTGAGATGAAGCTGAACATGGCGACGGGAGAAAAGAGGGCGGTGCCGTGTTTCTTGCACATAGTTTAAAAACATTCTTGCATGCCGTGGTAAGAAACTGTGATATCACAAACTGTTTGTCTCTTTAATCCATTTGAAGTACATGGGGGGATGGAAAATTCACGTGTGGCCTGTGAAAATTATGAAGAGTGCCTATGCCAGGCTGTATAGAAGCATTGAGAGGCTTTTTAGAGACTTGTGGGGAAAAAAGCCTTTGTGTTCAGGCCAAAGTAACTCATCCTTAAAAAGATTAATAACCCCATGTGATAGCCTATATTTGGCAGTGTGAAGAAACTGTGAGATTTCCATGGAAGTGATGTTTTATACCACAGCAGATTGTTTCTTTCCAGGCGGGTCTGCTGTTGGTGGCAGGGCAGTTTGGGAACCATGTGCAGCTGAAGAAAACCCTTTTTCCCTTAAGCATAAGAAAGAGACTTATCAAGAACTGCAACATTGACTAAAATCCCATGTTCTTTGTGTGAGTTGGGTAAAAGGAGGAAAGTGCTGGAAAGGAGGAGGGGGTTTGCTTTAATTTCTTGTTATTTCTTCTTACTTTTAATTCTATTAGTAAAAAAACTCTTTTTTTATACTGCAACCCTTTAAGTTTTGTGCCTGCTTTGCTTTCTCCTAATTCTTATCTCATAGAGAGGAAATGAGTAAGTAATACATATTTTGAACCAAACCACTACACTTAATTGGTGTTTCCGCCTGGTTTATGAACTGAACCTGCTACAATGACCAATGCCCTAGTCCCTTAGTCATCTTTGTGATCCTTTGCTGGATTTGTTTCATCATGTCCATATCTTTTTCATACTTTCCTTCCCCTCTTATATCTTAGTTTAATTCCTGTAGCAAAATTTTGCTGCCTGGTTCTCCTGAAGAATCCTTATAGGAAAGATTGGCTTCTAATTCTAGGCAGCAGACACAGTGGAAAACACTAAGTCAGGAAAATTGTCTGAATAGCCACGGCCAGCAGTTTGCTGGAGTCCTGAGATTAGTGATTAAGTCTCCTGAACCGTACAGGGACACTCAGAGGAGACAGAGTCATTGCAGAGACTGTTAAATGAATTCTCTGAGTTGTTAATTGTAAAGAAATCATTGAGGTTGTTGAGCATGATATTTTTGGCAGGCAGTGGGGAAGTTAGGGTGCAACTCAACTGAGGATCTAGCTGAAATAAGAGCTGTTGTGGAAATGTTGTAGAAAAAAACCTGAACAAACAGTAAGAATTCACTTGGCCTGAAGATGGCTTTGAACCTCTCATTTAAAATTCCATTTATGTCTGAAAACGGAGGATGGCAAGCACACCAAAAATCTTAAGAAAAGCCTGAGGTGTACAGTAAAGTAACTAGAAGCTTCTAAAGAGTAGCGGACACATGGAAAATTTTGGATTGTATTTGGGAAAGGCAAACATGGCTTCTGTGAACTTCTTCCGAAAATCCTTGAAGCTCTTTAAAGAGCTCAATAAATACCTGGATATGAATGATCTGGCTAATAATAGTCTCTCACCAAATGCTTTAAGAAAATTAAACATCCACAGGAAAGGAGAAAGGTTGCGATAGCATAGCTTTTGCCTTCACAGGAATGCTTATGACACTGCTGCTTTTTTTTTCTACCTTCCTTAGATGAAAAGAACTATCCCTCTGCATGTCTTTAGTCCATGTTTCAGAGGAACTGAAGTTTTCATAATTTAAAAAGGACTTTCAAGATTTAGAAAAGATCCATGCAGAAATCAGTGAAACCCTAAACATATGATACTTATTCTGGGACATTATTTTTTATTTATAAGGAGAGAAAAAAGGTCGAATAAGCAGGAAAAAAATGCATAAAGCAAGAATAATATAAAAGGTTTTAGGTTACTGATAATTTCCAGCCAAAAAGTACTTTTTAATCTTCTATTTCAGGAGCATAGTGAGACATTTTTATTTCAGGGAGAGTAGTTTTGTGAAGATAACTTCTATGCTAGTGACAAATATTCTGGGCACATGGGCTATTCAAAGCTCAGAGGTGATCAAAAAGTGATCAAAATATAGAGATTGCACAGCTTTTAAAAAGTAATTGTGTCATTACAATGCAAATTCTTGCAATTTTGTCAGTTAGTTGAGCCACTCAGCCAATTAGAGTGTGAAGAAATATATCAGTATTGAGAAATAACCACACAGTAGTTTTGCAAAAACCAGGAATACAGCATAGAGGCTAATATACATGGAAAAGCCAGTGATGCTGGAATCTGTATCAAAACAGTAACAGAAATATTAATGGAGCTCATTTCCAGAACATTTGAAAATAATAATTGGTATCACATCTTTACAGGTAATAATTAGGTAGTACCACAAAGCCCTCTCTTTACTGTTCCGTGGTTTTTTTCTTGAAATGAAAAGATTTTTTTGAATAGAGAACAATAAAGAGTTACTCTAACAAACAAATTCTTGCACAGTTATAAGTTTGCCTGGACAAATTCTTTCATCAGCAGTGAATTATTTGAAGATTTCTAGCTGAGCAAGAGTAATATTGAAAACATTTTGACAGTTAATTTCTATCTATCTATCTATCTATCTATCTATCTCCAATAATGTTTAGTAGGGCTGAGCCTCGATGCTTTCTGCAGAAAAAAACCTCTAATACATTGTTTTATACAGTTAAAGAAACCAAATTTAATAGAAGTAATTTAAAAAACCCCTCTTTACTACCTCTTTGTTGCTTTTGGCAGTCCAAAATTATGACTTCCTGGTTTATGTTACTGAAGTTACCAAATAGAAATTACAGATATTTTGCAGAATATATTTGATCATTCGTATTTGTGAAATGCCATCTGTATTTGATCCTACTGATGCAAATGATGTGAATTTCATGAATTCCAGACAGCAAGCAGCAGGGGATTTACAGAAATAGGCACATACAGTGCAGTAGGAAAATCCACGCAGAAAATTTATGTTTATACAAAAAATTTCTGTGAAAATTAATCTAAACAAATCAAACATTTGATAGAAATATGTACTCTGCATAAAAGCTTGCCATTTATCTTGTGTCATGTGAACTCTATAGGAATGTATGTGACAGAAGAATTCTTTTCTTTAATTTCCCAGATTATTGCAGCCAAGTAAGCATGTAACCATGATTTGGGCACCTGTATAGTGCAGGCTGTTTGAAATGTATGAGTAGAGTATTTGAGCATTATGTGCATGGACTTAAACACTGTAAGGTATTTGTGATGAAGTTCATCTCACCTAACTGCAGACATCTGCAATGTGGACAGCTACACCTGAACTCTTTGCATCCCCTTTATAGTCAGTAAATGGAAATGGCCACTTTTGAGGCACATTTTATCTGACCTAGTTTAGCCATCCACATTAAGGTGGGATGAATTGTCTTTTTGAAGTGACTGTTTAATTTCACAGATTATGAAGAGTTTGCTGGTGAATGCACACTACACCCTTATGCCACCCCACCTGGAGATGTTGCAGACACTTGACCGCTCAAGAGACAGCATCAGACACTCAGCCTAGCTGACACTGTTAGCTGAGATATAGATGGCTATATTGAAAATATCCAAAGGCAGGTCTAAAACTAATCTCCTTGTTTACTTTGGGATATTATTTACTTATTACTTAGGAATGTTAGGGATGTTAGGGGTGCTGTTAGGGATGTTAAGAGTGTGGCCACCACCTCCAGCAAACATGACACAGCACTACTTCCTGCCCAGCCTCTGGAGTCAGAGAATAGGGGAGAGAAAATATAAGGAGGGGTTCATGAGTTAAGGACAGAGAGAGAAATCAACCACCAAATATTGTCAAGGGCAAAAGAGGCTCACACATATTAATTGAATTTATTACTAACAATATCAGAGCAGGATAATAAGTAGAATAAGATCTTAAAACACCTTCCCCCTAACCCTCCTTCCTTCCCAGCTCCCCTCTCCCTCTTCCCTTCTCACCAGCGAAGAGAGATGGGAATGGGGGTTTATGGTCAGTTCATCACAGGTTGTTTCTGCCACTGCTCAGGGAGAGGAGTCCTTCCCCTGCTCCAGTGTGGGGTCCCTCCCGCAAGAGACAGTTCTCTATGAATTTCTCCAACATGAGTCTATCCCAGAGGTAACAGTTCTCCACCATATGATGCAGTCCTTCAGGTACAGGCTGTTCAAGGGTGGGTCCCCCACAGGTCATAAGTCCAACCAGGAAGTCTCTTCCAGAGTGGCCTCCTCTTTCCATGGGTCTGCAGGTCCCTGCCAGGAGTCTGCTGCAGCATGGGCTTCACACGGGGTCACAGCCTCTTCTCAGGCATAAACCTACTCCAGTGTGGGTCTCCTCCGTGGGCTGCAGGTGGACCTCTGTGGTTCTCCATGGGCTGCAGGGACACTCACTGCTGTTTCACCATGGGCTGCACCACAGGCTGCACCACAGGCTGCAGGGGAATCTCAGCTCTGGTGCCTGGAGCACCTCCTCCTCTCCTTCTGCGCTGACCTTGGTGTCTGCAGAGCTATTCCTCTCACATGTTCTCAGCCCGCTCTTCTCTGGCTGCAATTACATCAGTGCAATAACTTTTTTCTTTTCCCCCTTTTTCTTAGCTACTATCACAGAGGTACTACCACCACTTCTAATTGGCCCAGCCTTGGCCAGCAGCACATCATTCTTGGAGCCAGCTGGAATTGGCATTGGCTCTTCTGGACATGGAGGAAGGTTCTGTCAGCTTTTCACAAAAACCACACCTGTAGCCTCCCCCACTCCACTACCAAAACCTGACCATGCAAACCCAGCACATTGTCCCACTCTGCTGGTGCTGAGCTCCTCACTTGCCACTCATGCCCCTCACTCTCAGAAGTTGTTTTTGGGACGCACACCATTCCCCCACTGTGGCTGAAGGTTAAAGAACCCCACCCATTCCAGTCACTGGCACTGGTATCCCACTTACTCCTGCAGCTGACTCCAATAACTGGCACCCAGTCCACACATGCTAGTTCTCCCAGTAACTGCTCCTCCATTCTTGCAATAGCACATACATGGGATAGAGCGTGAGATGATAGACAGATATCAAGAAAGAATTTAATAAGAAGACAGGACAGATTGTGATGATCAAGCATAGGGCTCAGTTAGACTACCATACTGACCTCCATTTTGAACACCACCAATCCTTTTTATATTTTATTCTTCCTGGTCTCATCTTTGTTGCTTGCCCTGCAGATTGGCTTTTCCTCTGCACAGTGTCACCAACCCCATCTCCAACATCCTGCACTTAAATCACTTGATGGCAACATGTCTTGCATGATTTTATTCTATGAAACTAGGAAAAATCAAATAGCTTAATAGCATATTACTCCACAGTGTTGAAATTTGAAAAGCACTGTATTTCACAACCTGCCCATTGCTTCAAACTTGACATGGCTTCATATTTTTGCAGTGTCTCTTCCTCCGTGGCAAGAAGGAATCAGAGATTTAGACAACATTTTGGGCACATGGCTTAGATGGAATTATCCTTTGCTTGGGTTTACATATCACTCAGCCCTAATTAAAAAGTTGATGTAAGGAATTAGAAATGTGACCCGCAAAAATGTGACCATATCTATTTGACAACCCATTGGAAGTATGTTGTTATCAGGAATTGTGAACCATATGCATTTGTGCATAAGGAGAGCTCTTCAACAACAATGCTACTCATTTTGCCACAGTGGGAATGGATAAACCCCTAAAATATATATTGTCAAGAAAAAGGTGTCATAAAGGGAAATGTGTAGGTGTAGAGCACAGTAATATATGCATAGATTTTTATGCTTGGAAATTTTAATGATGGAGGCAAAAATTGATACTCTTCTTATGGAAAGATGAGTATACAACGTTTCATAGACAATCGCATAGGAATATTTTAAAGAAAATATCAAGTCCAGGAAACACTTTTTTCCCCTTATTACCATTACTGTGCTTGTCTTTCTAGGCTTAACCTTTTCTTTGTTTTAAAATAATACTTTGTGGTCATTGCATATGAAGGCCGATTAAAGTTGGTAATAATAAGAGACAATGACCTGTGACATTCCAATTTCCTCATCCATAATCCATCAGTTCATTTTAGCAGTATTTGGATATCTTCTAAGTATGTGGATACATGTAATTATAGTGTTTAATAATGAAGAAATATTTTCAAAGGCAATACACAAAATGTCAGCCAAAGACTCTACAATACCAACGTATTATTTCTTTCTTTTTCAGCAACTTTCATGCTAATTCACATTGGGCTAGCAGATTTTTACTTCACAAAAAATCTCTTGTGAATGCAGCTCTCAAAATTTCTGAAATAGTCCATGGCTTGAGGACACTTTCTAGATACAGGAAAGTATCTCAGAAGAAGGAACTGAGGCAGAAACTCAGTGGTCCTTACATGCTTTGTAAGAGAAAAATGCTGCTGGAAAAACATATTAGTATTGAAATGGGAAAACCCTGTGGGAGATAACCAAAACTAAGCAAACAAATAAAATCAAGTAAAGAAACAAACAAAAACAAATAAGGAAATCCCCACACAATATTCTGTTGCTAGAGTAAGTATTTTGTTTAAGAGAAAACTGTTTCTGCAAAGCCTGGATTTCAAAATCATTAGACAACTTAGTTGATATGGACCTGTTTAGAACTAGAAAAGATCTGAAGGAGCATAAGAATTTCAGAGAAGATAATCTAGTTTTTTATTCTCTTACAAATGCTTGAACATAAGTGCAGAATACTATATTTGTGCAAAGGTCACTAACATACATGAAGTGAGCTTTCTGGAGAGACAACTTCTTATCACATTAATGAGTTGCGTTTATCCCTGTCTTACAGTTCTCAGTTCTATGAAGACACATTATTTAAATAACGAAAACCTCAATCTGACTTTGAGTCCAATTAGCTTCTGAGATACTTGTTACATTGCTTCACTGAACCTGTATAAACTATGAGAATCAGTGTCTTTCCCTCTAAAGGTACACTCACAATTTGTGCTATTTTTTGCTTTTATCCTATGCTTTAAACTTTCATTTGGCATTTTGTGAAATTTTAGATCTCACAGTTCGGTCATGCCACTGGGTTCCAACATCCCCCATCTCTCTTTGGGTGATATGGGAGAGTGATATGATAGTAATGAAGCAACTTCTTTTTTAGGCAGTTTCCAGTCTAATGAAACTCCCTGTTAAGTAATTTCCTTTATGTGCACCAGTAGGTGTTATAGATGACTTGCTTGTCAGTCTTGTCCAGAAAAACACGCTTTCTACAAAATAAAGTATGTAAATAAGCAACATTGAATTATATTTTATGTTATAAAGTCAGTATAAAATATGTAGACAAAAATGCATATCTAATTTGTAATAGCCCACACTTTAAAATTTGTAAATATTCTCATTAGTAGTCACTATTAATAAAATATTATTTGAAAATAAACTAACAACTTATTTTATACATTTGGAACAATTAAGTACTGAAAGCTATTAAAACCAAATAATTTCCTCTTTTTTTTTTTTTTAATGTATATTTAGAGACAGGCGTGATGTTGAGAGAGTGACGAGACAATTCACCTTATACAAGGAGAGGCAATTATCCCTTGTGGATTAGACATGAAATCACTGAGCTACAAGCAGCTGGTGATGCATAACCATCATTATAATTCCAGACTGTTGTATCATTTCTTCTAGTTTTATTTAGCAGTTTTAAAGGCAGGAAAAGATATTTTTATGGCAAGAAATTTAGTGAACATGTGGAAATTAAAATAAAAAAATAGAAGAAATTGTACTATAATTTAAAACTGGACGACAGTTATGCACCACCAGCTGTTTATAGTTCAGTGATTGAGAATATAATTGACAAGAAATAATTACTACCTCCCTAAACAGGGTGAGGAGTGCTTTTGCTATGTGATAAGGTTGGAGAATAGCCATAAGAGGAAGGACCCAAATGTTTGACAGAAATAATTTTGACTTTTACTTCTGTTTAATAGCTTTAAGATTTGAGACTAAATTCTGTTCTGGATTGTATCTGTATATCTCTGCTGATGTCAGTGGGTTTGCCTCTGTGTAATGGAATCTGAAAAAAATGAACTGATTTTGCATACATAATTGAAGCAGTCACAGTGTATGATGGTCCAGTATAGCAATCAAATACAGAATTTATGCTGTTTTTATGGATCAAGTGAGAGCTTTAGACAAGCCCTGCCTTAGGCTCAGATTTTGGCAGCAGCTGTACTTAGGTGACCTGCACCTAAATCGCTCTGGCTCACAAGTTCTCAAGAATGGCAGATCAGGTCTATTATAAAATGAGTTATTTATTGAATAGACAGGAGATTAACAGACAAAAACCCTTAAACAGAGTTACTTACTACGCAGTATAAAACAAAAGAACTACTATTAGATTGCATAAAACTGTGCACAGCATAAAGGTACCTATATTATAGCTAGCACAGAAATAGCATAGACTAGGACTCAATGTAACTTAAACCGAATTGATGATGGTGTACACAGAGTCTTTTCACTCAACCCCTGGAAGAGTAACTGTGAAAGTCAGCATCCTGACTTCAGGGAGAAGACTCCTCACATTCCAGGAAGTGTGCAGAAGATTTCTGCTTTGTGAAACTTTGATGTAGCTTTTATAGTTTGTGAAGTGTCTGTCAGTCAGAAATTCCATCTTATCTTCCCATATCTGCTTCAACAGCAAGATGCTTATTGTCAGCTGAAAGCATCAATCACATGGTGCTGAAATAACTCAATAAAAGGCAAACCGTCCTTCACCAAGGCTTATGTGGGGCTTATGTTAGAGCAAGATGCCCTGAGTTATTGCACCAGCTAACAAACAGCAGATAAGCTTTCCTGTGGCAGGGGCAGAAGTCCTGCTACAGCTGTAACTATGTTTAAACCAGAGAAATTCTGTGTAAATCAATACAAAGACAGAGGGATTTATGATATTATTTGACAAACTATTTTCTCTAACTGAAGAGTTTCTGGTTGATACTTGACAACAAACTTTTCAAGAAAGTCAAACTGTCATGAAAGTAAAATACCACTGAATCATCTGACGGCACAATTTGAATAGGCATTGAACTATGGTCCTAAGAACATTTAAATATTTGGCTAGATATGTCATTTGGTCATGACATGAAAACTGAAGTGAAAACATATCCTTGACAGTAAGGAAAAATACTTAAAAGTAATTTGGGACACTAGTAGAAAAATGGCCTACAGCATAAGGACCATGACCCAGTACTGAAAAAGCTACATAATAACATTTTATCTCTTGTGTTTATCTGCCTTCCCTTTGAAAAATCATACAGTGAGTGAAAGGTAGAAAAATGTTAAATTCTTACAAGTCTCATAGAAGTATATGGTCAGGTGAGGAGAAAAAACTTTAGAGAGATGTTTTGTAGTGTTCAGAGATTCCACTTGATAGGCATCATTGTATGATAGAGGGCCTAATTTCAATTTGATTTATTTTTAAATTACTATTCTCTTATTTAATCCTATTGCAGAGTAATAATCCCCCATTGCCTGGTGTGTGTAAATGAGCACATTATATATTATATGCTACTGGTCTTTTGTTGATAATTTCATCAGTGTTTATATCAGTCAGCCCTTAGTCCTTTTTTTGTAAACCTCTTTGTCCATAACTGGATCACTGAATTTGCTCTTCTGCAGGCAAGTTTTCTTGTTCCAAAGGCTTTTTCTCGCAGTTCCTTTTGTTGCATTCAAAACTGTACCACATAGAGAAATGGTCTTTAATATTCAGTGTGTAGCCTCTTACTCCTCCATGTAGTACTGGGACATCAGACCATGTTACCATCAGTCAACTACATATCTTTTTTGACATTACTGCATTCTAGTTATTTGCTTCCCATTGAGTAAGTGCCCTAGATTTTTTTCTTCTCTCTCCTTGCTTTATTACATTTCTCAAACAACCAGATTTTTGTCAACTTCAAAACATGTTCTTACATTTAAAACTGGAATGCAGAATAGGTAAATAGTCTGAAACTCTGAAAAACAGCTAGAAATAGCAACTTGTGTTTTTCACAGTAAAGGTAAAAGTCTACCTCTGCCTTTGCTAGGAAAGGTGCTTTCTTGGAGATTGTAAGAGAAATGAGATAAATAATTTCTTCAGGACACCACAGGGATTTCAGCTCCAAGTGTAGTATACATAGCTCTGAGCTTTCATTAATAAATACAGTACCATATGCACTATATGCAACAACCTTAAACCATTTGTATAACAGTATATATAATAAAATAAATCCCTATTAGAATAAAACCTGGGGCAAAGGCCTCTTTCTGAGGAAAATATGAAAGAACAACACATACAAGATGACAGTTATGCCATTTTATTCACTAATAACAACCATTTAGAGAATAGTATAAGAACGTATACAAACTCTTCATGGTTATCATAATATTCCTTGTAATTATCATAACTATCTCACTGTTTCTAAGCTTTGGGCCACAAGAAAAATTCTAAATAAGAGAGATCAGTGACCTAATGGTCACTTGCTTGAATTCTCTTATGAGGCAGCAATTGCTTATCCCATCACAGTTTCACCACTAAAGGATTATTAAGAAAAGCACCGTGATAAAAAGTAATAAAGTAAAGCCATTGGCTCTCTTAGTTATCTAAAGACGTAGATCATCAGTGATAAACATATTTTGATAATATATAATGATATTATATAATATATAAAAATAAAATTTTTCAGCTAGATCCCTAGCTGAATCCAAGAGAGCCTTGATATAGCTGAGGAGAGATGATGAATACAGCTCTGGGATGAAATTCAAAGCTCCATTCCACAGACTACTTGGCTTTTGAGCTGTAAAGAATAGTGCAGACTGAGCTGTTGTGGTCAACACAAACTGATAAATTAATAAGCAGAAGAAGATTTGGTCTTCTGCATAAAGCATGATATTTAATCAAGAAACATAGACAATATTGTTCAAGTCCATCTTCGAGCTGTAGCAATTCATATATAATTCTCTTGCATTTCAGGAAAGTGTTCTACTGACTTAATTGCTAGCTACAAGGAAAACAGTGGTCCTTCCAACAGGTCTTAAAATATTAAGCCCTTCCCTATAGTGAATTTCAGAATTTTCTATGCTGTGTGTCTCAGGTGACTGGAAGCATCACTTTGTTCTTGTCCAGTAAACCTGAGCTCAGAGACAGGTGACAGTTTATATTCCTTTTCTGTGTGTTTAGTGTTTTCATTCACCTACTCCTGCTTAATAGATGAGACCTTGGACAGATACCACAAACTGAGGTAGCTATTTGGTCATCTTTTAAAGACATTTTTCCAAATCATGGCTAAAATGATTATTGCTGAGTTCTAAAAATGCAGTTGTAATGTTTTACAGTTAACTTCTTAATTCATCTTATATTTTTGGTAAGATGTGGCTGCCACTAGGATACTGTGCAGTTAGACACAAATAAAATTTCTGAAATGCTATTTGTAGAAGAAAGCAATTGCACTGAAAAAATTTCACTCTTATCCTTGTAAGACATTTCTATTATAAGAGAAAGTGGGATTTGATCTATATTTGCATTTTTGGGTTACTCAGTAGCAGTTGTGATTTTAAAATGTTGATTTTTTTTCCTTACAGAATACATTTATAAAGAAAAAGTAACTCTTCTGGCTTCCTTTTGCTTTCTAGCTGACAAGACTGCAAGGTCATACATTGATACATGATGTTAGCTGTCACATCTTTATTTTTTTACCTTAAAGAAGAAGCTGGTGGATGGTGATTCTGTCCCAGTTACAAGATGTTGATGCTTCTTTAACACATTTTCTAAGTTATTCTTTTGGGAAATCATTCCTTTTATGTTTGGACAGTCTATAGTTCACTGCAAAATGTAGCATGAAATCAAAGTACCTATCAAAATGAAGACAACTTACTGAGATTTATTAAACATACTTTTTCCACAAGACATCTTTTTGAGGTTTTTGTCATCCTTTCCCATTTGCATTATAAAAAAAATCACATACACACCATTATAAGTAAAATCTTTAAAAGGTAATCCGATGGGTATTTCAGAAGTCACCATTTTAGTTTCTATTCAGAAAACATAATAAAAGAGCATTGGGGAGGAACACTGAAGCTGAAGCAAATAAAAATGGGAATAACACAGAAAACATAATAATTTTGTTGTCTCCTAAGTCAGAATAACTTACTTTGCCAGCCATAAGAAAAATAGAAGAGGTGCAAAACAAGCTGACACTGCTGATTCTCTGCATTTCCTGTCTTTGCTCAGATTTCTGACATTTCTGTTTATCCATTTCTCCAAGCTTTTGAGGTCACTCTGGTCTATCTGGCAGCACACCCATCTGGTATATCAGATACTCCCACTTTTGTCTTGTCTGCAAACTTTCTGACGGTCCATTCCTTGTACCACATTGTTAAGGTCATTAATGAAGATGTAAAAACAGAATTGGGCTCCATATGGACTCCTAGGGTATACCACTAGTGACTTGCTTCCAGGTGGAAGTTATGTTTCTGCTGATCAGTACCCTCTGAATCAGGCAGTTCAGCCAGTTTTCAATCCACCTCATCTCTTCACTCGCAGTTTTAGCACTGGGATGACATGATACACTTTGACACAGCCTGTTCTGTTACCAGTGTTAGTTTGTCTCTCTTCATGGTGGTGAGCTAAAGTTCAATCTTGTGAGATAAATAAACTGCATATACTGCAAGAGAGAAATGCTGTGTTGCAGGCATTCAGCAAAACTACCCAAATATATTCAGCAGCATGCATCGGATGCCACAGAGATCAGGAAAGAAGCAGCGAGGCCTAGAGAATATATTGATTTATGGTGAAAATTCATGGTGGAAATATCAAATACCATCTCCATTTTAACCTGAAATAAGGAATCAGGAAATGCAAAAGAAATGACATCTCAAGTTTTGAGGCAAGAATATAATCAGATGCCAGTAAAATTTCAGAGAGTAATAAATTCCATAATATTCAGCTCACAGAACTGAGTAGAATAAGAATCTGTGCATCAGAAAGAGTTTGGAACAGAGGACAAGAAAGATCTGGAGTCAGACAGGCAAACAGAAGAAAAAAAAAAATTGAGAGCCTGTCTAGTGAGAAGTGACTGAATTTTAGGCTGTCTAGAATTCAGCTATCTATCGTATTTGAATACAAATGACTTTCTCAATTTTATAAATATTTAAAAATTCTGCTGGTTATCTTTTATGAAAATATGTCAAAGGCTTTCATCACCTGTATCATTTGTTAGTGAGACTAAGCTCTTTGCTTGGAAAGAGGGTTGACTGAATCTCTGGGTAGATGTAGAAGCCTGGGTAGTAAGGAGTTAATGCATTTCTATGCCTCACACATTACTGACCATTCAAGTGGGCAAGTTAGATCAGAATGTGTTGGGAAAGAGGGCTGCATGAAGGTATAGCAGCACCTTTCTGAAACCAATTTTCCAGTTCAGTTTCATGGTGACCACAAAACAGACAGCAGAAGTGCAGAAGTAGGGGTCAAGGAGCAGTCAAGACCAATAGAGGGGGATCAAGACCACCAAAAGACCCTCAAAGCACCCCAACCCATTTCCAGAAAGGTCTAGAAGACTGGACTGCACATGCTCACTTATTTACATGATGAGAAAGAAACCTAATCCCAGAGCAGGAAAAATTTACCTATAAGAAGATACTCCCACAAAGCTTGAGTGGCACCACCAGGACCTTGGACACCCTATCAGCTGAACCAGTGGTGGACCCAGAACTGCTGATCCCCTTTCCTCTCCTGTCTCATATCCCTTTCATTTTCTCTTTCTTTCCTCTTTCTTTTTTATTCTTTTATTTTTATTTTTATGGGGGCAAAACACACACCAATTTCCATGCCAAGTGTGCAGTCTGCTAAAAAAATTTCTGAGGTTTTTTTTTTGACCCTTTTGGCTTTTGTCATTCTTTTCCAACCACGCACATCTACAAATCTGGAGTGCTCCCTTCCATGTAGAAGTAAGTAAGTAAGCACATATTTAATAAAATAATAGCAATAAAGAGGTACCATCTACTGAAAGGAAGGTGCTAACCCCTGTATCAGCAGTGTACTTTCCTGTAATGGATATATTCTGTATCTGTATGGCCACTTTAAATAATTGCTAAATCTCTTTGGGTTTTATAATGTCAGTACACTTCCACCTATTCATAAATAACCTCTAAAGTTGGAAAACAGGTCAGTTACCATCTAAGTATGTCTTATTTTGTTTGTTCAAAGTGCCAAATTACATGCAATGTATGCAGGAGAAGCTTCTGGAGAAGCTAATGATACTGAATTCAAATCTCAAACTAAAGAAGTGAACACTTGCATCTGTCACCAGTCAAACTTCTAGCACATGAATCTCCCTTTGGATGATGCACAAACTGTTACAGCACACTCTGTAACATGTCAAGGCATGCCAAAAATCACTGTGACAGAACACTTCAAATACTTCTGCTCTCAATATTCTGAATCAAACAACTTTTGTCCTTGATCTCTTAGACTTTTCCTTGCACAATTGACTAGTGATGGTTGCATCACTTTTCCACAACTGTCAAAGTTTTATTTGCTTAAAACAATCAGTGTTTTCATGTACATTGAGAGTCTTTCATGTTTCGTTGATGGACATACAGTATCTGAAATATGCTCTAAAATGCCAGAAGTCTGGTAGATTTCTTCAGTCTAGGATGGCGCAGATATGTGAAGTGAATGAAAACTGACAAACTATATCCTTAGACCAGTACTCTAAATGAAAGAAGTGTATCTGACACTTAGAAAAAAAAAGGAAAAAGAAAAAAAAGAGAGACAACTTTTGTGGCTACAGCCTGAGAACAAAATAAAAAACCTGAGAAATACACTACGGATGTTAGATTTAAATATTACCTGGTAAAGAATACTAGATCATCTGTATTGCCCAGACTCAAAACTGTGACAATGAATTTACAAAAAATCAAACCATTTTGTACTTTGGCCTGTCTTCCATTATTATCATGGCGTGCATATATTTAGAAATATTGTAAAATTTCATTTCCAAATAAATGGAAAGAGGAATGCTTACTAGATATCTAAAAAATAGCCATAAAAATAGAATTAAAAGGGCCTTATAAGTTTACTTTCCTGAAGAACTTCAAAGAAACAGGAAAAAAGGAAAAATAAATTTAAAAAAAGTAATACTTCATTTTCCCAAGGAAAAATGTTACATAGTAAAATGGAATAATTAGCAAGAGTTGTCTGTTTGAGGTCTGGATATAAATCAGCATTGTTGTACACACAATGTAATAACTAAAGGTTTATAGCACCAACCAACTTGGTACTTTCTCATAAATTATATCCTGCATTCATTTTGTCCCTGTAAAACTGTCATAAAAGGTATGTGCCATTCATATTTTGCAGCTTTCTTATAAAACCGTTAAGGTTACAATTGAAAAAAAAAATGCTCATTATGTCTAAGATGCAATATGTTGGCAAATGCTTTACATTTAAATATGTTAATTAAAGCCAGCTAGTTTTTTATGGAAGACATTTTATTAAGTTTGAAATGTTAGAGTAATGAGACGCATGTAGCAAATAATTTTGCAAACAAGGAAATCATAAGTATTCAAGAGTTAATTTAAATTAAGAGGGTTCATTCTTTCTCTATATACCCACAGTTTTGAAACTGAAGTCCATGGATCATTGAGGAAGCCTATAAAATTGTTATGAAACTTTGGTACAGAACTTGACTTAAAGTATTTTGATTTTTTAAAATTTACAGAGATGGTAAAAAATATAAACATAAAAGAAAAAGGACTTAACCTTGAACTGTTAGTATAACAAAGCTACTCAAAGATACTATTTTCATTCTGATGTCTTCTGGATTTTGTGGAAAAAAAAATCCTAAGCTTTTTCTGTAGTTTTCTGTATACAGGAGTTATATGCAGTCAGGTTTTTCTCATAATTTAATCAGTTTTAATTTAATATAGTTGTGGTCTGTATATATACTTAGTATTTTTTTAAGCAATAAGATGAAAACATTCTGTACAGCTATTATGCAATCTTATTTTAAACATTTACATGTAAATTCAAGTGTAAAGACAGGAACTTTAATTTTTTTTCTTAAATTTCTTTGCTCCAGTTCTTCTTCCATTAATCCATAGGGATTTTATAAAGACAGTACAAGTCTTCTTGGGTTTGTTTTTTTTTTAATAGGTTGCCACCTGTGTAACTAATGTGCTCTATAAGTCCTCTCTATGCACCAAGAATGACTTTTCTTAAAGTAAAAATGTAGTAGATATGGATAAAACAATATATATACTACTTTTCTTTACAATAAAACATAAAATCAAACCTTGTATGACTTGCATTGTCAGAAAAGTAAATTGTCACCAAAAAAAATACAAAAAAAAAAGCAAAACCAAAAAACACTGCAAACAAACAAACAAAACAACAACCCCACCAAAAAAACCCACCAAAAAACCCCACCAAAACCCCCCAAAAAACCTAAAACCCAACCAACCGACCAACCAACAAATCAACCAATAAGAAGGTAGTTTCAGTTTCCTTATTTGAAATTGCTCGTTAGGAATTTGTCATAACATTTGGAAAATTTAGACTCGTTTTTAAAGATTTTTACAATTGCAGTGATGGAGTCACAACCAACCACAATTTTTGTCTCCATAATCTACTTATGAAGTCATTAGACATGAAGGCAAGGAAGGATAACCAACAAATATCTTGCCAGTTATTCACAACAACGAGGGATTAAAAAAATTAGGATTAGATTAAGAATTTAACCTAACATTCAGCACATCTCACCTCTTTTTAGAAATCATAAATCTAAACAGAAATAATTTCTAATTAGAAATATACACCATTCCAAAATAAATGCTTGTATTAGAATAATATGCTTAGTGGCATTTGATACCACTTGAAATTATGAAAGTGCCTTGGAAATGTACAAAGTAAAAAATTAGATCTAGTAGTCTAGCTTTTAAATAATATTATCTATTACCTATTTCTAGATATTATCTATTATTATATCATCTATTCCTTTTACTATGTGTGAATAAACAAATCTGTAAGTGTAATGAAATTATAATAATTTACATCTTACTGCATTGATGCCATGAAGATTTTTGCCTTTTCTTTTATACCCCTGTTATACCTTTTACAACTTCTGTATTCCTAGTGCTTTTTGCCTACATTCTTGGACTTGTTTGTCAAGCTAAGAGACTAAACATTTTAGAAGCTTCGTAGTTAGGTTCAGTGTGCCCCAGACTCCAAGGTCCTCTCCAGAACATATTCTGTAAACCAAGATAGAACCATCCAGGGGAAGGTTCCTTGGGGAGGGGGGCGGGCCTCACTTGAGCCTCTCATTGGGGAATCTTTGATAGATATGCTAATTAGTAAAACCTATAATGTTATAGCCAATGTTGGGGGGAAAAAAAGACACAGACACAGAGATAGATTCGGCGGGGTGCATCTCAATGCATATGACCTAGACCTGTACACCTAAGGATCCTTAAAATAAATACCAAGGTAAAATCCCTTTTCCCCTTCTAACCGTGTATGCCTCTTGATTTTAAGACCAGGAAAAGGCATCAGCATGAACCCACATAAGGACTTCTTACCTGACTATTCATTTCATTATCTGGATACTACAGTCAAAGCAAAAGCAAGAGAGAAGCACACCTTTATTTCCTCCACAGTTCTGTAAAACTTGAATCAGTTTTCATGGTTTAGGCAAACATGATTCAAATGCTTAAACTTCACAGCTGTTTGTTTGATTTCCTAAGTATTCTTTCTAATTTCTTATTTTAACTAAAACCCCAAATGATACAGCCAACACCTCTTTCTTTGGTTTGGTCTGCTTTGCATCACATGCAGGTTAAAAATATGGCTAAGATCAAATCACTCATCATTTGTCAGGGAAAAATTTTGAGAAAGTCCCTGACCTTCACTAAAATACAAAATTGGAAAAGAGGGCATGCAAAAGACCATGGAAAAAAAATAAAACCCTGAAGTCCTATTTTTACCTACAGCATTCTAAAATACTGCTTAATGTCAAAAATGAGTACATGGATTCATAGGTTGCTGGCTTCAAAACGCTTACATATGCTCAAGTTTTTGTGGACTTCACTGTTACTGAGATTGACATGATAGAAAGAAAAACAAAGAAAAAGATTTATGACTTCTCTTTATACAATGGGTTTTCTGGCCAGACATATAATTTTTTTCCCAAGCTGACATTTTTCTTTGTCTCTGTGTCTTTTTCTTTCCTCTGTCACTGTTAAAATAATCGAACTGCAGCAAAGATAGCAGGATAAAAATTGCAGTGTCTGTCACTAGCCTGAAATCTTGCAGTATCCCCACAGTTCATGCAATAAGGATTTTTTTTTCAGAGCGTGTTCGGGGAGTCTGACCCATGATATACAATCTCAATTTGCAATAAATGCCTGGAAAACTTGGAATGTTCTTGTGATTTGAACATAAAAAATGACTTTGCCACATCTGTTAGTTGTCTGACCCTCTTTCTAGTGTGTCATATTTATATATGCCAGAAAAAAATTTAAGTCAGACATATTTTGTCATGGGTTTCGTGGTAAGGCCCTGCAAAGTATGTGCTTAGAAATTTTATGTCATTAATATTCTCTATATATAGTGGTGTGTATATTTGTTACAGAATACTATATTCATTTTCAATATTTATTCAAGAAACAGAAAGACTGTTTTTGAAGTGAATTGAAATCCATCTCAGCTTTTCCTGAGCTGCTAACTTACATTCTTTAGAAAAATGCTTTCTAAAGCCATCTAGGGACTGCTACATAAAAAAGCATTAAGGCTAGGTGTTTTCTTTGCACAGTAAATGTCATACCAGTAAACATCTATAATTTCCAAACAGAATTAAAAATAAAAATATATCATTAATTTGTACTGGTAAAAATTCACTCTGAGTTAGACTTTTCCCTTCTGGCCTGTGATATTAAATAATCAGTTCTTAATGAAAAAAAAAGCTCTCTTTCATCACCCTTTGAACTTTGTTTGAGATTGGCATATTTCCACAAAACACTTCCAATCATTCCACATTTTTAGACAGGAAAATCATCTCCTAAAACGTCTATGGCAAAGTCTAGAATACAGTGATTTATTGTCTGTCTAGACCAGACAAGCTTCTTAAAGGAGAGATTAAAACTACACTCAGACGTGATGAACATTTAAGGAGCTAGCTCTTGTGGAAAGAGGGGGGGGGATTTCTGCTTAGTCATCTAAATTCTCTGTGGCAATCCTAAAGTATTAGGATTTTTATTTCCCATTATGATACCTTGGCATATATTTCTTTCCCAAAATATATAAGAATATACTGCAAATCGGGTCAGGAAATTACAGGGAAATAATGCTGAGAATAGGAATAGGAATTGTTTAGTTCACTGAGGCACCCATTCCCCAAAGACAGTTATTTTAAAGTGAGTTTTAATTATTCATTCTAAAGCAGCCATCCAGTTCCTGAGTGTAGCCATAAAATATTCAAAACTTAGTATGAGGAATGAAAAATGAAAGTCTTGTCCTGTACTTTAAAAGTGCATATCTAACTTCAGAGTTGTTACTGGAAGTATTTCTCGCTAGTCATCCTAAGGTATAAGAAATTATATACATCAGCTATACTGAAATTATAAGAGGAGCCTTAAGTCTTAACTATTTAAATATGAAGTTACTTATTCAATTTCTTCCTGAAAGAAGTAGAGGCACAGAAGGGAGTGAGTATGTGCCATTCTGAGCATATGCAGTATTTTTATTACCAGAACAGATCCCTACAAACCTTTAAGATTTCTGATCTTATTTTCCCTTATCTCTGGGACTTTTATAAGTTTATGACGCTCTGCTAGTGCCATAGATCTTGTCTGATGACACATGGATCGCAATCATGCAGTCCTTTTGTCCAACAATAATTTTGCATTTCTGAGCAAGAAAGGAGTTGGGTTCTGAAATCCAAATAAGTACATTTAGAACATGGGACATGCCATATAGTCTCAGAGATATCTTGGTCCTGCTTTCTGTCCCACCACAAAACAGTTATTTTAATTATTTCTGATTTAAGCACAGTAACTAAACACATTTTTCATCTTAAATCTTGTGAAAATATTAAACAGGAAAAAACCAACACATCAAGAAGTCCTTGCCACCAGTATTGAGAACAATTTGATTAAAAGTTACAGGATATTTTATTTTCTCTGAGAGCAAACATTTTACCTATGAGTTAACATGAAATTGGATATCTTCAATCTAGGTTGATGCTGATAAGAGCAGAAGAATAGACAAATATTAGCGTTACAAGTTCAGACATTTCTCTTTTTCTTTGCTTCCAGAGATGTATAAAGTGGTAACTATAATTCATATGTTCCAAGAAAATTCCAAAGAAATACTAATATATGTAGTATGTTGTTATTTAAAATATTTTATATATGTCTTTACATAAATATACATAACGTGCTGGAAGCAAATATTTACTAAGACCAAATCAGCTGCCTCTGCATGTGTGGATTACTGTCTGGAATGAGAACAGAAAATATCTCTTAATTCCCTCATTGAGATTTACTGCATTTTGATAAAAAATTAATAATAGTACCCAGAAAAACACAAGAGTTACTCATGCTATGAACAGTAGGGGATAGAATATTCTAGGAAAGAATATCCTTTTTAATATATATCATGAAATGGAAAAGAAGCAGGAAAGACATGACTTTGCATCCCAGTAGTGACTTTCAAACGTATTTTAACATAAATTAATATAGCTGAAAAGGCATGACCAAAAACATAAATAAGGGATTTTTCCTGTGCCTCATAAATCTATTAATCAATTAAATGAATTGAAAAAATATTCAGGGAAATCTGGGTAACATATTTCCATCAAATACTGAAAATGTGAGAGGAATTTTTAGGTTGAAATATATCATTATGATGATTTCCAGAAATTATAGTATAGACCTGAAGTTTTAATATATTGTTGCCAAAGTAAATTTTGATTTTATAATTAAGTATTGTTTCACTTGGTGTGGAGAATAATTTTTTCAGAAAATAATCAAAGGAATACAAACACACATAGTTATCTCTAATATATCAACATTTATTTGAAATGAGATAAACACAATTTTAAAATGTTCTGCCACTTCTGGAACTGTTTTTTTGGCACAGTATTATAATTTTTAATTCACATGAATCCATAATACTTTTGCAATTGGTATCTACCTATGTAACTATAAATTTTCACTACTTAGAAGTAACCTATCTTGCCCAGAGAAAGAAAACTCCTGTTTGTGAACAGTTAATCAGCTTTACACTGATATTGACAAGGTTTTGCCTGTTCCTTTCAAGACATCTGCTTACTGGTTCTCATTTCTCCCTTGATTGTAGGGAAAATATGCAATTCTGATGCGATACTCCTTTTTTATTTTTCTTCATGAATGTTTCTGATAAAGAATTTTGGGTACCTATATCCCATCATTCTAGTTTATTCTACAAAAATGATACTAGTAGTACAAATTATTTCAGGTTGCTTATGCACTAAAATTTTAATTTAGTTTTGCTTTTTTCCCATTCATTTCAGTGTTTGACTTCTTTGTTTTGGTTTCCCTTCTTTTCTATATAAAAATATAAAATATTCAGTAGCTTGAGCCATTGTTTTTCTTCTTCATTTTTTATTCTAATCCTGTTTCTGTGGCCCAGAACTCATAGAGTTAATAGCTTTGACCACATTAGTTTATTTTATTCACTTTTGAAGTGCTTCCTTCAAACCTAAGCTAAATGTTGAGAGGTGATGTACTAACAACTCTTTGTGAATCAAACAGATTCATCATTTCAACATGAGTATCCTTGATCGACTTTGGGTGATTCTTGTAAAAAATTACATCTTTTCTGATTGCTTAGGGAGACAGTCTAATGAGCTACAGCTTTACAGCAGTACAGTGTGTCATCTATGTCTTCAGACCAGTTATTTTGCTTGTTGGATTATCAATTTCATGTTCCAGATAGCTGTACAGTTTTTAGGGTCTTCTAAATATAGATGATTCTTTTTTTTCTAGCTTTGTATCAGAGAAAATTTGCTAACTATATTTGTGAATTAGCGAATCATCATAAGCAGCTTGATTAATATACTAGTCAGAAAATAATCTTCGTGTCATGGTTTAGGAATGGTATTACTCAATTTGATGCTCCCACTGAAACTCCAAACCATGTGCTGCTCACTCCCCCCCCTTCTTTTCCTTCCCTGTGGTGGGATGGAGAGGACAATTGGAGGCACAGGGGGCAAAGATCACGGGTTGAGATAGGAACAATTTACTGGAGACAGCAAGATAACAAAAAGAACAGTGATTCACATGCAAAATGTGCACCACAGACCAGCCATGCTACCCTGAGTG
Organism: Corvus kubaryi; assembly: GCF_017639235.1. Taxonomy (NCBI): domain Eukaryota; kingdom Metazoa; phylum Chordata; class Aves; order Passeriformes; family Corvidae; genus Corvus; species Corvus kubaryi. The sequence continues at coordinate 1,890,545 of NW_024582091.1, forward strand.
TAAGAGACTCCTTTTCTTCTGCCCCTGGCAATGATGAGAGGTATTACAGACTAACATTCAGGTCCTAGACATGCCATCTTCTGGTTACTGCAAAAATTAACCCTGTCCTGGCTGGAACCAGGACACTTGGAAATAAAAAAATTTTCTTAGTTATAGCAATGAACCAGATTAATTTGATTAAAAAGTCTTCATAGCTTTACTTATATCCAGGACCTTCTCATCTTTCAAATCTTCAGCTCTGCAATAAATACACTGCAAACATTCTGGAACCTTATTACTCAAACAAGTCCTTTTCTTTTCTTTTCTTTTCTTTTCTTTTCTTTTCTTTTCTTTTCT